>NC_081194.1:71592250-71936000 GCF_902713425.1 Acipenser ruthenus | reverse complement strand
TGAAAAAAATGCGGTCGGCTGACGTCACACGCTTCGGAGGACAGCGTGTGCTCATCTTCGCCACTTCTGAGTTAGCACCGGGGTGGTAACGGTGAGCTGAGCTAAACAAAAATAATTGGACACTATTAAATTGGGACGAAAACTACAAAAAAAAAATAACTGGCGACTACTAAATAAAAATTTTAAAAAAAGCTTATTATTCTATCATTAGATTTGACATAGTCATTGCAAAAAAATCTGTTTCCATGGGAAAACATTCATTGGACAAATGAGGTAACCACGCACAAATCACGAATCTAAATGAAAGCATCAATCGAAAGCCAGTAATCGTTTTCTCAATTGGTACTGAACCATAGGACCTCCAGTACTAGTAATAGATAGGCAATATGACCAATTTGTCTGGCATGGTCACACCGTAATTTAACCACAAGGTTTTACAGCAATCTTCTGTTCTTTTTTCACAGATGGAGATAGAAAAATTGAAGACGACAGTCCACCTCACATGAGGGTCGACATTATCAGCAATAAGAAGAAAGCTCCAACGACAACTGGAAAGAAAATATTGTATGCCTAAAACTTTTTTTAAATAATCATTGCTCTGTTCCACATATGGAAGAAAATTGCCATGTATTGCACATAATAAGGTCTTTTTAGTTTAGAGTTGTAATTGAATACAGATGTAAAACAAAACAAAAAAAGTTTGTTTTTGTTTTTTGCCAACACAAATAATTGAGGCCTTATTTACTACTGTGCTGGACTTGCAGACTGCATTCATTGAATGTCTAAGGTTTGCTTTCAATACTACTGAATCTGTATAAAGGGATAGGGGGTTCAAACTAGATTTTTTATTAAATGCTGGTAGTTGATTTTAAACATGAGTATATAATTACAGTTATATTGGTATCTATAAATATTGTTACATAAAATGATATAGCCTAGTAGCAGGAATGCATTGGTTACTCCTTCTAAAGGAAGAATATAACTTTGTTTATTTCGTTTTTCAACATTCCTTTCCAGGATAACACTATCGTGCCTGTAGAAATACTTCAGTGCAAGTGTTAACATAGAAATATTTTATGTCCAAAAACTAAGAGTGAAGACTTGATGATAATTCAGAAGTCTCAACTTTTTTCAAGCTGTGGGAAATACGTAATGCAAAAGTTTGTCTATTCATAGTCAGGGACTACTCTAGCAAGCACCCAGAAAAAAGGACCATTTTAAGTAACTCCAGCTTCAGATAAGGGATACATTAGGAGGACAAGAATTATCGATGTTTGAGTAGACAGACATTTTCTGTTAGAACCAAACCTTTGGTGTCAGTCCACATTCACCGAATATAAGATTTTGATACACTTTACTGGAAGAGAAACCTATTTTTAAAAACTGTCTTAAAATCTGGAAATCTTTTTGTTGTACAGTTTTCAAAAGCCGCTGTCTGTTGTCAAAGCATAAGGTATAACAGGGCAAAAGTAAGTTTAGGAATGAAGTTGAAATAGTAGACAAAAAGTCAAATCTGGACCATCCGTCATGGCATAACACATTTTACAATTTCATTTGAAATCCGATGTGGTAAATCCTTATCATATCCCCAAAGGTAGACTGACAATCTACTATAAAGTAGATTCAAATAATATGCTGGTGTTTCTGGTCCCATTTTACCTCACTCCACCACTAATTGTGGACCTACTATACCAGTCTATAACTCATATTGCACTCTGCAGACATGCAGAGCAAGGTGTTTTCTGAAATAAATCTAATCCTGCATCAGGTGCAGGTATGTTTCTGCAGCTGTTCCTTTTGTGCAGCATGTGTGATGACCTTTTTATGTTCTAACAGTAGTTCTCGATCTTCTATATTTTATAAAGGAGGAACAGTGACCACTGCAACAGTAAAACTCTGCTTTTAATAAGTGGGTTTCTCTAGTTATTATAGTGACAATCCTTAGTAATGATTCAAAAGCCTTTACAATGTTATATAAAAACTGCCTTCTTATTTCCATAGCAATAAAATGAGTGAGTACAAGGACTTAATGAATTAAAAGAAAATCTTGTTATATATATATATATATATATATATATATATATATATATATATATATATATATATATATATATATATATATATGTATAAAGTATATAAAGTATATATGTTGCTGCTATGATCATTTTTAAGCCATGATACTGTGTCACCCAGGTAACAAAAATACATTTGTGCATTTCTTTGTTTTAACGATTATGTTGTAAAAAGGGACTATGGACTGAAAACATTCCGTTTTATATAAATAACTAATGACCAAACACATTTAAAGTCTATTCCCAATTACTGTGTTTCCAAGTGCTGTACAATTGCATGAATAATTGAAAAATTGTTTTCAAAAACAAATAAATATCCAATGTATGTATGTATTCTCTTCTGAATTCTGAATATTATAATTTGCTTTTTTCTTTTCCTGAGATTATGTTGTAAAGTTTGTTACTTGTAAAGATTTAACAGTGTCCCACTGTATACTGTGTTGTCTATTCCTCAACTGTGGAGCCCATCAGCCAATGTGTATCACAGAACGATGTTTCTTTCAGTACTGTCATGCAAGAAATGTTTGAGGGAAGGGGCTGGATGAGGTGTATAATTCATACATCCTATACAGATGACACATGTGTTTTACAGAATGAACAATAAGTCACAGGATTGAGGCATTATATGGGGAACAAATCACACCAAAATATACAGTACATTACAATAAGCTATAATACCTACAGTGCACAGGGGTGAACATGTGGCAACGATCCACAGTGAGTTGGCAGGGGGCACACAAAACATATTCTCCTTATTGGTTTGGCTTCATGGCTACAGAGTGAAATACATGCATTTTACACTTTTAATAAATTGTTAATGTATATGCATTTATATAGACAAACTTCACTATTGTATTGAATTATTTAACTTTTCCTTGTGCACTGAAGCAGTCTTTTTTCATCAGTCATATCTTCATTATTTTATTTATATATTTTTTTTGGGACAATTTTTTAATATAGAGGTTTGTTTTTTAAAACATGTTGGACCCATTCAAATAAGTGGAATAAAATGAAAATACATTCCACTGTTTATTTTACAGTTCACTAGAAGTGCAGATCGGACTTTAATTATCAGTGCTAATAAGGGTAGGTCATCGTGGGGAAATTGAAGAAAATGTATAATTGGTTCATCAAACGGGAAACAAGCGTGCAAGAGTAGATTATCTTTTTTTTCCATTTTTTTTTTTGTTGTCATATTGTGGCAAAGTGGTTTGCAGTGCTCAAGACAATGACAAACAACAAAAGTACTGGTGAAATGGTGGTTTATTTATAATTCCAATGTCACTTGACAACAGTAAAGTAATGGAGGAAAACAATGTGTATTGCATAGTTAAGTAAACACAGGGTTCAGTTCCAAAATAATACACAGTATTTAAACACACACAGAACACAAACACAATCACAAATCCAGAGTGAGTGCTGTTGTGCAAGTGGTGAAATACAATTTATTAGTGTACACGAGTGCAGTGAAGTCCGGGTTGGCTGCTGGCCTTAAGCGACAGCTCCTGGAAGTGTTAGTCGTCTAGAAAGGACTAACAGTACAATTAATACGGCAAACAAAACAAACACAAAACACTCACGGTACATATACAGTCTTTCAGTGGTTCTTCCGTAACCATAACAAAAGGAACAGTTCACATCGTCACATCCCATTTTATACCATCACCCACGGCCCTTTGGTTAGCAAGTACAATCGTTTTCCTCCAATGCGTGATCGCCACATCGCTTCCTGTCTGGGGTGATGACTTTGGTGTACTGTGACTCCGCCCCCTTTCCCGGGAATGAATTGCCAAACCATACAGTCCGGGGCACACTGTTCCCTTTACACAGCACCCTCACAGGTCGGGAGGGAGATTTGTAACTCAGGTTAATTCTTTCTGTGTCACACATATTTACATTTTAAAAGTGTGTAAGCCACCTGTAGTAAACTGAACACTAACATTTAAATGATCGACGGGACCTTCTCAGAAATATAATAAATAAAGCATTAGTTTATCTAACAACTGGAGATTAATCACTACCAGTTCTTTATATTTAGTAGTAAGTACTTTCCAGTAATAAAAAAGGTGAAACAAAAAAAATAGTAGCAGAAGGATGCTGATTACATTTAATATACAAGCACATTAACAATAAAAACGACTGTCGTAAAGACAGTAGTACATAAATCTTTGCAGAGACACAATGCAAGGCTGTTGTGTCAGTATGGGTTGTAACACAAAATTTGACCATTCACACACTTAATTACTGTATCATAGCATACTCTAAAATTGTTGAATGTGTGTGGATTGTGTAACCTGCTTACAAGTACCTGGAAAGAAACAAATTAGATACCTATCTGAACTTAAATTGGTTATCTATCTGAGAGATACAGGATTACAAAACAATACAGGCCATGCAAAGCACTGAGGCAGTACATCTTCATATTCACTTCTGTTACTCCTACCTCACTGATGTGTTCTTAGTTAAGTAATTAAAGAGAAAGCCAAGTTATAGCATACATAAAAAGACTAACAATGTTCCTTAATTGTTCTTTCTTGCACTGCAGTTTCTGCGATGATGACTTCGATGACTGGAAATGGGGACACATTGTCTGTTTGTTAATCACTGTCTTAAATCTGTGTGTAATTCTGAGAAGAAAATGATAGAGAATGTGTTTCTACAAACTGGAATTATAACTCATTTTTGGACTGTCATGATAATAACATGTTAGTGCTCCCACTACAGGCATGTAACCTAGCATTAGTATTATAAAGAATAACTACAGAGTGTACAGAGAGATTGATACAATCTGAGACAAAGTCAAAATTTTGTATTATAGCAAGGGTGAAAAATTTGCTTCCTTTAGTAAATGCAAAAAAAATGACAAGTATCATTTCTGACATTAAACGAAGCTGTCAATGGAACCCATTGTGAAACGTATACATTGTGATGGATTTTACAGGTTAAATAAAAAAAATAAAAAATCCAATAAAATCACTGTTAGCCTTAATATTAGCAAATTTTTTTCAGAAGGTGAAAAAAAATGCTACTGAATCAGAACAACCAGACATCTCATTTAAGGGCTTGTCAGTAGTGTGGCATTGTTTCTTATTCATTTTAGAATTGTGATGGTGTTTCTGGTGCTTATAACAATTGCTAATAATCCAGCAATGAGTCAAATAATGTAATTTACAGTAAATCTAAAATGTTGTACTTCTTGATACATTGGCTCAGGTCTTGATGGGGCTACAATGCCCCCTGCCCCCTGCCCCCATCCAAGGCTTTTTTTATTATTATTTTTTACTTAACACCAGCATATTAGAGGCTTTGGTTCCTTTAAATGAGCGTGGTTTTTTCGCTTTGCCAATTACACAAAGTTTAAGTTTATGTGAACAGGTTGCCTTTGCACAGCACATAAGTGTTAGCCTCTCTTTATTAGACTTATGGCCTGGGGCATGTCGTGTGGCTTCAAATGCTAAGGTCTTTGTTGGTAAACATTTCCAATAAAGTCCGGTTTCCTTGGCATTGTAAATTTCTTCTCGTTGGAACCCTTCTTTTTCAATAAATTGAAAAGTTATCAGCAGTTGACTGATCTGCACATAACTTTTCCCCATGAATGCAGATCGTGGATGCCATGTCGTTTTTTAAACCGAGTTAGCCATCCAGAGGAAGCATTGAAATCGCGCTCCATCCCCAGCGCATCAAAAATAAACTTGGCTTGTTTAACAAAAATTAGTCTAGACACTGGCGTACCTTCAACTCTTTGCTGGTTGAACCATTCCAACATTGCTGTGTCCAAATCCTCATACTTTGCCTTTTTCATTGATTTCCTCTTGGACAAACTACTCGCGTAGGAAATCAACTCCTCCTTGTTCTTTTTTAAATTACGAGCCGTCTGTTCACCAATTCCATATTCAACTGAAAGTTGCTTTACAGTGCTACCTTTTTCTAGCTTTAAGTATTTCATTTATTTTTTTTCAATCGTCAAAACCACATGTTTACTCGCAGCCACAATGGCACTGAGTGACTGACATTGACCTACCGCGCATGTGTACTTTTATGTATCGGTATATATTTTTTTCTGCTGGCACGGATAATCTGTCCACGGGTAATCAAGAGTTGACTGTAGTATTTTATTTAATAGTATAATTTTCTGACATCTTTAGTCAAAATCAATTAATAATTTTGTATTTTGTTCGAACATTTCTTTTTAAATTGTTTTATAAAGGTCATTGTTTAAGATTGTATTCATTTTTATTGAAAAAAACTATTTTACTTTCCTGTCTGTGTAAGAATACATTCTTGATTTATGGAAAATGTGCAAAGGTACTTAACTTATTGAAACTGAAGATGTTATGACATACTCATTTTCTTACTCCAAATTTTGTTTTAAGCTTTTCTCAACCCTGCAACTCAACTCTATCTGACAACACTTCAAATATGACCCAGGGAAAGATTCATCTTAGTGCCAGATCCACAACTGCAAAGTCATCATTATAGGGAA
Source organism: Acipenser ruthenus (assembly GCF_902713425.1). Lineage (NCBI taxonomy): Eukaryota > Metazoa > Chordata > Actinopteri > Acipenseriformes > Acipenseridae > Acipenser > Acipenser ruthenus. The sequence continues at coordinate 71,929,445 of NC_081194.1, read as the reverse complement.
TCATGCTGCCAACTTGGAAAGGCATGTTCAGCGGTTCCATTCAAAAGAATTCAAAGCCCTCTGTGAGGAGAAGGCAGGAAAAAGAAAAGCAGAAGAAAGTCTGTCAGGTGGCCTTTTGAAAAAAGTAGCCAGCCAGAGACAGCAAACTTTAAACTGTCTTCTGGCAAGTAAGACAGTGAAAGTGAAAATCAATAAGGAGTGTCTCTTAATGCTCACGTTGAATTGGTGACAGTCAACGGAAGACCTTTCAGTTTAACGGAAGACTGGCTTTCGAAAGATTCTTGAAGGTTTAGATTCTAATATTTCTGTTAATGTATAGAATATTAGGAATAAAGTGTCAACTGTGGCCAGTGATATGCGCCAGTAAATCAAACAAGAAGTGAAAGGTCGTCTTCTGTCTTTTAAGATTGACTCCGCAACATGTTTGGATCGCTCTGTTTTGGGGATTCACATCCAGTTTGTGAAAGATGCACAGATTGCAGTGAGGACCCTCGCTTTGAAAGAAATTTAAGACATAAATCCCAGCGTGTCCTTTATGTCCATTGAGACATAGGCAGTCCTTGCTTTGCCTGTTAGTAATGGCACTAAATATATGGCCCAATCTTCTTGTGGCCATTTGCACACTATGGAAATTTGTTCAAAAGTTGTTAGATAATGCTCAATGTCCTCATCTTCTGTGAAATTTTGCATTTTGGGCCCTGTCCAGCCCCTAAATTGTCTGTTCATGGCCTCCGGGCTAGTCCCCACCCTGGGCTTTGCTGGTCTTGACTCAGATGCCATTGCTCCACTCTTCACCTCGGTCCTCTCTTCTCTTGGTCTTTTAGGAAGTACTTGCTTGACTTCAGTTTTGTGTGCCCCCTTCTGGCCACTGGATCCCACCTGCCACCAACTGTAATGTATCGTGGGCAAGTGCAGGATGCAGGAGACAATCAGATGTCGAGTTTTATAATGCCAAAAAGTGTTTTTTATTAGAGGTCTCCAGTGGAATAACAAATCAAAACACTAAAGAAAAATAAATCAACAAAAACAAAAGATTCTCAATATTCAGTGCAAAGCAAAGAAAATACAAAATAAAACTTTTAAACAAAAAATACTGGACTGTTTCACACAGATTTCCAAACACAGAACACTTATCTTCTCACAAAGTCTACATAGTCAGAGTGCAACTCACTCTCCTTATTTTATGATATCGGATGGCTAAGCCATTTACTGACTACACAAAACAATTCTACACACACACACACACACACAAGCAAACAAAGGTTTTTACACTACCTTTATCAAGCCACACAGGTTTTTATTGCACCAACAGCCTCTAGCCTTCACACTGACTGCAGACTGCCCCAACAAACATTTCTCCTTGATTTATATCTCCTGATTGCAGGCAGGTGATAATTATTACAGATTGGAGCCAGGTGACTCATCCTGGCTCCCTCCTGTGGCCTTCTGGGGGATGTATTCTTTTGTAACCCCTCCTGGACTGCATTTTATTCCTCTTCCTCCCTCCAGTCTGTCACAATATATATATATATATATATATATATATATATATATATATATATATATATAGTAGCGATCATGGGATTCAAGGACACACACACCAAGGCTTTCTGGTACAATGCGGTTTACACACTCACCCAATACACACACAGCCCTTACCCGCCCTGGAGCACTACTCCAACTCTCAAGGTGACATTCGCTCAACAAAACAAAGGCAGCACAGGAAGGGTTCAGCAATTACACAACTGCACCACACAACAATGAATGCACTTTCCAATAATCAACAATGAAATACAACAACAATAATCAACATTTTCCCAAATATTCCCACTCCCAGCATCCTCTGCTGCTAATGCTATGAAAGAGGCTGACTCCAAGCAACGGCGAGTTGTTCTGCCCGTTCTCGCTACAATATATACACATTCTGTGGCTTCTATTTGAAAAGCTTAGAATATTTTCTTTCTCCAGTTGCATGAAGAAAATGTTGTTGCCATTCTAATTGTGCCTGTATGGAAAAGCCCCTGCTGGTGACCTATTTTCCTTGGTACTGACACCTGTAGAATGTGATTTATATGCTTTTTGGGAGAGCCTTTGTACAGTACTTCTATAATGTCCTGTTTTGTTTTGGCTGGAGTCTGTAGTCACAGAAACCGGATCTAGAAAATGGATGTGTATAAGCTTTTGTATTTGTTTTCTTCTTTACTGCTCCATCTTAATCCAGACTTTTCTTGCCTCCTATTTCTTTTTAGACAGCTGTTCGATTTCCAAGCAACTAAGTAATATAATTCAAGATTTCTGAAGCACTTTCAAGTCGTTTGTATCTCATTCTGTAGCATTAACCATAACTTTGGCAGGGTGGCCTGTTTATTCATTTTTGACAGGGAAGGCTGAGTGGTGACGTCAGGCCAGATGCAGGAAGAAAACAAACAAGTACTGCAGGGCAAAAGAAAATAAAAGTTCAAACAAAACAAATCACAAACACAAAACAAAATAGCCAATACAGGTCAGGCTATGCAAACGCTGTCATTGATCCTCTATGATTTTTATGATTTTTTAAAATTTCCTTTCTTCTTTCTCCTCACTCTCCTGTACTCTCCTCTGAACACCGACCCCGAGTGCAGAGAGATGCAGGCTTTTATGCAGGTGACGATCTCCCAATTAACAACAAATTAATCACGTAATTCATTCAGGAGATGGCCTCCTTCTACACAAGGTTTTCAATTACTATTGGCAGAGGACGAGTTGCCGACCTTGCCAGAACACAAAATAAAAATAACAAACACACGACTACGCCGTCATTTAAATACACAAATCCAATAAATAAATCATAATACAAAATAATACACAGCACAGGGGTGGAGGGGTACCCCGTTCTAAAAATAAACAAATACATTTGTTTTTTAAATAACAAAACTAAACTAAACAAATACATTTATGGCAGGGCTTTGCCCTGCCCCCTTTTCAAGTAAAAGTTTGTATTGTTCATACCTGTGTGTAAAAATCCTTGTTACTAGTAGTAGCTGGTCAGCTGTGTATAAAAGATGGCCGACAGTGACACCTCGCAGCGTAAAGGAATATCCGCTAGAACAGGGCTTCTCAAACTCGGTCCTGGGGACCCCCTGTGCCTGCTGGTTTTCATTCCCTGTGCTAGAAAATGTCCTGAGGTCTTGACGGTCATGGAGCATGGTCAAGACGATTATTAAGAAGTGGAAGATGTATGGCACCACCAAGACCCTGCGTAGATCAGGCCGTCCCTCCAAACTGGATGACTGAGCAAGAAGGAGACTGACCAGAGAGGTTACCAAGAGGCCAATGGTAACTTTGCAAGAGCTACAGGCTTTTATGGCCACAATATCCCAAGCACTCCACAAATCTGGCATGTATGGTAGAGTGGCAGAATGAAGCCATTACTCAAGAAAGCCCACCTTGACTCCTGTCTGAAACATGCAAAAAAACACTCAGGAGATTCTGTAGCCATGTGGCAAAAAGTTTTGTGGTCTGACGAAACTAAAATATAACTTTTTGGCCTAAATGCAAAGCGTTATGTTTGGCGCAAACCCAACACAGTGCATCACCCAAAGAACACCATCCCTAGTGTGAAGCATGGTGGTGGCAGCATCATGTTATGGGGATGTTTCCCATCGGCAGGGACTGGGGCACTTGTCAGGATAGAAGGGAAAATGAATGGAGCAAAGTACAGAGAAGTCCTTGAGGAAAACCTGCTGCCCTCTGCAAGAAAGCTGAAACTGGGATGGAAGTTCACCTTTCAGCATAACAATGACCGAAAGCACACAGCCAAAGCTACACTGGAGTGGCTAAGGAACAAAAAGGTAAATGTCCTTGAGTGGCCCAGTCAGAACTCCGACCTTAATTTGTGGCATGACTTGAAGATTGCTGTACATCAACACTCCCCAAGGAACTTGACAGAGCTTGACAGTGCAAAGTTGGTAGAGACCTATCCCAACAGACTCACAGCTGTAATTGCTGCCAAAGGTGCTTCCATCAAGTATTAACTCAGGGGGGTGGAGAGTTATCCAATTATGATCTTTCAGTTTTGTATTTTTAATATATAATTTTTTTCTCAATAAAAACTTTTTTCCCCTTAACAGTGTGTAGTATGTTGTGTAGATAAATGGAAAAAAAATCCTCATTTAAATGCATGAAACTCTGAGGCACTAACACAACAAAATGTGAAAAAAGTTCAAGGGGGTGTAGACTTTCCATAGGCACTGTATTATATATGTGTATATGGTTAACCTTATATGTGTGAATCTGGCCAAAATAATTTTTGATGATGCTATTGAAGCATTTTTGTGTATGTGTTTATTTTTTTTTTTGAAAAAAATGAGAGTTGTATCTTTAAATGAGAGTTTCCTTATGGGAAATGTATTCTATACATAAGGGCCTGAGTTTGCTCAGGGCTGAGCTGAGCTCTGACCTTGAAGGTGGATGCTGGAGAGACTCATATGGCATATTTTTTCTGTAGTCTTTTTTTGCTTGTTTTTTCTTTTGTTTCCTATAATAAATCAGGTTTTTTATCAACTTTTTCCACTGGGTAGGGCATGTTGGAATGTAAAGGTACGGTTTGGCATTTTTCTGTCTTGACTAGACACACCTCAGACCAAGAGGGACTCCCAGGTTGTGCTAGAGAATCTGACGGTTGACAAAAGGGTTATTCATCAATATTTTTAGTCTTCCTCTAATGGAATAACCCTGATAACACTGCTGCTCTCATTCCATTCATGTGGTTATAATGCGTGCAGACTTTGCTTAGGGTTAAACTCAAATTATTTGAACTACTTGGGGAATTTGCAAACCATTATGTTCAAGCTTTCATAAAACAAAAAATAAAATTAAAAAAAACCCTCAAGAACTTAAATTAAACTCTGATCCACAAATAAATCTGAAGGAGAACAGATGGGTGGGTTTTAAAATGATATATATTTTTTCAATCTAGTGGATGCACATTAACAGTTGTGTCATGGGTTCTCTGGTTAACAGATCCCTATCTGTTTACTGAAATAACCTTAGGTTATCAGCCTTGTAACTACATCACATCAAAAAACAAACTCAAATGAATGGGCATCTCACATAAGCGTCATAGTCACACATAAGTGACAGAACAAATTAAATGATTCAGCTCATCCTCAGCATTCTACTGTATGATGCTCTCTCAAATTCTATACCTATGATGACCTGCAAGGAGCATCATAATCAACCTTCATACCAGAGCTGGGATGAAAGAGCCATACTGATGAACCCGTGTTTTTGTCTATTTTTTTTTTAACTTAAGCTTGAATCCCCATAGACAAGCATTGGGCTTGTGAATAGTATTAAGCTTTTGAGGGTACGATTTGAGTTGGTTCACAGGTCAAATACTAAAAAAGGAAGCTGTGTGGTCCAGTGGTTAAAGAAAAGGGCTTGTAACCAGGAGGTCCCCGGTTCAAATCCCACCTCAGCCACTGACTCATTGTGTGACCCTGAGCAAGTCACTTAACCTCCTTGTGCTCCGTCTTTTGGGTGAGACGTAATTGTATGCATAGTTCACACACCCTAGTCTCTGTAAGTCGCCTTGGATAAAGGTGTCTGCTAAATAAACAAATAATAATAATAATAATAATAATAATAATAATAATAATAATAATAATAATAATAAAGCCCATGCAGCTTAAAATAGCCCAGGCATCTTAAAATAACAATGCATGCTGATGAGACACAGGTCATCATTCTATTGGCTTGAGCTTTATTTAGAAAACTTGGATATTGGAGATGTAGTTAGCCAAGATTAGGGTTGTCATCATGATTGTGTAATACTTAGCAATTTAGCTAATATAGTGACGACGCACACCGGGGGTTTCATACGGGGAAAAATAACAGAAACCAAGTTAGCAAAATAAATACAACAAAATAGTAAACACACAAAGCAAAAAATGAACATAATAATTAATAAAATAAAACAACCAAATAATCACAGCAAATTATAACAAACAGTGCAAATCAATCAATCAGAGAGAAGTGAAAATGTGCAGTGCTCAGTTTGGTCCCTCATCACGTGTGCTCGTTCTCGTCTCTCCCGAGACAGCACAGGGGAGAAAATGGGGTAAAAAAAACAATTGGCAATTCCAAATAAAAAAAAATGGCAACCACAGTTTAAAACAAATTTTAAAAAATGCTCACCACTCTGAGAAGGAGGAAAGGAGCACCATCACCATGACCTCAATCCACAGCATGTACAATACCATCTCATGGGTAATTTAATGTCCAAGGATCCGTTCCCCAGTATCTGAGCTGGGGCCAGATCAATTGTCTTCCCCCATTACATCTGATCAGGACTCAGGCAAAACTAAAAACTAGGGGTCAAAAAGGTGAATTTAATGTCAGACTAAGTCTAAAGGTTTTGGTTTTTTTAGCATAGAGCTAATGTGATGCATGTGAAACCTCCTCAGAATATATGTTTTATAGGGAATAGAAACACAAATAAAAGTGTTAAAAAGCAATTATTTCAGACACATGACATTTTCATACATCAGTGAGAATATAAAAGTATATTGATATGTAGTAAATAAATAAAAAGTGCAAATATTTGTATCCTTTTAGGTACTATGCAATTAATAAATGATCATGAAGACCTTCTGTACGCATGTGTTTAGAGTGGGGTCATTTTCAGCTTTAACCTTTTTGATGATAACATTATTTGATTGACAGATAGCGAACTTTAATCTAAAAATACTAATGAGCTAATTTACCCCAATTTTGTCTCTCCAATTTAGAATGTCCAATTGTATTCTCTCACAGCACCTCTCAGGAGGACTGCAGGTCAGTGGATGTGCTTCAATCGCAAGGTCAAGCCAATCTCCCCATTATACCCAGGAGGTCAACAACAATTTGTATTGAGTTACAGTCCACTGAAGGACAAAGGCCAGTCCCTGTAGAATTTCATTTGCACACGTCCAGGAAGAGTGTCATTTTTGCACATCCAGGAGGCAAAACTGTGTTCTGCTGAGTGTATGCCTTTACCCGGTGAGCAATGCTAACTATATATTTTTTCAACACAATTTTTATTAAACGTAAATGAATGAAGATAAACTGACAGTAATGTGTGTGCTGACACAACAGCAGTGATCTTATGCATGGTTAATTTTCAGTTTTGTGTTAACTGAAATAAACTAACAGTTGAAAGAAGTTTCAAGAAGTCTTATGACACTGAGACAAATATGAAAGAAATTCAAGCCAGCTCAGAACCCCCAAGCCAAATCATGTGGTATTCAATTAAACAAATAGAGCATACAATCTCTTCATAGGCTCCGTTGTAGGACTAAGGATATTGTTTGAATATAAAGTTTTGCATTTGCTGTGAAATATCTTACAGTTACTGTCATAATTAGACTTCTATCCCTTTCTACAGATGCATATGAATGAAAATGAAGCAGTGTTTTAGCTGTGAATCATTCTGTTGCTACACACTACATTACCTTTCCTTTTGAGTAATGAAAAACAAATCTAAATCTTTAGAGTAGTCTGTGTTGTAAATGATGTCTTTCAAACTTGTTTTTTTATAGCTTGGCATGAACTATCGCACTGTAAAAGGCTCCTGATTTACATCATTTAAAACCCAGTTTGCAGAGTATTTCAGCATCACATGTTTTAGCTATAATTGGGTTTATATGGCTACACCATGTTTTACATGTTTTGTTGTTCATCTGCTTGTTGTTGTGTACATTTGAATATATTTAAGCATATATAAGCATATATTCTGTGTGATTTTTGATACTGTACATATCTACTACAGTCATTTTCCCCACTAAAGTCTGCAAATAGAAAAATAAATATAAATCATTCTGTAGTGGTCCAGAAAACGCCACAGATCTGCAATACTGTACTACCTGTCCACATCAGTCTATTTTATTCATAACTAGTGCAAGCACAAAGAAAATGATTAGTGACGACATTTTTTATTACATTTCATATGACTACCGTATTCATCACTTTGATAATCTCTAAAAAGAGAAAAAATATTATGTTGATTTTTATGTTAATATATTTTAAAAATGCACTTGCACAAGTCTGAAAAAAAGGAACAATAACCTTTTTGAAGACTCGCGTCCTAGTCGTGCCAGATGAAGTTGATGATCGAACCAGACTTTACGCACCAATCCGACCCGTGGTGTCAGGGGACAGCGCCTCAGTTTCATGCAGACGCTTCAAATCCAGTCCGGTAATTTGGGGGGGGGGGCTGGGGGGGCTGGGGGGGATCTGGCCTTGTCTTTACCTGCTTTTCTAAAAGTTTTCATGACTGACAGGAATACATTCTTGTTGGTTTTAAACTTGCTGTCAGCAATGATGTTAAAACTTATACTGTTAATATATCTGTTTAGTCCAGCTCAGCATTATAAAACTGGAGACTGAATACTGAATACCCAGTTGAACTTCTTGCACTGGCATAAAATTCCCTCATGTTGCTGACATTTTTTTTTTAACTTATTTCCTTAAAATTAATGTCCATATTTTTTTCTTTTAAACCAGTCTTTAAGTACATTAACAGTCCATGCTGTAGTTTATTTTATTTGTATTTTTTTTTCAGATGGACTGCTGTCTTCAATCAGAAAGTTGGTGTTGTACCAGTTATCTGGAGTTTCATCCCCCAATATATTAAAGGAAACAGGTGGAATGTCACTCATTTGTAGCAGTGGTTTTGTAACTAATAACAAATACAATGGCAGTTTGTCATGGAATTTAGAATGCAGTGATGTATAGTGATTTATTCAGTGTTAAGTGGCTTATTAGTATGCAAGCCATGGTATACGCTATATATACGCATGGCCATGTGATGCTGTTTAACCAATCAGAAGTTGCTATTTTTCCAAACCGTGTTATAACAATATTTAATTCCCTGTGGCTTAAATTCAGGCATACACTGATAATTTATTTTAAATCAAATAGAGATGTCTGTTTTCTGTTTTTTTGTTTTTTGCCTCTGAAGCTATTCTCAGCGCTGACCAGCCTTGACTGCCTGCCACTTTACCACACTTTGTGTACAACACTTGGGTGTTCATGAGCTATTTTACTGTTTTAAGGTTTTACTATTTTACTATTTTTCTTCTAGGTTCTGTTTCTCCAATATTGGGTTATTAAGATTGCTTTCCTCTAAATCTATGTCACAGGCCATCATACACCATCTTGAGTGAACACTTTTTACATGAGAGTGATACAGCAAGAATCCACAAGTCATTACTGTATATAAATTCTAGGGATTTTACCCACATTTATTAAGCACATGTGCCTCTATAGACCATCAGCAGTGCATTATCTCACATTTATTAGAAAAAAATAAAACTACAGCGAAGCATGCCAGCTATAGCTTGTAGTAGAGTAAAAACAGGATCTGCCTCCAGAAACTAGACAAAAGTGACCTCTCCACTAAACACCCTCCTAATTATAACCACCTGACCACTCAACTACCATTCCCCATCACACCTGACCAGTAACCAAAGTAAGCAAACACATAACCTCATTATTTATCTGCACTTTTGATTTATTTTTCATGACAATTTGCAATGATGTTTATTTATTTATTTAAAAACTATAATACAGCCAAAATGTAAATAATACATACCACAAACACAAGACCATGAAAGAATTTGCACCCTTCTCTTTTAGAACCCTAAAGGTCAGAATTGCAAGTGTGAACTTGCTAATGCAGATTCATGGTAGCAGTCGACACTGCTCATCAGCATTCCACAAAGAACCAGTGAGCGTGTAAATGCAATTGACAATACTGTCATTCTTTATTTTCTTTATTCAATCAAAACTTTTTTTCTCCTTTTTCACATCGCTCTTAGGGGATTTGTATTGCAAAACATATTCTGCCCTTAATGGCTGTCATCATCAATTGCTGGTTTTATGCATCAAAATAAGGGCATTTACAGGACAAGCATTTTTAAGCGGTTAGTGGTTAGTTTACATTTTCTAGGTTTTTTTTTTTTAACAATAACTAGTTGTGTTAAATAAAACACATACATACTGTATTACTGTACCAGTATAAATGTGATTTACTTTTGATACAGCAGCTTGTATCAGATTTATTATGAGAGCCAACACCCATATCAGATATTATAGCTGAAAGTAACTTGATGCCATACAATTGTACCATCAAGGAATTGGCAGGGTGGTTTAATTTATTTCCTTACTAATATTAACTTCATTGTTACTGGAACCCCACTGTGTGCTGAGAAACTTTTGGGTCTTCAAACACAGCACTCTAGATAAACAATTGCCGTTGGGGTGAATTTTAATAAATACACATGAAGTGATTAGGTACCTGGAGGCAGTAGACACTCTTATCTAGAGCAATGTTGTTGAAATATCCAGCTATTCTGCAGTGATAATATAAGTGCTAGTAATATGACGTTAGCACTCGTTTAAGAATCTTTAAAAATCACAGCCTAAACAGCAGGGTACATTTTGAAATGTGTGTTTTCGGTCTTACTCAGCTGTAAGGCAAATTCTGGACGTTTAGAGTTCTGTCAGTTTCAACAATGATTGTTCTGTGTCATTCCCAAAACCTAGATGAAGTTGAAATTGAATAGGAGAAATTCTCCTTTCGGTAACAATTTTGTTTCAAGGTTAATTATGCTCAATATTGTCAGTGAACACGGCAAATCAAAGGACTAGCAAGCAAGCAAGTTCAGTCTGTAAAGTCTGAGCTCATTTTCCTTGCAGAACAAATTCTGAGCAGATTGAGTAGATCCTACAACTGATTGGCTGGCTCATTAGCAGCTGCTAGCAGATGTCTGAGCTGTGCAGTTATACCAAAAAGAACCCACCCACCCATAATGCATGTGCTCTATTTGTGAAATTCTGAGACTGGTCAGCTATACTCATATATTTTTTTTTTTTAATCTAGTAGTCGCCAATTATTTTTTATTATTTTCTCCCAATTTAGAATATCCAATTATTATTTAAGCTCGGCTCACCGCTACCATCCCTGTGCTAACTCGGGAGTGGCGAAGACGAACACATGCTGTCCTCCGAAGTGTGTGTCGTCAGCCGACCGCTTCTTTTCACACTGCAGGCTTTCCATGCAGCCACCTCAGAGCTACAGCGTTGGAGGACCATGCAGCCCTGGGTAGCTTACAGGCAGGCCAGCAGGCGGCCAGCCAGTCTACAGGGATTGCTGGTACACCGTGAGCTGTGGACACACTGGCTGACCTAGGCCCTACCCCCCAGGACGGCACTCGGCCAATTGTGCGCCGCCCCCTGGGAACTCCCGTCCACGGTCGGCAGTGGAATAGCCTGGACTCAAACCGGAGACCTCCAAGCTATAGGGTGCATCCTGCACTCCACGCGGAGTGCCTTTACCGGATGCATCAACAGTAAGCAACTAATGTACAGTATAACTGGAATTTTTGGCTGGTATTAAATTTGGCGGATTTGCTATCTTGGTAGATTATTACGGTTTTTGAATTGGCGTTAATCACTTAGCACGTTCGCAAAGATAAATGCCACACAGTTTTGTGTTTCTACTTTTAATATAAAAAACATTCAAATATATGTTTACTTAATGAAATCTGTCTACTACAGTAACTCATTATAGCACCTACAATGTCACTGCAGCAACAACAGAAGAAGGCCTTGTAAAAATGAGTTACAGTATTTATCGTTCTTATGGCCCTTCATTTTAAAATACCAGTAATTGGAAAGGATTAGTAGCTGCAGTACACTTTAACAACAGACATTTGCTAACTCTCAGTTCTAAAACTTAGCTATGGTTCACTAACATAACACAGTGGAATGATCTGGGCAGCGGACCTCCTCTCCAGGGAGGGTCCGCATCCGTCGGAGTGGTGACTCCACCCTCAGGTAGTGGAGCGCATTTGGGAACAGTTCGGGAAGGCGCAGGACGATCTCTTCGCATCGGCAGAGATGACGCATTGTTCCCTGTGGTACTCCCTCCTCCACTTAGGTGTAGACGTCCTATTGCACAAATGGCCCAAAGTGTTTTTATATGCTTTCCCGCCTATACCGCTGCTCCTGGCCTTTCTCGAAAAGGTCCGGTTAGAGGAGGCGTCAGTTCTCCTAGTGGCCCCCAGGTGGCCCAGGAGAATCTGGTTCTCGACCCTGTGCCAGTTATTACACTGCCAGCCCTGGGAGATCCCACTGCGCATGGATCTCCTCAGTCAGGCGAGAGGCACTCTTTGGCACCCAGAACCAGGCAGGTTCCGGCTATGGGTCTGGCCCCTGAAAGGGACCGTTGGTTAGCCCTAGGGCTATCAGACATGGTTGTGGGTACTTTGCAGAACGCTAGGGCAGACTCCACTAGGTATTTGTACACAAGTGGAGGTAATTCCAAGCTTGGTGTCTGGCTGAAAGCCATGACCCAATCTCTTGCCCTATGCCAGTTATCTTACAGTTTCTACAAGAACTGCTTGATGCTGGTAGGTCACCTTCCACTTTGAAGGTGTATTTTAGCAGCTATCTCTGCATGCTATGCCCCGCATAGATTTGGTGTCTCCAAGTGCGCATTTCTTGGCTACCTGATTTCTTAAAGGTGCTCGCCGATTACTCCCTCCCAGGAGGACTGTTCTCCCCGAATGGAGCCTTAATATTGTACTGGAGGCTCTCACGAAGGCCCCATTTGAACACATACACTCCATAGAGTTGAAGTACCTGTCTATGAAGACAGCCTTCCTAGTGGCTATCACCTCTGCTAAGCGGGTCAATGAGCAGCAGGAGCTGTCTGTGCACAGCTCCTGCATGTGTATTTGGGAGGATGACAGCAGGGTCTCTGTGCACCAACCCTGCTTTCCTCCCCAAGGTGATCACAGCTTTCCACATTAATCAGTCTGTGGAATTGGAGTCCTTCCATCCACCCCCATTTGCTTCAACGGAGGATGAGATTGAATTTCCTCTGCCCAGTGCGGGCATTGTGATGCTACATGGATAGGACAAGAGCTCTGCGTCAGTCTGACCAGCTTTGTCTGTCACGGCACACGGACCCTAGGACAGCCCCTCTCAAAGCAGCGTCTGTTGCATTGGATTGTGAACACAGTCTCGACTGCGTATGATGGTGCCGGCTTGCCCCTACCTGGGAGGGTAGCCGCACACTTCACTAGAGGGTTGGCTACATCTTGGGCCTTCTTCAGAGGGGCCTCGATGTCCGATATTTGTACCGTGGCTAGCTGGGCCATGCCGCATACTTTCTCCAGGTTCTACCACTTTAATGTGGTAGATCCTGCCCTGCCTTCGTTAGGCACGAGGGTCCTTGAGGGTGTAAGCTCACACCGCTAACCATTGGGTTATACAGTTCTGATGCATCCTTCATATGCTGCCGTTCCCTCTCCCTCGCGACGGCTCTGGTATACATTATCTCATACAAAATGTAGTTGGTGGTCGTCTTCGAATTGAAAGGGAATGTTAGGTTAATTACCGTAACCCTGGTTCCCTGAAAGAGAAGACAACCACCAACCACAAGGTCGCATCGGTCGCCATCACGGGTTCAATGGAAAAAGAGAAATGGCTTCCTCAGGATGATGGTTTTAATCCCTCGGTGGGTGGGACCGAGTGCATCATCCCAGGAAGGCGTCTATCGTTAGCTCTGGTATAGAGCGCTCAGCAATTACCTACCCAATGCGTAGGCATATCCCATACATAATGTTGTTGGTGGTCGTCTTCTCTTTCAGGGAACCAGGGTTACGGTATAACCTAACGTTATTGATCCGAGTTGATAGCATTGGTGCATGAAATGAAGCAATCTCTGTCAATTTCTTACCACAAGATCAACGCTGCATTTGAAATTTAAAAAAAAAAGAAAAAAAAGAAAAACAATGACGTAGCCTACTCTGTGTAGAGGTTCTCAACATGGGGCGTCAGATTTTCTAGGGGGAACATAGAGCGTGCTAATAATAATACAGTAATTAATCTAATGTACAAAAACGAAATACAAAGTTTACACATCAGTCTCAATATGAATCTTGAAACGGGACGAGCTGTGAGTAACAATATTAACTGTCCAGGTGAGAAGCTTGACAGCCTAATATACATACATTCAAATCATAACAATTATGTTTCATTGCATTGCTATGGAAGAACTGAGATCGCTGTGTAACTGGTGGGACTGTGGAACTGGACTCGGTGTATGCAGCCTATTTGATAGCCTATCTATTCATGTTGCAAATGTGCAAGCTGAATACAGAAGGCAAGTTAGACTTGTCTTTAAACAGAAATTCTCTGCTGTTGAAAGCAAGTAATACATCGTTTATTCAGTTTCCATAGGTCTGATTAATAGTACAACAAATCGGTTGCAAGTGTTGCGCTGTTCTGCTCTGAACGAACCCAGAATGATGTTATGGGGATTTTTGCTCCAGTGTAAAATTTGCTACACGTTTTCTAACTGCAAATAAACGTCTCTATTTTTCCAAAACTGTTTAAGTGGAAAAAAAATATTAATTGTATTTCTATTTCCCATACCTACGCGTCTATTAGATTTGCACCTTTAAACTTTTACAATTACTTTTAGAAAAGCACTCGCAAATTTTGCTCTAGAGCAAAACACTTTGAAAATCACCCTGTTACTGTATCAGTTAAATTCACTGACCAATTTACAGGTTTATCAACGTTTTAATTAAGAATCTGAGTCATATTAATAGCAAGCAATTACTATATAAAGGATAGGGTAATACAAAGTAAAAACCTACAAGGGGGTGGGGGCAATGAACGGACCACAGGTAACTGCTGCAATTTTGTAATTGGACGACTTCAAGGAGAGCATGTGTTTGTGCAGAAACGCGGCGCGATTGTTGCATTGATGGGAAAGAGAGGATCAACATCACAGAAAGTTAGAAGCATAAGAAACGCAAATCTGCTAGCTGCTAAAGAAAAAAAAAACAAAAAACAAAAACCAGTACAAAGGAAATCTGGCTTTTTTGGGATTTAGTGAGTAGGTCTGCCAAGCACCTTATTTGACAACATCTGGGCATTTTGGGAATATTTTAAAAATAAGGTAAGACTATTTTATCACCGGTATGTCGTTATTTTCTCTTCTTTTCTAAACGACCTTATTAGTTAACAGAACTGCCAAGCCTGTTTTAAGTTATGCTGGTAAGACTGTAAGAATCGTAATTTACTTTATTTTGACACATGCTGATCTCAAAGTAAGATCGCATCCCGGTAAGCTTATTGTGATGTGTGGTATTCTAAATAAGAATTAATTACGACCCATTTATGACTACATGGTATTTTGATTATGTTTTCCTTAAATGCCATCGTTTCATTTTATTTTGGAACCATATGATTGTATTATTAAGGAATTCAGATTAGTTTGTCTTGTATGCAGAAACAAATGAAACCATAGTTGGAATGTGACTTGTGTAATATTATTTCTTCTCCATTCTCAATGCAGAACATCAAACAGTCAAGTTTAGTTTTACAGTTACAAAACATAATAGCAATTTTATTTTTTTTAATTATATTTTAAAGATGCAGTGCCCCAGAGACATGCTCAGTTTTATATTAAAATATGATTTCATTATTATTGCTTGCTTCAGTCTTTGCTCTTTTCTGTACTGCATCAGACACCAGGCCTTGAAGGCTGTCCAGTTTGTTTATACTTTCCTACAGGTAGCTTTTACTGCAGCCAGAAGCCTTATTGCCAATGTCACAATGACAAAAAAGAAGAAAAAAAAAAAATAGAAATGTCTTTAATGCCATCTGCTAGGTTCACTATAATTCAGATCATTTTAAATTATGTACCTTGTAACATTCCTGGTTGTTTATATGGGCTTAATGCAAGGTAATATGTTACAGATTATATAAACCAGTCATGTAGGCTACAGTGAAATCCTAGTGGTGTTGCATAGATGTCAGAGTAGCCCATTAGCATTCTGACTCTGAAAACTCAGGTACAGATTTAGAAAATTACTACTGGCAGCAATACATGCATATATGCACAAGGAAGTTAGATACAAATTAAAATAACCTGCGACCCTAGACGCTTGTGTGCCTGCTGGGACACATCTTAACATTACTTCAGTGGGAACACTTGGTACAGGATATTCTTTGTAATCCTAATGTGTCTTGTCAGTGTATCTGTGGCAGAGTGATTTAATGGAATATATTTAATCATGTTTGAAAAGCATCATACATATTGTCTTAATTTAACAATACAGACAGATAAGTAATCTAAGTAATTACCACAAGACTACACATTCAAAGACACTGACTTGTTTTCCAGCAAATGTTCCTTAATCAAGGTAATGTATTCAGAATCTAAACAGCACGGTGTAAGCAATAAGCCTCGACACCTTTGCTTCAAAGGAACATCCTTTGGCAAACAGATAACAATCCTGGCCCCTCAAAGGTCCTAGAAGGGCTGATATAACTGTAGTACATGGGAAATATATTTAGGAAAATTAAAAGATTTCAAACAAAATGAATAATAAGAACATAAGAAAGTTTACAAACGAGTGGAGGCCATTCGGCCCATCTTGCTTGTTTGGTTGTTAGTAGCTTATTGATCCCAGCTTCTTGAAGGATCCCAGGGTGTCAGCTTCAACAACATTACTGGGTAGTTGGTTGCAGACCCTCACAATTCTATGTGTAAAAAAGTGCCTCCTATTTTCTGTTCTGAATGCCCCTTTATCTAATCTCCATTTGTGACCCCTGCTCCTTGTTTCTTTTTTCAGGTCGAAAAAGTCCCCTGGGTCGACATTCTCAATACTTTTTAGAATTTTGAATGCTTGAATCAGATCACCGCGTAGTCTTCTTTGTTCAAGACTGAATAGATTAATTTATTTTAGCCTGTCTGCATACGACATGCCTTTTAAACCCGGGATAATTCTGGTTGCTCTTCTTTGCACTCTTTCTTGAGCAGCAATATCATTTTTGTAATGTGACCAGAACTGAACACAATATTCTAGATGAGGTCTTGCTAATGCATTGTAACGTTTTAACATTACTTCCCTTGATTTAAATTCAACACTTTTCACTATATATCCGAGCATCTTGTTGGCCTTTTTTATAACTTCCCTACATTGTCTAGATGAAGACATTTCTGAGCCAACATAAACTCCTAGGTCTTTTTCATAGATTCCGTCTTCAATTTCAGTATTTCCCATATAATATTATAATGCACATTTTTATTGCCTGCATGCAGTACCTTACACTTTTCTCTATTAAATGTCATTTGCCATGTGTCTGCCCAGTTCGAAATGCTGTTTAGATCATTTTGAATGACCTTTGCTGCTGCAACAGTGTTTGCCACTCCTCCTATTTTTGTGTCGTCTGGAAATTTAACAAGTTTGCTTACTATACCAGAATCTAAATCATTAATGTAGATTAGGAATAGCAGAGGGCCTAATACTGATCCCTGTGGTACACTTCTGGTTACCTCGCTCCATTTTGAGGTTTTTCCTCTAATCAGTACTTTCTGTTTTCTACATGTTAACCACTCCCTAAAACATGTGGATGCATTTCCTTGAATCCCTACTGCGTTCAGTTTGAGAATTAATCTTTTATGCAGGACTTTGTCAAAAGCTTTCTGGAAATCTAAATAAACCATGTCTCATGCTTTGCAATTATCCATAAAAAAATCAAGCAGGTTAGTTAGACACGCTCTCCCTTTCCTAAAACAATGCTGACTGTCTCCCAGGATACTGTTACCATATAGGTAATTTTCCATTTTGGATCTTATTATAGTTTCCATGAGTTTACATATAATAGTAAGTAAAGTCCATATGAATTAAGAAAACACTGAGACTAAGATTTGGTCCGCACTCGGTATGGTTCGGTATGTTTGTCACCCGATCGGTATGTTATCAACCATTGAATGGAAGTCATCAGTATTTATCAGTCCGATTTTAATGAGGCAGTAGGTAGGTACCTACTGAGCCAGCAGCTCCAGCAGGTCATTATCAGCCATTGGTTGCAGTCTGATCTCACAGCAAAAACATTATCACGGTAATGTTTTCATTAGGCTCTGAAACATTACCTACATAACATATTTCAGCGTTTTTGCTACGTCAGCCACAGTGCTTTGCAGGTGAAATTGTGATGGTTTCAAAACGTATATTCCAATTGTTGAATTTATACCAATTTATTTATTTATTTGTGATTTAGAACAACCAATTTGTTTACTTTAAAACAAATTAAATTGTTACAAAAAATTACTATTCTGTGTCCATTCATTTTAATTCTGTACATGGTCTGCTAAAATATACAGTGCCTTTTTTTCTTTATATATTTACACGAATCCTTGCTTAATATAATTGTAGGAGTGTCAGCACTGCATTTGCATCCAGCGCACGTCTGACTATTAAAACAAAAATACGGCTAAAAACAAAACAGTATTCGGTTCAACAGAGACAGTCCGTAGTTTAAACACATTTAAGCTAAGTGCTCTGTGTTTCTGCATAAATGTTGTTCCCTTTCAATTCGAAGATGACCACCAACATTGCTATGGGATATGCCTGCCTATTGGGTAGGTATTACTGAGCTGTTTATATCAGAGCTGCCGATAGGCCCCTTCCTGGGATCACGCACTCGGTCCCGCCCACTGAGGGATTAAAACCGTCATCCTGAGGAAGCCATTTCTCTTTTTGCTTCTCAAGACGGTAGTGGAAGACCTCTGTGTTTAGCTGAGCGTGTTGATAGAAAAGAGCTTCTTGAGTTGACTGCAGTTCCCTGCATTCGTGCTGAAAGCTGGCTTGCCACTTTCCTGGAAACAGCGACTCCAAAAAATCGAGTTCCTTTTTTTGTCCTTCAGCAGCCTGCTCGCTTCCGTTGCAGGCTGCCTTCTTTGTCACTGTCTGTTGTGTGTGAGCGACTGCTGGTGCAGTGCTATTCGCGTGTGGTTTTTTTTTCCTTTCTAAAAACTACACTTTGGGAGAATACAGTTCCTCCACGGGGCTAGGCCTTGCCGCATCCCCATTGTCGAGTGATTCCACCAGCCGCCATCTGGCAGCTGGATTTGGCCTTGTTTGTTTGGCTACCGCTGCACGTCCCCCATCTGTGTATTAGACTGCAGGACCCTGCTTGTCTTGGTACTGCTGTGGATTAGCTGCAGCGCGGTTGTTGACAACAGCCAACCAGCCGTGTGTTCCTCCATCAGACTTTGTTTACATACACCCCGCTGTAGAATAGACCTCATCAGCTGCATAGGCCCACCCACCTAGGTGAGTTGGGCCTCCACAACAAACAACATTGTGTTTTCCCCCAACTATTTTTCTACCGTGTTTTTTGCTGTTTTCAGCTTGCCCACCGCGGCTTCAACCCTTGTGTCTCCCTGGTGCATGCTACGCACTGACCAGGTGTGTGACCACAAGGTTAGGGTAGGTACTGTTGCATAGCTGCCCACCTGTGCTTCGGTACCTCAGTGCACGCGTAGCCCTCGGTACTTCAGTACCCTTGGTGCGCACGGTGCTCATGCACGTGGTGCTCGGTGCACAGAGTGCACACGGTGCCCGGAGCTAACAGCGTCCAGTACACGCGTTGTTCACAGCGCCCCGCGCACGGACACACGGTGCTGCATGATACTCGTGCACATAGTGCTCACGGTACTCTGTGCTCGGTGCACACGGTGCTTAGTACGCACAGTGCTCGGAGCATTCAGTGCACATGCTGTTCGGTGCCTGCATGCAGTACCTTACACTTTTCTCTATTAAAAGTAAGCAATCCAAACAGTAATGCGCATCATGACCTGTTTTGATTTTATTTCATTTTTATTCTTTAAAATACATTTCTTTAAAACTAAATTACAAATCAGGGCTTCAGACACAATTGCTGGTTCCACTTCAGGAGCAAGCTGATTGCTGTCATATTCATCTGCTTAAAATACAACTCCTTGTTACGACACTAAAGTGATACTAAAACAGTAACTTAATGTTTGTACTCACTTGTTTGTTGCCTCATTCTGCTGAATGGCTAATCTATGTAGCTGATGACTGCAATGAACTCGGCATGTTTATATTTTTCAAGTGTTGTGTGTGGAATTTGTGACGGCAATTGTGGATAGGTTTAACATGGGAAACAGCATGCTGCAATGCAGCAGCTCCCATGCTCAGTATCAGTAAAGTCCTGATCTGACATCATGTAACACAGACAGCTCTTATGATTATGTAGCGCTTGACTGGCTATAAATTATGATAAGTGTAGTCCGACCACACCAGCCCTATTAAGAGCACTAAATTTAGAATATTAAATTATTTGCTAATTAGACACTCGGGTCCATTTTATTCTGCTGGCCTGGACACAAAAGGCATGCAACACATGAAAAGGACACAACTTTACAGTAACATTCTATATTTTATTTACCACAGGAATCCCCCCACAAAACTATTTTAGAATAAAATTGCAATACAATCCACTTTAGACACAGGAAGGGGTCTGTAGAAGTCTGAAGTCAAAAAACACTATTTGTCTACTAACATTACCTGTCCCCATGATTTAACTAAAGGTGCCTGTTTAATTATGCATTTAGCCTGTAAACAATTCCAGTCCTCTGTGCTTCTTTTATAGAAGAAAGCACCTATTTACCCCCTTCCAGGTAGCAGACCTCCAAACTCACCTTCTGATGCCTATACAAAAATCAACTGATATACAATGGTAATCTCTTGGGCTAAAATAGTAAAATTAACTAAAATGATTAAGAAATAAATAAACAAGCTAAAATCAATGTATACTCTGGCAGCATTAAATACAATACAATTGCAATTAAAATACTTAAAACAATAAAAGTATTGGTACAATTCTTTTCTGGTGAGTAGTACACATTTAACAGCTGCAAGGTGCCCACTAACTACTGTGATTAAAGTTAGTCTCTGGTAATGTTGAAGTTGTTTTCTGTAAACCGCAGTTTTCCTAAGCTAATGATGTCACTTTGCTGTTGTCAGCACTTTTTTTTTTTTTTTGGACTGCAAGGCACATTTCTTTAAACTCTGTCAATGCTACACACCGCTGGCTTTGACAGAGGGACAGTCTTTAAATAGCTGTATTCTAGGATTCTCTCAAAATCTTTTACAGAGGATGTCCAGAGAAAAGTAACCGTTTCAGAGCCACATTGTTTTTAACCTCTGGATAAATCAATTATACATCTTTCTCATTTCCATTTTACTTCATTTTCACAAACCGTTTGGTCTGATATGACATACCCCTTAGATTATGCTACCTGTGATGCTTTGTTTTTATTCACAAACACTCCAATTTTTTATTTATTTTGATATTGTCATTCTGGGAAGATCATAGCAGCACATATTATTATTCATTTTGCATCAGAATGTCTTAACTTCATGTTCCATAAGGAAAGTTCCATAAGATGCAACTAATTGCATCCGCAAATAACGGATAGAAGTGAAAACTGGGTTGTTTTCTTAACATGCCAATTCCTTATAACAAGGAATAGTAAAGTACATAAGAAAAGTGGCATAAGAGAACAAAAACAAAGACAAAAAGCGCTTTGAGATGGTGGGCCACTATGAAAGGTGCTGTATAAAATAAAGGTTGATTGACAAAAGATGTACCGTAACATTCTGGAAAATTCCTACAGTTAAATATAGATACCCTGGCTTGTTTTCTTCTTATTCCTCATGTTATTTTTACCCTGGTTATCTAACCCAATTTCAATGTCGCCTCACCTCTGCAACCCACTTACCATTACCACTGTCAGGACAATCACCTCTTTCCCCCCACCAAACCAAAGCACAGAATAAACAAACAGGAATGCATGTTCAAAAGTGATGTACACTTTCCACGTTTCATTTTTAAAACCAAAATTGGTAAGACCTTAATAGTAATGGCAATATACCACTGGTTCAATTTGTGGTGTTATTTTATCAGCTAGTATTTTATTTGTGCTGAAAAACTGTTATGAAAGTATATTCATGCAAACTGTTTTTATCCAGACAGCTATTTGTACATGAACATGGAGCTGACTGATAACGGCACGTCATCCCACAATAACCACATTCCTCATTATCTTCTAAAGGATGACCCATTTGCCTCCAGGCTATCGAGAGGAGCTGATGTTGCAGCTGCAGTCTATGTTATTATTATAGGTAAGCTGTGAATACTTTGTTTTGCCAATATCTCCCTTTTTCCTCTGGTGCTTTGCGCAGACAACCAGCTCCCAATTGTTCCATGAAGCTATGAAACCAATCAGACTGAAAAAAGTAAAAGTGAGTGGTCTTGTGTGCTTGCTGAAAAGATTCCGGGTCAGTTGTGCTGAACTGTGTTGAGAAACCAAATAAGTCAAAGATCATAGCCATGACATCATCAAAATGGGAATTGTTTTACATTAGAGAAATAATTTTATCTGTGCATTCCTGTCAATACTTAATCTAGCCGTTGCGCAGCACAGCAGTTTCAATTCTTGAAATACAAATGCGTTGTATTAGCAACATACAGTGTGCCTCTCCCATCATAGCTAACGAAGTACAGTATTGTAGGAAATGAAGTTCATTTATCAGTATAGGAACATTTCTGCAATCTTCTTCAGAAGCATGCACACTATAAGTACCAATATGTTTACTGCCATGCTGGTGTACCGAGGTTGTAGTTTACCGTGTTCTGAATAGAAAATGTTACTTTTGTAGATCAAGAAAGCTTCAGTGATTGTGTACCAAATAGAAACCTTATTCTGAAGTTTAAGACCTAATTTGTATAGATCTTAAAATGATCTGACACAAAAAGTCCAAGGGAGCTCAGAACAGAGTTGAATATACAGTACTTCGCCTTTAGCAGAATGCACATGTTGAACCCTGGTGGCACCACTGTCATTTGTCATAATGATTTCCAGTGTTCTGTTTTTGGTGTGTGTGTATTTTGTAACATGAGTAGGCTTGACATTTCCTGTGGTGTGTTCAAATATCCCTCAGATTATTTCTGACAAATCAAAACTGTCAGTCATTTATTTTTTATTTCAGGAACCTATAAACTTTGAAGAATGCATTTTTATGCTTCCTTTTTGTTGAACAGTAATGTTGGGCCGGATTTTCAAAAGTTTGTAAATGATAATTCCAGTGTTAATCAACAAATTGGTATGTAGCATTGGTTTTGGCATTACCAAGCGGTCGTTATTTCGTTATAAAATAATCGTCCTAATGTGATTTCCGAAATTATGTTGATTTACGAAATAATGTTAATATCTTAATGAGCTGTGCTTCTTGCGACTGTTTCTTTTGTTTGCTTGGGAATTTAAAAGGAAATCTGTGTCAATTGTCATAATTTATCAGGAGTTAATTTGCACTTGGATAAAAGAGGGTTTTAATTAATATGAGAGAGAGAGCGAGAGAGCGAGAGCGAGAGAGCGAGAGCGAGAGCGAGAGCGAGAGCGAGAGAGCGAGAGAGCGAGAGAGCGAGAGAGCGAGAGAGCGAGAGAGCGAGAGAGAGAGAGAGCGAGAGAGAGAGAGAGAGAGAGAGAGAGAGAGAGCGAGCTCTCTGCAGCCCCTGGCCTCACTCTACATGACACTGAAGTCAAGTTCCTGCTCTATGCACATGACCTGGTCCTGCTATCGCCCACAGAGCACGGGCTGCAGCAGAGCCTGGCACTACTACAGCAGCACTGTCAGACCTGGGCCCTCACAGTAAACATCAACAAGACCACAGTCATGATATTCCAGAACAAAGCCAGATCTTGGGGAAATAACTACCACTTCACTCTAGGCAACACCACCCTACAGCACACCAGCAGCTACACATACCTGGGTCTGACCATCAATGCATCACAGAGCTTTAACCTGGCCGTGAATGCACTAAAGGAGAAAGCATGCAGGGCTTTTTATGCCATAAAGAGGATGCTCTACAATATAAATCCCCCTGTCAAAATTTGGCTCAAAATTTTTGAAACTGTAATTCAACCAATTGCTGTCTATGGCAGTGAAGTGTGGGGTCCAATCAACAACCAGGAATACACAAAATGGGACAAACAACCCACAGAAACCCTGCATGCAGAGTTCTGCAAAAACATCATGAGATAACAAAGAAAAACACCAAACATTGCATGCAGGGCTGAATTAGGCCTTTATCCATTGATTATTAATATCCAAAAAAGAGCATTAAAATACTGGATTCATCTAAAAACTAGTGACCCAAACTCACTCCATCATAAAGCCCTGCAATACCAAGAGCTCAGCCCAGAAAAGAGTCCCCTCGGCCAGCTGGTCCTGAAGCACACTGAACTGAGCAACACTGACATCAGTCAGCTTCAGGACAGCACTGCAAAAACAATTCCAATTAGTGTAAACCAAATTATAAAACACCTCAAACACTTCTATCTGGACCATTGGGATACAAATACTAAAACACAAAACAAACTAGAGTGCTATCGGACCCTAAATAGAAATTACACCCTGGCAGAATACCTGGTAACTGTCAGAAACACAAAGCAGAGGCAGATCCTGACCAAATACCGGCTCGGTGACCACAACCTGGCCATTGAAAAAGGCAGACAGAGGCAAACCTGGCTGGCCAGGGAGAACAGGCGCTGTGGTCACTGTGAGACAAGAGAGGTCGAGACAAAGATTCACTTCCTGACACAGTGTGAAAAATATAAAAACATAAGGGACATTTTCTTCCCCAAATTCTGTGATTTAGTCCCAGAATTCCCAAAAATGTGTGATGCCCAGAAGCTGTCAATCCTGCTGGGGGAAGACAAACACACAGCCAGACTGGCTGGTCAATACGTGGAGACCTGTCATAGCCTGAGGGACAGACCGTGAACACGTCGCACTAGAGAGGGAAAAGAGAGAGGGAAGGAGGGAGGGGGTATTCTGTTTAATAGAGGGAGGGAGGAGGATTCTGTTTAATAGAGGGAGGGAGGGGGATTCTGTTTAATATAGAGGGGGGAAGGGAGTACTGTTTGATATAGAGGGGAAGGGAGGGATTCTGTTTACTGTATTAATATAGAGGGAGGAGGGATACTGTTAGTATAAAAAAAAAAAAAAATCCTTTGTCTGTATATTTGAGTCGGTTATGCCATGTATGTGCTTTGGCAACACAATTCTTTTTATTGTCATGCCAATAAAGCCAATTTGAATTGAATTGAGAGAAAATATGTACAGGACCAGAGTTAATTTCTTACAGACAACCCTAGATAATTCAATATTTGTAGTTATGAAAATATTTTAGTCTTGTGGTTATGATTCTCAAACATTTTTACTATCACCAAGCAGACGTGATAAAAAGATCTTGCTACATATCAAACAAGCGAGAACACCACTGCTTAGTCAGCCGACTCCTCCCTAATCGCCTCCTGCTTTAGTGCAGGAAATACCAGTACATTTACCTTCTAATACTTTATTTGGGAAAGAGTTACAGACGAGTATGCTGAAAAGACAGAAAATGTGGTTCAAATTCAGACCTCGGGGGGGGGGGGGGGACCTCTACAGTAGATTTTATTTGAATTATACAAATGAAATATTGGTATAGAAAACAGCATGTAAGATATTACAATAAAGTTTTCTTAGGTGATTTGAAGTCAAGGTTGTTATAATAGTAGAAAACACTAGTAGAAGCTTTGAGTACATTGTTGAAGCTCATAATGCATCAGAATGCATTTTCCATTTTGGATCTTATTATAGTTTCCATAAGTTTATAAATAATATAAGTCAGGCTTATTGGTCTGTAGTTACCTGGTTCGGTTTTGTCTCCCTTTTTGTGGATCGGTATTACGTTTGCAATTCTCCAGTCTGTCGGTACAACCCCTGTGTCAAGAGACTGTTGCATGATCTTGGTTAGCGGTTTGTAAATAACTTCTTTCATTCCTTTGAGTACTATTGGGAGAATCTCATCCGGCCCAGGGGATTTGTTTATTTTAAGAGCTCCTAGTCCCTTTAACACTTCTGCCTCTGTTATGCTAAAGTTATTTAAAATTGGATAGGAACAGGTCAACATGTGAGGCATGTTGTCCGTATCCTGCTTTGTAAAAACTTGTGAAAAGTAATCATTTATTATATTTGCTATTTTTTACTCTTCATATATGTTTTTGCCATTTGTAGCTCTGAGACATTTTACTTACTCCTTGAATGTTCTTTTGCTGTTATAATATTGGAAACAACTTTTTGAAATTGGTTTTAGCCACCTTGGCAATGCTCATTTCTATCTCTCTGGCCTTTCTAACTTCCTTTTTGACTGTGTTTGCAGTTCCAAGTACTCTTTCTATGTATTTTGTTCTTGGTCCCTTTTATTAAACGCTCTGTAAAGTGCCATTTTTCTCCTGAATAAATATATATATTTTTTTTAAAATTGATCTATTTTAAACCATTTTGGCCATTTTGTGATTTTGATTTGTTTACTTTTGGGATGTAATTTTTACCTTGCATTGTCTACAAATGGCGTTGCTCATTTCTATCTCTCTGGCCTTTCTAACTTCCTTTTTGACTGTGTTTGCAGTTCCAAGTACTCTTTCTATGTATTTTGTTCTTGGTCCCTTTTATTAAACGCTCTGTAAAGTGCCATTTTTCTCCTGAATATATATATATATATATATATATATATATATATATATATATATATATATATATATATATATATATAATATATTTTTTAAATTGATCTATTTTAAACCATTTTGGCCATTTTGTGATTTTGATTTGTTTACTTTTGGGATGTAATTTTTACCTTGCATTGTCTAGAAATGGCTTTGTACTGAACATTCACAAAAATACAGCTTGTCAGTGTCAATGAGCCACCTGTTGGCACCTGTTGTGAGAGAAGGGCTGTAGACATTTCAAATGTTTTTTTGTTTTTTTCTGTGATACATGTATTGATTCTTTCCCCTTTCTTTTGTAGGGATCTTGTCAGTTGTTGGGAATGGTTATGTCATTGTCATGTCCTGGAAACGGAAGACAAAGTTAAAACCTCCAGAGCTCATGACAGTGAATTTAGCCGTCTTTGATTTAGGGATTTCAGGTAATTATCTGCGCAAAAAATATTTTACATATTATGTATACAGAGTTGCATAGCTGAAGTCACACTTCTTTGTTCATCTCTATAGCTTCAAGTATGCAGTTTCTGAAATGCAGAGATGTGCCTTCATTTATATGTTAGCCTTTAGGCGTAACTCAGAAAGACTGGCTCCAACGACATTGCCGTACTACAACTCTCTTCCACCGGCGCCTCACAGACCATGGTTACCACGGCAACGCCTCATCGAGTGACTACTGGGAGTGGGAAGTTGCCATGGTGACCAGGCAGCTTCATCAGGCAATGCAAGCCTGTGCCTCAGTACTGCAATCTTCTGGCTCCTCCTGCTGCGCTTCTGCAACATGAGAACGAGTTCAACTCGCTGAATTGTGACATCTAAATACTGCAAGCTCCTCTTGTAGACCTACGTTACCTTATTTATATACATCACTAACTGTTCTAAAGCAAATGTTTTATACATAGACAAGGATTTTAATTGCAATAACCAAATATATGCTACCCTGCTTCACTGAAGTCAATAGTTTCAATTCCAATCACAACCTCTAGACGGCAGCATAACACCACGCCTTTCTTTACTCTCAAGCCCTCGTAGGCGCCCAGGGAAATGTTAGCCTTGTTTCTTTTACAAGAACAGGAAGATTTTTACTCTCTGATTGCTTATTTTTCCTAATCCTATAAACAGAATTATTATTTAAAAATAAAAATAGGGTGAGGGGAGTGGTGTTTGTTACGGTAAAAGTCTGAATATTGGCAAATCTTAAGATTTACAGGTGAAATGTCAACATTTACCAAAGCAGTAAATGTCTGAAACAAACATAATAACACTTTACTTCGGACATTTACTGGTAAATCTCAAGAATAACCAAGTGCCTTTGGCTTATGTATCTTTGTGGTGTTTGTCATAAGTGTGATTTTCTGTTGAAAAAAATGAAGGTCCTAAATGATTTAATTTGCATTTAACAGAATGCTGTTTTTCATCAAACTACTACATATTTGGAGTACAATATTCTTCAACACCATTGTGAATTGTTTTATACACACATTTACCAGAATGTTCTACGTAAGTGGATCACAATATCGTTCAGTACCATGTGGAATTGCTCAAATGTTAGTTACTGTAAGCTCATTAATGATTATTTTGTTAATGGAAAATGTGTATGCAGAACTACATATATTGTTCGACATTCATTATTTTGTTAATTGACAATTTGTATGCAGGAATAAATAAATTATTTGATGATATTGTGACGAAATTAATCGGGGGTGCCAGGTAGGCATTGTTTTAATCCTACCAAATAAATGATATCAAATAAATCTTCACCAGGACCTAACAGCAAGCACATGTATAACTATTAGACCCTACCTGCATTTACCAATAAGCTTTGATAAATCATAAGATTAAAAGGTTAATGTCCGAAAAGCAATCCGTTTCTTCATAATTTCGGACATTTACCACCTTATTTGGTAAATGTTGACATTTACTGGTAAAATTTCAGATTCTGACTTTTACCGTAACATTTATACCCTTTGGTAGCGCTAACCTTGGCCTTCTTTATACACTCCTGTCTATGGCTTGGGGCACATAACATCACCTGCTTGTCAAAATACAAGTCCTTTCTATACCGAATAAACAATACCCCTTTATTGTACTCAAACTTCCAAGTAAATGCCATTGATGTGGTCTAACATATATTAAACGAGGACACATTTTTTTTTTTGTATTCCAATAATTAATAGTGTTTTAAATACTGAGATCGGACAGAAACCAGCCAGCAGAGAAACATCCTCCTTAGCACAATGGAGCATATTTAAACAGAATGAATCCCTTCCTTAAAACGAGACACGGCTTGACACCAATTTAGATAACAGCTAAAAACAATCAGTGTTTCACCATAACTCCCTGTTTCTTATTTACGTAACAGGATTAACGTTGGGGCTGTTAAACTAGCAACTTCAGAGAACCAATGCAAAGATACCAATAACGTGCATATCGACACTAAACAACACTTATTGAAGTGTTCGATCAGAGGAATCATTTTCCGTGACAATGTAATTTAAAACAGTTGGCTAATTTCATAGAACGCCCGTATCTTTCTTTTTTAATCTAATTATTGAGAAAATATTCGATCTCTTGGCCAGGCAGCTGCCACGCAATTAAGTGTGACAGACCGCACCTTTCTTGTGCTGCAGTGTGTAGCCATGCTACATATTATTTAAGATTTGAATGTTGTTTGTGTTTCTCAGTAAAAGAGACTAGTGTGAATCTGATTCTAACGTTTTATTATTTTATTTCTTTTTTACAAATGTTTTGGCTAATATTCAATAAAATCAGTATCCTCGACATTGACTCTTTTGTTTGTCCCTTTAGCTAAAAACAAATTTTAGGTTTTAAGCTTTTGTTCTAACTTGGCCTCTCAAACTGTTTATGAGCTGAAAAGAATATAAAAGCCTTGATTAGCAAATTATTAGTTCAATTATGCCAAGAAAATTCCTGCAAAATCTATTTTTTTTTTAGTCCCAGCTCAAAGACAAATTTCGATTCAGAAATATTATTTGTTCAACATTTGTGGAACTTAGCCTTGTTCTTTGGTCAGTAAGTAAACCCCCTGCTTTGGAGAACACTTCCCACTGATGTTGCAGGCACACTAAAGAAACGATGTGACAGTTGTGCTGACAAAGGCAATGAATCTTTATGACTCGGCTCAGTCATGTTGGTGTTGGAGAGTGCTAAAATGGTGCTAATGCAAAAATCTTATGCTGCAGCAACTGTGGCCAAATCGGAGTGTCTTCTCAAAAGTCAAAAAACAAGTTTCTTCAGGTTATCATAAACAAGTAAGGTGATCACTAGACCCTGGGGTCAAGAAAAGGTTAGATTGGATTGGCTATATCTGGTAGAGGAGAATGTGTGTAAATTAGAGGGGAAGGACCAGTAGCATAGGCGGTGAATTATTATTATATATCTTTTTTTTTTTTTTAATAGTATTTGAGTGCATGTTCGTGTATTTGTGTACATTTCAGTATTTAAGTTACCAGTTAACAATGTATTAGCAAAAGTGAGACAGATGTTAAGCACTGACAGTTTCAAGGACTAATGTGGTATGTGCTTAATTAGGATGCAACAAGATGTTGATTAGCATGCATTATATACAAATTGAAGATAATTGTTTTTAGCTTTTTGTTCATTTTTCAGTTACAGGCAAACCATTCTTTACAGTGTCCTGTTTTGCACATCGCTGGATGTTCGGATGGGCAGGTTGTCGATGGTACGGATGGGCAGGGTTTTTCTTTGGCTGTGGAAGCTTAATTACAATGACTGCAGTCAGTCTGGAGAGATACTTAAAAATCTGCCACTTAAGATATGGTAAGGACCTGATAGTCAACATTTCACCTTTACTGGGAATGCTCCCAATTATACATGATTATTTTTAATGCTGAATAAAGAATGGGTCAAAACTCATTGATGCCAGCAGGTGGTAGGAAATAGACCAGTTGCAACAGTTTAGTCCTTAATCTTTATATATTTACAGTATGTTTATGATGTTTCTGGAGGTTTCTTTATGTGGAATGTGATATAAACTGTTTCACAGTTACAATTTGACTGTCTGAATAATCTGATTATGGGAAAACTGCATTGGAAGGAATGCACAGGTCAGGGATTAATACATTTTAAATAATCGATAGTTGTTTTAGCAGTTTTTTTTTATTTGAGTAAAGAAGCACAGTAGAAACAAATCCATGACTGCAAAACATTTGGTACGACACACTTCTCAGCCAGATCTCTCAAGTGCATTCTCTGTTCTTTCCTTTTCTGAAATACTACTTTTTAGGTAGCTGGTTTATGAGGCACCATGCTTTTGCCTGCTTGGGGTTCATCTGGTTCTATGCAGGATTTTGGGCCACCATGCCTTTGGTAGGATGGGGAAACTACGCTCCTGAACCCTTTGGCACATCTTGCACTTTGGACTGGTGGCTTGCACAAGCATCAGTGGCTGGGCAGAGCTTTGTGTTGTGCCTTCTGTTCTTCTGTCTCATATTTCCTACAGCAATAATTGTGTTTTCATATGCACAAATCATTAAGAAAGTCAAAGCATCTGCACAGGAGGTTGCCCACTTCGACACCAGAAATCAGAACAGTCATGCTCTGGAAATGAAACTAACCAAGGTAAGTGGGCTACTATTACTCCGATTCTTTTTAATCTCTAGCAAATGTCAATTTAAGTGAGTAGTATAGCCAAAAGCTTACTGTCGCCATTATGAATACAGCACTACAATTTAAATGTTAACCTTTAGGTGTAATTCGGTGGACGCTGTAGAGGGCGCTCCCTCGCTGAGCTTCCAATTTTTATGTTTGTAAACAGCATCTCTAGCCTCCCTGGCAGTTCTCAGTGGGGGCAGGATTAGCCACGCAAATTACTTCTGGGTGGGATGGGGGGGGGCAGTTCAGTTTCAATCAAGTTCCAGTCTCTCTGCCAATAGCTGGCGCTGCTCTGCTTGGTCAGGTAAGAAGGGCGTGACCAGAGCGGTATGGGCAATCCCGTTAGGTAGCTTAGCATGTCAATCTCTCCTTCTTTTTATATATACACCCAGCACTGCTTCCGCCCTTTGTCTGTGTTTGTTTTTGTCCTCCTCCTCCCTCCTCCTCCACTTCATCTTATTTCTAATACCGCTCTGTCCGCACAGGGATCCCTCTGGGGGGGGAAGTGATTCTCACTCCCCCGACCGACCGGGTCGGCCTCCTGCCCAAGTCACTGCCGTCCCTGGCGGTTCCTCGCCTGCTGGAGGGGATCCCCGGCCACAACTATCCCTTCGCAGCTCATGCGCTAGCCTCCCCAAAGCCACAACCTTGCTATCCCATCTACCTCGTTTCTTTTCAGGTCCGAGCACCTTTCTGTCCCGTATGGCTGGCCGTGTCCCCACCTGCCGAGCCGGGCCCCACCACTATCCCTTTATCCCTTTGTCTTTTATGTCTCTCATCGAGAGTGTCTTTTATGTTTGTCTTCTCATTCTCCTTGTTCGTCCAGCAGCTAAGAGACGCCACCTGGTTCTGACCTGGACTGAGAGCTTTGTCCTTATTTGTTATGTCTCTCATTCTCAATAGCCACCCAGCAGCCAGAAGATGCTGCCTGACCCGGTGAGACATGAGAGTTCAGAGTGTTTTACGTCATATGTCTTGTCCAGCTCTTCTCATCTCAAGCTGTCCAGCTTTATGTCTCTAATTCCATGTTACACAAGCACCCCCGTTCCTCAAATTAAATCCCATTATACTGCACTACTCAAGCCCTTGTAAGCGACCAGTGAATTGCTGTAATTATTTTCTACACATGTGCTGTTGTTTATTATGTAAAGTTTGGACTCTGCAGTTGTGTTTTAGTGTCTGTCATTTTCTGTTTATCCACCAGGTGGCAATGTTGATCTGTGCAGGATTCCTGATTGCCTGGATCCCCTATGCTGTTGTGTCAGTGTGGTCTGCCTTTGGACAGCCTGACTCTGTTCCTATTCCTGTGTCTGTGGTGCCCACCCTTCTGGCAAAATCAGCAGCTATGTACAACCCTGTGATATACCAGGTTATTGATTGCAAAAGCGCCTGTGCTAAAACAAGTTGTTTCAGGGCCATGAAAAAAAGGAGAATGTACGAGTCCAGGTATTGTATTTTTCTTATTCCATTTTTTTTTTTAAATTAAAAAGTAGTTTGAAAACTGTTGGATGCTAGAATGTTGACAACTGTTTTTTCAATATAACAACATACAATTTTAGTGTGTGTAATCATTATCAGTTAACTTGCTATAAAAAAATATAAGCCAGTATCCTATTTTTGTGCTATTTGGAGTTAACAGGTTTACCACAGAACAGGTCTATCTTATTAGTACTGGTAATACAAATTACTACCGAAAGTCCATTGTTAGTTGCATCACTAACTTAGAAAATACTAGTTGATGTTAGCATTATCCTTTTTAAAGATTTTAAACATGAATTTTCTTACCTCCTATTTGCAGTAAGAACATTATCACTGGCCCTGTTTTATTATGTCAATTAGTTTTTTGTACTTTTTGGGGATTCTATTACAAATTTTGGTTGTATTACTGAACTGGAAAAATATGAATATCAAATAAATAAATAAACAAAAACAAATTCATAAATAGAGCAAAGACAGAAGCGACTATTCTCACAGTGAAAAAAGGACAGTGATAGGGTTTATTCAGTATACAAGATGTTGTGAAGCCAACAAAAAAAAATGAGGAAGAACTCGGGGGGGACATCAGGGCACCAGTGAGGGATCGTGAAAGAAGGTAATTCAACAGGAAGTAGCCAGGATACTGTGTTAAAATATTCTTTCCCTGTTTTCCACAGGTTTTATTCAATAACTGCAGCTGGCAAAGGTGCCCCAGTTATAGAAACCCAGATAGAGATAAAAGAAACTGACTAATTCATTGTGTTTGATGAAGAAGGTTGGTCTGTGCTTGTGCTCCTGATCTGAAGTTATTCTGGATGTATTACACAACAAATTAAACATGAACTACAGCTGCACAGTATACTCCTTCCTTTCTGTAAGATACCTGCTACCGATATTCCATAGCACTCAGAGCAATATATGGCATTGTTTTGCACCTTTAAACCATCTTTAAAAAAAAAATAATAATTCCAGCCACTGTATCCATTTCCTTGTATTCCAAGTAATTTGGTTACAGGTTACAGAACAAAAATATATTTGTCCACTGTGGTCTTCAGTTATTTAAAAAAAAAAAAAAAGTATGCTTTACTGGAGTATTCGACTGAACATGAATACTTTGAAAAGATTTTCAACTTCAAACTTATATTTTATATTTGTAGTATATTTAACCACTTATTATTTACCAAAGACAGTGTCCAGGTAAAATGTTGAAGGAATATTTACAAAATCTGCATCAACGTTCAGTTCTAAATGAGCACAATAAGTTCTTTCTAACTGTGACAGGGTAACGTCAAGGCCCACATTGTTACTGGCAGGAAGAGAGACTCCAAAGCAAGAAGCTGCAGGTTAAGCGCTATTGCGCACGTTTATTTTATTATTATTATTATTATTATTATTATTATTATTATTTATTTCTTAGCAGACGCCCTTATCCAGGGCGACTTACAATTGTCACAAGATATCACATTATACATTATTTCACATTATACAGATATCACATTATTTTTACATACAATTACCCATTTATACAGTTGGGTTTTTACTGGAGCAATCTAGGTAAAGTACCTTGCTCAAGGGTACAACAGCAGTGTCCCCCACTGGGGATTGAACCCGCAACCCTCCGGTCAAGAGTCCAGAGCCCTAACCACTACTCCACACTGCTGTTATTACAACACTAGACACACAAAAACACAAACAGGCACAGTGGCCAAAACAAAAGGTCTACAAAAACTTACAAACATACCGCACCGCACCTCACTGCACCTCACATCACCTCACCACAGCGCAGCGCACCTCACCCCCCCCCCCCCCCAACCCCCCCATACATACCTTATACCGGCCATGAATCATTTACCTGTTAAGATGTCTATGAACTTTCATGACTCTCTGTGAATAGGTAGATCATAGTTCTTGGCTTCTTTTTATTTACGCTTTCGTAATAAACCAAGCTTATTTTTGTATTTATAACACCACAAGAGGAACATTTTTTAAGTTGGTGGGTTTACATTTTTGTGTGTGTGTACAAATAGTTATATGTAATGTGTATATTGGTAATTATGTATTTGGGGTATATTTTCTGTTATTTGAAGTGTTGATTGCTAGGTTTTCTCACTATAAACTGCAGATGTATTAGAACTGTGTAATTTCAATTTCTCCAAAAAGTGTGCAACTTAGACAAAACTTTTTTAGAAATATGGTCTCTTTTTTCAGAAAGTAAAAAACAAAATAAGTCAATGCAATCATTGCTTAAATCATTTAATTCTAACAACTGAATAATGCCATATAACGTCATAACTTGTTTTTCTTCATCAGTGGAAATAGTGCTAATGAAAACAAATACATGTACATTTGTAAATTTTTGGTGTCAATTAATTATAACATTTTCCCCCCTAACAGTGTTACTCCTAAGTTTTCTCTTGCCCTAAAACACTCACCACTCATACATACTTTGATATCCAATCACAGAAATGTTAATGTAACGCGGTTGCTCACGTTACATTAAAATAGGCACGTTTTGATTAATTTTTGTAGTATATTTACTTTTTATTAAATTTTTTCACTTTGTTTAAAGCACGTTTATTTTGGCACATTATTGTCTGTAGATTTGCACTGATTACACTAACACGTTAATGCTCCCCTGTTCGCAGCTCCCATAAGTGATAAATTGATTGATTTGGAGAAGCTGAGCACCTGATTTCATCTATTCGAGAGATTGATTTGTCCATTGTGAAGTGTTGTTTGTTTGGAGTGGAGGCCGAATGCGCAGCCAGCAGGAGTAAAGGAATTGGACCCTTATTCGGCGGGTGGTAGGAAGACAAATAGGAAAGAAAGAGCCTCTGAATTTAAAGGTGTATCTCCCTGCCTGCGCTTTTGGTGTCCATTCTGTCATGTATGTGTTTTTAAAAGACATTGGGGTTTTAGAGGAGTGCTGGAGACAGGCTGTATTGGTTTTATTGTTGTTTTTTATTTGTGAGCCCTGTCTCAGTGCAGGTATTGAGCCGCACTGCCCTTTAGTTTTAAATTATAATTCTGTGTTTAGTTATTGTTTTAATTAACGGGCAGTTCAAACCCCTTGCCGTGATTGTGTATTCTAGATCTGCCATGTTTGTTAAGTATAGTTTACCACCTGTATTTAATAAAATGATGTTCATTGTCCGACATAATAGTGTGGTCTAGTTTATTTTCCTTCTGATATTCTGCCTGGCTGATCCCACCCCATTCAGAAAAGAACCAGTGCCCCTCCCGGGTGCTACATTAAGAACCTGTGTGCCCCAGATTCTTAGACCTTTGAAAATTTCATGTAATTCCTTACTGTCATGCCTGCTAACATGTTATTCATGAAATACTAACATGTACAGGACTTGTACAGAATGTTTAAATAAATACAGTGTTTCTCCGGTGAGAGCTGGTAAAAAGCAAGGTAAAATAAGAAGTTATAAATCACAGAAACAAAGATTACTCTGGATACCTTAGAAAATGTTTATACCTCCCTCCCCATCCCTTTCTTGCCTTTTGTAATACAAAATAAAAGGAATGGAACAATTTTAATCCCAAATGTATTTTATACAAACTGCCACTTCGTATAAAGTGTTTCCATTGACATGTATATACTGTGTGTATATATATATATATATATATATATATATATATATATATATATATATATACAGTGCCTTGCGAAAGTATTCGGCCCCCTTGAACTTTGCGACCTTTTGCCACATTTCAGGCTTCAAACATAAAGATATAAAACTGTAATTTTTTGTGAAGAATCAACAACAAGTGGGACACAATCATGAAGTGGAACGAAATTTATTGGATATTTCAAACTTTTTTAACAAATAAAAAACTGAAAAATTGGGCGTGCAAAATTATTCAGCCCCTTTTCTTTCAGTGCAGCAAACTCTCTCCAGAAGTTCAGTGAGGATCTCTGAATGATCCAATGTTGACCTAAATGACTAATGATGATAAATAGAATCCACCTGTGTGTAATCAAGTCTCCATATAAATGCACCTGCACTGTGATAGTCTCAGAGGTCCGTTTAAAGCGCAGAGAGCATCATGAAGAACAAGGAACACACCAGGCAGGTCCGAGATACTGTTGTGGAGAAGTTTAAAGCCGGATTTGGATACAAAAAGATTTCCCAAGCTTTAAACATCCCAAGGAGCACTGTGCAAGCGATAATATTGAAATGGAAGGAGTATCAGACCACTGCAAATCTACCAAGACCTGGCCGTCCCTCTAAACTTTCAGCTCATACAAGGAGAAGACTGATCAGAGATGCAGCCAAGAGGCCCATGATCACTCTGGATGAACTGCAGAGATCTACAGCTGAGGTGGGAGACTCTGTCCATAGGACAACAATCAGTCGTATACTGCACAAATCTGGCCTTTATGGAAGAGTGGCAAGAAGAAAGCCATTTCTTAAAGATATCCATAAAAAGTGTCGTTTACAGTTTGCCACAAGCCACCTGGGAGACACACCAAACATGTGGAAGAAGGTGCTCTGGTCAGATGAAACCAAAATCGAACTTTTTGGCAACAATGCAAAACGTTATGTTTGGCGTAAAAGCAACACAGCTTATCACCCTGAACACACCATCCCCACTGTCAAACATGGTGGTGGCAGCATCATGGTTTGGGCCTGCTTTTCTTCAGCAGGGACAGGGAAGATGGTTAAAATTGATGGGAAGATGGATGGAGCCAAATACAGGACCATTCTGTAAGAAAACCTGATGGAGTCTGCAAAAGACCTGAGACTGGGACGGAGATTTGACTTCCAACAAGACAATGATCCAAAACATAAAGCAAAATCTACAATGGAATGGTTCACAAATAAACATATCCAGGTGTTAGAATGGCCAAGTCAAAGTCCAGACCTGAATCCAATCGAGAATCTGTGGA
Organism: Acipenser ruthenus; assembly: GCF_902713425.1. NCBI lineage: Eukaryota > Metazoa > Chordata > Actinopteri > Acipenseriformes > Acipenseridae > Acipenser > Acipenser ruthenus. The sequence continues at coordinate 71,891,964 of NC_081194.1, read as the reverse complement.
AAGAACTGAAAACTGCTGTTCACAAATGCTCTCCATCCAACCTCACTGAGCTCGAGCTGTTTTGCAAGGAGGAATGGGCAAAAATTTCAGTCTCTCGATGTGCAAAACTGATAGAGACATACCCCAAGCGACATACAGCTGTAATCGCAGCAAAAGGTGGCGCTACAAAGTATTAACTTAAGGGGGCTGAATAATTTTGCACGCCCAATTTTTCAGTTTTTTATTTGTTAAAAAAGTTTGAAATATCCAATAAATTTCGTTCCACTTCATGATTGTGTCCCACTTGTTGTTGATTCTTCACAAAAAATTACAGTTTTATATCTTTATGTTTGAAGCCTGAAATGTGGCAAAAGGTCGCAAAGTTCAAGGGGGCCGAATACTTTCGCAAGGCACTGTATATATATATATATATATATATATGCAAGATTCGATAGCCCTTTGGAATCAGACCCAGACACAGACATTGAAGTTTAAAACACTTTCGTGCCATTTTTATTAATTAAAGAAAATAAAAAGAAAACAAAACCTAACTCCCACATGGAGTACTAACTACACTTTTTCTTTCAGTACTAAATAGCCCATGGGACGGCTAACCGTTTACCGGTTAAACAAAACAATTTTACAAACACGCAAACAAAAAAGTCCCTCCTGAACTACATTTTTGTCTCCTCCTCTTAGTCTACATCTATCTATCTATCTATCTATCTATCTATCTATCTATCTATCTCTATCTATCTATCTATAGATACACACACACACACACAACTATTAGTATATTGTATGTTGATGACTACGAACACAAGTCAATGTCTTACTTGGTTATGAGTACCTGTGACACTAAGGCCAGTCTTGTGTAACCCAGGGAAAGAACTGTCAGAACAGCCCGTCCACAGAACTCTGTTCTTTCTGCTTAGCGCCCTCACAGGTCAGGAGGGAAATTTACAACCAAGAATCATTGTACTGCTGTCACTATATATATACAAATTATATATATATATATATATATATATATATAATATTTAAACAAGCTGCTTATCTTGCTTATACAGCAGAACAACATGAACACATTACAAATGTTTAGAAACAGAAACGGGCAAAAGTCTTTTAGAACTAGAATAAACAGGCTCTTTTCAAAAGCCACTGAGAGGCACTTTACTTCTGCAATTACCACGTTTACAAATGAGGTTTATGGAGAACATTTTATTAGAAACAGAATTACATGGGAACTGGTTTTATGACCTAAATGGAAATTGGACCCACAATTTTGATCTGTGACAGGTTTCATCTATGTTAAACCACTTGTTTAGCACAAATCAAACGCAATCAGTGTAATTCTTGTAGTTTACATGATAATTGTTATCACAGCATAGAAGTACTTAGGGTCAGTTTATAACCCAGTGTATAATCCATGTATGACATTTGCAGTAAATGTTTCAATAGGCATTGTAACACAAGAATCTAACAATAATGGAGGAAATTGTAGAGTGAAAAAAAAATTGCTGAAATGCCTACCCGTTCTCTGCATGGTGTGCAGATCAGTCATGTGACCATAAGACTGCATTGCTGATCATGACCCAAAAGGAGCACTGCACTGGCCTTTGTGCTTCTGTTTGCTAGGTTTTGGTATTGGTTCTCCTCACCGCACCACAGCAACCTCTAGTGATGAGGCATCAGACATGACTAGAATGAAGACTGAGACAACTCATCTTCAGTCTGGGTTATTACTAACCTAAGAACATTATATATTTTTTTACTCCTTAACTCAGGTCTATAGTCCTAGTATTTTAGTGTAACCGAGGGTAAGTAAACGTACATTCACAACTGCAGCTAAGTTAAAGAGCCTAGTAATGGTGGTGTTTTGTTTTATACTTTCAGATGAAAAGAAAATCACATTTATTTTTTAAAGTCAACCTTTAGGAATTTCTAGTCGCACACGTGCACCTAAATTAAAATGTACGTTCGCACAAGCATTTTTTTTTAGTTTCATGCAGAAACTGTCAGGATATTTTCATCTGCACAACTGGACGACACAGAAGGCTCTCCCAATCTAACACAAACTGTTGTGTGCTTATATGTTAGTGTTTGTTCTGATTTGTCCTGAAAAATCTTATGCAATCCACATATTGGCCACCACTGTCCTAGATTGTATAATGTTTTTGTTTTTTTCTTTTTTATAGCACATGTAATAAACTGTGGTGAAATGTATTTCTGGAAACCTCCAAAATACCCTTGTGTGTTTAATGAGTAGAACACCTGCCAAGCCAACATGTTGACCAATGCATGTGTACTGACTTAGCAGAACTGAAGTACACAGGCCTTCATGCCTCAGATTTCATGGAGTCCTGCATTTTTTTTGAGAATACAGCTACATGGGTCAAAATAAAACAAAACAAAACACAAAAACGTTAGGAATTATGAGTGTTGCTTGTCAATATATATTTTCCAGATACAGATTTAATAATCACCTGCAAACCTGTTGCTGACCCAGATATAGGCCTACACATAACATCAATTGCATTTGTGTTACAGAGTGAAATGTGTTAATATGTTGCGACATTTTCTCTCTGAGAAATTAATCAAGCTGACAGTTTAAAATGTGTTAACATTTAATATTTGCTGATAACTTAATAGAAAATGTTTAAAGTATAGCTCAAGACAAATTTCCTCTTATTAAATTTATAACTACGTTGTTTTTGACTGTGGTTATGGGGTGAAGTAAAGTTCATTCTGTGTGGAGCAAGGGCATTTATCCCTTTGATTAATGAGTTTTCTGTCTTCTGGATGTGCTTGATTATTACGAGTACAGCGTACAAACAAGCTGAAAGGTATATGTTTGTATGTATGTAATGAATACTGATGAAATACAGACAAAAGAGATTTATTGATTACAATTAAATAACTATTTACACACATAACATAGACATAACATAGGGAAAGGTTTTGACTAACAAATAACAGGTAGGCAATAAACAATAAACAACGGAGTGGAACAGCCACAATAACACGTCCTAACAAAAAAAAGGGCTGAACTAGAGAGAGAGAGAGAGAGAGTGAGAGTGAGAGTGAGAGAGAGAGAGTAGAGAGAGAGAGAGAGAGACGAATAATCATATCCGGGTAAACAAGTGGTGGGGACGGAGGGAGTGAGAGTGTCAATAATGCTTCAGCGTATGATACTCCTTATATGTTTTTACAAGATTTATAAATATGAAGAAATTAGTGGATATAATCAGATACTATTTCAAGAACAAAATGTTTCAGGTACATTTTTGTTTCCTTATTACTAATAATAATGGAATAAAAAACTATTATTTTATTCATAAACATTTATTTTGAGAAAATAATCGAGAGTAGTGTCCATTATTGCTTAGTCACTGGACATGATCGAGGGCTGCAAGGAGGAAGAGACCTCGGGAATTGATAATAGGAGAGATGTGCTTTATGACTTACAGATGAGTAAGGAGATTCCCCTTGGCTCGCGGAGAGCCGATCAGTCTCCAAAGCTGGGAAGCAACCGATACTAGATGTGAGAAAATGGGAAGATGACAGTTAGATAGATTTGGCGGGGGGTCCCCCTTGTCTGGCTTGTCCCCCCTTGTCTTGAATGCATTCAAGAATTCGGAGTGAGACAGCTTTGTCCAGCAGAGGATAGAATGGTCAATGGCATTTGTCAGCTGTGCTGTGACAGGCAAACAAAAATGCATGACAGAGCGCAAACTTATGACTTGGGGTTTAAATAGGGGTTTAGCAGATGTTATTAGGAGGAAGAAAATAAGGGGAGGAGCCCTCATTCATGCCCCCCCCCCAAATCACACACAAGTTTACAATAAAGAAACTTGAGAATAAACATGTATTATGTGATTGCAATCACGCAGGTAAAACAAACTTTCAGGAAATATTGTAAGGTCCCTCGAGTCATTGAATAACATGTTTTTATACATGTATCTCCAAGCAGAATACATCATAATAAAAAGAATACTTATCGTTTAAAAAAAAATAACGCCCCCCCCCCCCCTAAATTCTGAAAAAAAAATGACACCAATTCCAAGATGCTACTGTAAAAAATAGAATTTTAGTGAATTTTTATAGGAAGAGAGTCAACTACAGCCAAAAAGCCATGATCATGGGGGAGCATCCCATTGAAAAACGCTGGGTCCTTAAAGGGTTAAATAATCAAATTGGCATTTGTTTTGAGAGCATTGCACTATTTTCAAAGTTTCCTGTTGGGGTGCTGCCCTTGGTTATCATGCTCCCGGATACTTCAGTGAGAATTTTGAATGATTTTGTATATCTCTGTAATTGCTGCCTGCTTTAGTAAACAAGACTTACCCTGATTAACTGTGTCAGAGACCTTTCCTACAACATCCATGAATGATTGAATTAAGCCGACCTAATGGACGATCCCTGGTAAGTGTAATTGGTATGCACATGAATGAATAATTTAAATAAACGCGGGTCTCGGGGGACACATGATATAAGTGTTATAACCGAAGAGCGTTATAAAAGGGGGGATGGGGGGGGGGGGGGGGTGGTGCCATAGGACACATAACAACACATACCTGACTAAAATACAAAATAAAATAACTCCCTCTCTATAATGCACATATAGTGAAGCAAAAATGTAAATTTCAGTGAATTAATCATGCATAAAGCACCATGTAATCAATGCTATATTTTTTACCAAAAAAAAGGTAACATTCCCACTTGTGGATCATTTTAAGTAGCAGTTTTTAAACTATAAATAACCTGGCTAAACGGCTGTTGGGAGTTCTGTTCGAAGCGACAGACAAGTAAACCAAGTGCGAGAAGGAGAGCGGGTCGGGCGAGGGGAAGAGGGAATGGGCTAGACCCAGGTTCGGCTGCCCGAGCGGGGTTGAAGCAAAGCTGAAACGTCTCATCTCATGGAGAAAGCTGCAGCTCCTCTCGCTGCAAAAAAGTAAATACATTAAGAAAGATAACCACGTAATAGGCCTAATATTTATTTAGTTCTAAAACAAATGCTGAATAAGATGTCTGTGTTATAAAGTGCCAGCGCAGCTTTTCTTCAGTTCAGATACTGTATCAAAAGGGAGAGACAGAATCAGAAGTAAGACTGAGAAGTTGTTTACAGTTTGGACAACACAGGTACTGTATTTACTGTAGAAATATTGCATGAATCACTAGTACAGGGAATTGGGGAACATGATGTAGGAGTGTTATATCTGAGGCTCGTTATAATCGAGAGCCTTATAGCGAGGGAGAGGTGTATATTTGATTAATTGCTTATCAAATTGGCCCCCATGACACTTGGTAATTCATATTCTATACTATTCTGCACACACTTGTGATAGATATTTATAATTTAATATTGATTATCTATGGTAAATCAAATAAAACACATATATAAATATCTAAATGAATTATAGTATCTTAAAAGAAAATATTATCTAACTTGTATCAATTAATTTAAATAAATTCAATTACAATACCAAGATTAACTTAATAATTCAATATATCCTTTTTATGCTTATGTATATAGCTAATTTAATATGTTAAACAATACTCCCAGTTGGCTTAATAGATACTATTTCTAACAGTGCTTAATTAGCATTCAAAAATAAAATTAGGTAGATTAAAAGTATGAGTGTAGGATTTCTAAATAGCTAATTTTGTCATTTGTTAGGGTATGTTCAGAAAATTAGTAACCATATATTTTATCAGAATTCTAAATATATTCAGAAATACATTAATATATTCACTCAGATTCAAAATTCAAGATATATTCAAACAATGGGTTCATTTCACATTAAATCATACACAATTTAAACAAATGAATCCTATAATTTCTATGCACCATCGGAATTCAATAAACTTGTATATGTATTCAACCAAACCTTAGTTTTAGTGGAAAGTTGAAACAAAGTCTTGAAATGAAGAAACAAAGTCTTTGAACCAAAGATGAAGAAAAGAAAGTAAGATGTTGACTCCTTAAGGTGAAGATTTTAAAACGTTGCAAAGAATGAGATTTGTTTTGCTTTGTGATTTCCTCAAAGAAATGTATTTCCTGGCTGTGTCATCCTAATGATTCTTTTTTTAAATAGCCGTCTGACAGTGAAACATTGTTAGTCTTGTTTCAATATAAAAGCTTTTATTATTCAAGCAAGACGTCTTCCCCATCTATTATGTTTTATTTATTAATTTTTAAGCCAGCCTAGAGAAATATCATACTGTTGGCAATGCTATTAACGGTGTGTGGGAGAGTTGTTGGGAGAAATGTTAAATAATTACTAATTCATAATCTGCAAATTAGAGAGCAAATAGAAAAGGGACAAACACAGAGTTGTTAAATATTAACAAAGAATGTGGTGTTTTCATATGAACTAGACTTTTTATTAAAATGGCTGTAATTAAGTATCCCTGATTGCAGTTCATTTCTTTCCAAAGAGAAGCATTCTCATTTTATATGCAGGAACAAAAAGCCGTCCTTACATGCCTTCAAGTCATTCAAAACACCTGCATCTCAGAGGCCAGCAAGAGGGCTTCAGTTGGCTGCTGGCGTTGGATCCCATCAGTGACTAAAAATCACTGATACCCATAAGAGGGAGTAAAGAAGAAGTTTACTGCATCACTCAATACAACTGAAATAATTGGAATTTATGGATGACATGGTTTAAAAAAAAACAAAAAACATCAAAACTGCTGATGTGCTTTGTTCTGTGTCGATGATTTAGTGTATCGTAGCTCCGCCACTTTCTAGATGACCGACTTCTGTCTAACCCTAGGAATGAATTGTCTGGCCATTCAGTCCATGGCACTCTGTTCCCTTTACATAGCGCCCTCACAGGTCAGGAAGGAGATTGATCACCAAGAATCATTCTGTCTCTGTCACATATCCCGCCACTCAGAGTGGAGCTGAAGGAACACTCGGCTGAATCTACCTTTCCCATTACACCCCCCTCCTGGGAAAAATAATCAGCATTTTGGTGTTCTTTCCCTGTATGGTGAATCATATGATGCCAGATACTACTGAGTTATCTGGGCATTGCTGTCCTTCATTGTACTTAACCACTTGAGTGGGGTGTGGTCTGTGACAAGATCAAATGAATGTCCCAGCAGGTAATATTGTAAAGAGTGAGTAGCCCATTTAATGGCCAAACACTCTTTTTCGACCACGGAATAGTTGCGCTCCCGGGGGAGCATCTTTTTTGCTGAGGTACATTATCGGGTGTTCTACTCTGTCTACCTTTTGGGACAAAACCGCACGCAAACCAACATCCGATCCATCATGTGGAGGATGAATCTCTTGGTGAAATCTGGTGTGATGAGCGTGGGAGCCTGGCAGAGTCTCTGCTTAATAGTATCAAACACCCCCTGACATTCTACTGACCACTTCATTGAATTTGGTGCACTGTTTTTGGTGATGTCAACTAAGGGATTGACCACTGTGCCATATTCGGAGATGAATCTACAGTAATAACCAGCTAACCCCAGTAGAGACCTCACCTGAGCCTTGGTTTTGGGGACTGCCGCGTCCACCAAAGCCTAGACTTTGGTGACAATGGGTTTCACCCTTCCATTCCCCATTATGAATCCCAGATATTACGTCTCTATTTTGGCAAACATTTTCTCAAGTTGGCTGTCAGCCGGGCTACCCTTAGAGACTGAAGGACGGCCGTGATCCTAGTCAAATGCTCTCGCCAGGTGGAGCTGTAAATAGCCACATCATCAATATATGCTACCGCATATTCATGACATGGGTGTAAAACCTGGTCTGTCAGTCTCTGAAAGGCAGCGGACGCACCATGTAGCCCAAACGGCATAGTTATGAAATGGAACAGCCCTGCAGGAGTTGAAAATGCGGTTTTCTCTCTAGAACTGCGGGTTAAGGGGATCTGTCAGTATCCCTTCATCAGGTCCAACCTAGCTGTTCACAGTCTATCGAGAAGCTCGTCGACCCGAGGCATTTGGTAGGCGTCGAACTTGGCAATAGTGTTTACCTTACGAAAATCAACGCAGAAGCGGTTGGTGCCGTCCTTTTTGGCCGCTATCACAATTGACTGCACCACTCGCTCCTGGAAGGCTCAATCACCCCAAATTCGAGCATCGCCCATACCTCTTTGCTAACGCCACTTTGTCGACTTTCTGGGATCCGGTAAGGTCTCTCTCGCACCGTGACACCTGGGGGAGAGACAATGGCATATTCAGCAGGGTTAGTTCTACCGGGCAAGTCAGAAAAAAACATTGTTGAACTCCTCAATTAACTTACGCAGCTCTCGTTGCTGATTTGGAAGTAACTGTTCCCCCATCAAAATGTCTTTAGTGCTAAAGGTCTCTAGACCAGGGCCTAAATCATCCTCTACTTCACCTGGGGCTATAAATAAGGCCTCCCTTGCCTGCCAGGGCTTTAATAAATTTACGTGATAAATTTCTCGTTCATTATGGCGATCGGGCTGTCTAATTTCATAATTCACTTTTCCTATAGCCTGAATCACCTCATATGGCCCCTACCATTTAGCACATAATTTCAATTCTGACAAGGGAAGAAGCAGCATTACTTTGTCTCCTGGTCGAAAGGTTTGAATTCTTGCATTTTTATTGTAATGCTGCTGTTGCCAGTGCTGAGCCGATTTGAGATTGTCCTGGGCCAAACGACCGACAAAATCCAGGCAATCTCCTAGCCTTTGTGCTCTTCCCACCCCTCTCTCAACAGATCGAGGATGCCGCAAGGCTGTCGGCCGTACAAGAGCTCGAAGGGGGAGAACCCTGTCGAACTCTGCGGCACCTCGCTCACTGCAAAAAGGAGGTAGGGGAAAAGCGATGCCCAATGTTTTTGCTCTTGGTTCACAAATCGTCAGCATCTGCTTTAGGGTCTGATTATAACGTTCCACCAAACCCTCCGTCTGTGGATGATAAACAGATGTTCTGATGGGATGTATTTTTACTATTTTATAAACTTGCTGTAATGTGTAAGACAGATAGTCAGTTCCATGATCAATCAGGATTTCCATCTAACCCTGGGAATGAATTGGGAAAGAATTGTCTGGCCATCCAATCCTGGACACTCTGTTCCCTTTACACAGAGCCCTCACAGGTCTGGAGGGAGATTCATCACCAAGAATCATTCTAGCTCTGTCACAACTCCCTAAGGGGTATAGTAGGAGGAAGGGAAAAGGTCACTGGCCAACCAGTTTACTATGCAGGACAGATAGAAAGACATCATTACAGACTGAACATTAAAAGTTTATGAAAATATTGCTGAATTGTTGGATTAATACTTCAGTATAAAAACAAATTAATAATGTTTAATTCCTGAGTAAAACTAATATAATCATTTTATATTTTTAACTACAGGGTATTCTGGCTAGAAATATATCATACTAAAAGAGTTGTAAAAGGTTGTAGATTCTTATGACAGAATAGCGCATAAAAAACTAACAAGCAAAAGGATACCCAATAGGATTGCATTGCAACATGTAGGGTACATATCAATATATCTAAGGCAGTGTATGAATGTCGTTTGTTGAGGGCTGATCAAGGGCGCCATTAAAAAAGGCATTTGAATTATTTAGCCTTGCCAGAATTTTCCCGGTACACCAGAGATTGATTTTTTACTACCAGAGGACTTGGCTGGATCAACAAGCCTTAGCATGACTATTGTTTTTTTACATAAATATTGCAGTCACCTATTCCCAGAAGCATAACAAATAATAAATACAGTTTTAGTGAAATCCATCTAGTTAAAGCACATACTGTAGCAATTTAATTAGAACTGTTATTGATAAACCGCAACGAGTAAACTACAATCTACAAATGTTTCTTTACATCAGGGTTTCCCAAACTGGGGACCACTGGAGGGGGCAATAATTTTTTAGGGGGGTCATAGCACAAACACAAATAGTCTCCTAAATTAATGCACTTTGTAACCACATTTTTTTTAAATTAAAAATAAAAATAATATATTTTCTTCCTCCTACATAAATAAAAGAAACCATTTCACTCCCGCTTCCCTTTACGAGCAGGTTTATGTTGCGTTTCCAGTCAAACTGAGTACAACTGAATACAGTAATTATATAGCAGTTTCTCAAACATTTGTTTGTATGGATTCATTGGGTGGGGTCCTCAGTCAGAATGCCTAATGCCATGGAGGGCCTTGAACCAAGAAATTTTGGGAACCCTGCTCTACATTTATTATGCTGTTTTGGATATTATTTATGGCAGTATTTTTTTTATTATTATTCTTATTTATTTAATTATCATATAATAATTGTCTACTTTACCATTTTGTGATGTTTGTAATTATTCTGATTGATACTGAGTTTTGTTATGCCAAAATTGTGTTTTACTTATTATTCTCTATACAGTCGATCCTGTGTCAGGAAACTAAAGTAGTTTCATTGATAGTTTTGTGTTATCTAATATTATCAATTGTGTGTTCTATGTAGTATTCTTGTATGAAGAGTACACTAAGGTTTTTTTTAGTATCTTTGTTTTTCTAGGTGTGGGATGAAGGATAAGATAATATTCATTGATACACTACATTTACAAAACCTATTTATCAATAATGTATTAATGTATTTGTGATTTCTCAATGGCTAACGTAACACAACAGAAACAATACACCAGAGGTATGGCTATAAGCACAACCCACCTCCTGTTGTGTCTACCATGCTTAATTGAATATGTATAACTTTGCTAAATCACTTATGTCTTGAGAATTGTGGAGTTATTACCGGTTAAGCTCAGGATATGCCAAGTGATTGATTTCAAGGAGATATGTACAGGTCAAGCTTCACTGAGCCAAAACAGAATATTAACCAAAGCGGTACAAATTTATAAAGAGAATTATTACCCATCTAGGACCAATGTGTTATAAATCCCTTTGGTGAGGACAAAGAAAGCACAGGCTAGTCATTTCTCAGGAGGCACAAGGACAGTTTGTGGTAGAAATTATAAGTTTGACTGCTGCAATGTCATTTGGTACAACTTAAAAGTTTTAACAAAGACTGCATTGCTCTACAGTATAGTGCATTCTTTAACTTTATGGGTGATCCAAACCCGAACCCAAACCCAGGATCGGGTGAAGTGCATAAAATGAGCCGGGCCAGTTAGAACACAGGTCAACCAGAATTACAATTTTTTTGACTGGTAGGGATGAATCTACGTGTAGGGAAATTGGCAATGATTAGCACCAGTCTTGGACTACTAAACCTAAGGTAACATCAGGTAGTCCAAAAATTAATTATATATTAAGGATAGGTGTTGCTTTTAACTTATAAGACATTCAATGGCTTTGCACCATCGTATTTAAATTATCTTTCAATACCATCTATTCCTAGATGCCCACTCAGGTCACAGAATGCCAGGTTGTTTACTGTCCCACAAATTAAAAAAAACACACAGGTGGTAGAGCATTTCAGTTATAGGGCCCCAAAACTTTGGAATGATCTGCCTAGCTCTGCAAGTGAAGCACCAAGTGTCACTGCTTTGAAACAAGATTAAAAACACACTTTTATAATGTAGCGTTTTTATGCTAAAATTATTTTTGTTTTGATTTATTTTCTTGCTTTCTCTGGTGTGCGGTAAGCCAAGGATTCCCTAGCTGAACTAGACCCTCCCCACCCGGGCAGCACATGGCCAGTTGTGCTCCGCCCCCTGGGAACTCCTGGCCACGGTCAGCAGTGGCATAGGCTGGATTCTAACTGGCGATCTCCAAGCTGCAGGTTCCTCATCTTGAGCTAAGGGGAATTTGGGGGCGTAATGGAATGGGGTTGCAGGTCCTATATGTTGTTCTTGGGGATATTTTTAAGAGCCAGATAGCCGAGAGGCCACAATGGGGGCAGGTGGAAACAGACTGGGGCTGCCTTGACATTAGGTGTATTTACACTTGCACAAATATTCCGGAACAAACGGCCAAGAGGATATATTCTGGAAGAGGTTGCTAGTGTAAACGCTACAGAACGCATTCTGAAACATGTCCTCTTATCCTTTCAAAAGTTGGGGTTCGATCCCGGCATAGCCAGAATATTTGCTAGCGTAACCACGCTGAGGACACGTTCCAGAACGATTCAAGATAATTCCCAGCAGGCACTGCACACAAACCACGTGATCACCGTGCTGCCTTTCCTCGATTAACTAGGCGGTAGCATTGCATACCATGATTAAATATTCATTGCGTTATATATAGTGTTCCGCGTTTTCGGTTTTTACATATATTAAAATAGGGATCAAATCGGTAAAACATTGTTTTCAATTGAAACATCGGTACAAATCGGGAGGAAAAAATCTCAGTATACACACTTTATATGTGGAATATGATGCGTAGCAGTTTTGGTTTCTGATTAATAATGCCTCTGGCATGTATGATTATTATTATTATTATTTATTTCTTAGCAGACGCCCTTATCCAGGGCGACTTACAATCGCAAGCAAATACAAATACATTCAAGTGTTACAATATAAGTCATACAATAAGAACAAGAAATACAATAATTCTCAAGTGTGACAAACCACAATTCAATAATACAGCAGATAATAGTGAAAGTTACATCAGGATATGATTAAGTAGTGATAGTTACATCAGGATATGATTAAGTACAAAATACTACAGATTAAACACTTGGGAGATTACAATATTCTGAGGTACAGGATTAAATGCAGTAAAATAGGGGGCAGATAAGAGCAAAATAAAGCATATTTAAATGAAGGGTGATAGTGTCCCAGGATACAACAGAGGAGTTCTACAGGTGCTGTTTGAAGAGGTGAGTCTTAAGGAGGCGCCGGAATGTGGTCAGGGACTGGGCAGTCCTGACATCTGTAGGAAGGTCGTTCCACCACTGCGGAGCAAGGGTGGAGAAGGAGCGGGCTCGGGAGGCAGGGGAGCGTAGCGGAGGTAGAGCCAGTCTTCTAGTGCAGGCGGAGCGGAGAGGTCGAGTGGGGGTGTAGGGAGAGATGAGGGTCTGGAGGTAGCTGGGTGCAGTCTGATCAAGGCATCTGTAGGCTAGTACAAGAGTCTTGAACTGGATGCGAGCGGTGATCGGGAGCCAGTGGAGCGAGCGGAGTAGTGGAGTAGCGTGGGCGAAGCGAGGTAGAGAGAACACCAGGCGAGCAGCAGAGTTCTGGATGAGCTGGAGCGGACGGGTGGCGGACGCAGGGAGGCCAGCCAGGAGGGAGTTGCAGTAGTCTAGGCGGGAGAGTACCAGGGCCTGGACCAGGAGCTGGGTAGCATAGTTGGTGAGGAAGGGTCGGATTCTTCGGATGTTGCTCAGGAAGAATCTGCAAGTGCGTGCCAGAGTGGAGATGTGCTGGGAATAAGAGAGGCATAATCTGTGCAAGTCGAAGCCACATTTTTCCAAGTTAGCTGGTACTTTGCGAACGTTTGGGCAATCACTGTGCTGGCGGAAATAGTATCTACAGAAGGTATGAACATGACATCAGCACAAAACAAGCCAGGTTTATTCACCTTGAAATCATAAAAAGAAAAGAAAATGGACAGAACTGGGTGGTGTAAGCCATCAGAAGACGCGTCAAAAACCACACTGGACATTTCCATCAATACATTCCATGTAGGCCCCTAAGTTTACCAACTAAAGCATCACCATTTTCTGTCAAATATTTATGATTAAGATTGTCAGCATTAGGCAGTGTTTTAGCTGATGGACAGTGCTGTTGCACAAAATCACCGATACATACCTCTGCAATAAACAGTGGCTGTCCAGCAAAGCACAGCGCTCTGACAAACTCATTAACACAGTCATTCTGCACTCTTTTTATTAAAGCGCATGTAAAAGCTGCATAAATGGATTGCTTCCATCTCTTTCACTTTCTTGTTTTAGTTTAATGTGTCGCTTATTTTTCAGTATGTTCTTTTATTGTCAGTGCGAACATGTAACTCAGTGCAACAGTATTTGCAGCGCTATGCATCCTCTGCCTCATCTGACCCACTTCTGCTATTTTTGCTTTTTGTACATTAATTTTCTTTTGAATATCCATAAACTGATTTACATTTTCTCCCCATTCCTCATCCACTAAATATATTATATTTTCGTGTATTTCAATTTAGTTTTTGATCAAGCTAGTAGTTACTATGCCCAGCAATTGCCACAATAATCAGACTTTGATTGGTCAACATAATCAGGTGATAATGTGTTTGTGAAGTGACAGAGTTGAACGTTATTTGATCCTCTGATGTCTAAACATCTGCTGTATCCTAGGATACAGCTGCTTATTACAATGCCAGAGTCAAAATAAAACTGCATTTTAATCAAATTATTGTGTATTTCCTAGAAAATAGTACCGTAATAATATTGAATAATAGCCAAAAATCAGGTATAAATCAGTAAAAACCGACATCCAGTTAATAAAAAAGAAAATTTTAAAAAAATGTCAGTAAAATTTGGAATAAACTGTAAACGTAGAACACTAGTTATACATTACATGAACATAGTAACAGTAAATTCAGATGAATATATGTTACTTACCTTTCCAGAAGTCCTCTTTATCAACGTCCACCGCAAGCACTGAAGAAGGCAGTGTTTTCAAATGATGGCACTAGATGATGCCGTCATTACACCATAGTGTCAGACATCTTCACCTTACAAAGTGTGCTCATTCTCTTCTCCTGAGAGAAGTACCTCCTGCTGTTTCATACAAGTATAAACCGAATGTTTCACAATCCTTTTGTCATATCATGTGCCTGTTTTGCATTCAAGAGACCATACATCCACCACAAATGGAAACAACCAAGAACATATTTTAAGTAGACAAATATTTATTTTAAAAATCCATTATTTTTAATTAAAAAAAAAAAAAATCACTCAGGCATTAGATTTAGCTCAAGCATTGCAGGTGTATAAAAATGTTTTACATTTAAAGTGATTATAGCATTTAACAGCATATATTATTCATACAGCAGTAAAATCCAGATTAAACATTCCTTATAATTTAATAATTAACTTTTCTTTTTCAGCTGCGTCTGTTTCATTTAGTGCTCCTTACCAGTGTTATAAAATTGCTGCAGAAGTTACTATTTTCTACCCTACATTTGTAGATTCATAAACGCATCTTTAATTATACTTCGTGTGAGAATTATTTTGTAATCATACAAAGTTGTAACCTTTGTTTTATTTTGTATTTTTAGCTTATGCTGTAGAATTACGTTTATTTTTTATACTCATCTGTACGTTGAATTTTATATGTTAAATGTCAAACCTGTTTGTACTAAGGATGTGATGTTATGAATTCAAATAAATTCCTCATTTTCAGGGGAGAGGTTTACATTCCAGTTAAGTAGAGCATGTTTGTTTGTATTAGTAACACAAATAAATACATCTTATTCAGTCTGTGGGGTATGTTCATACACACTGTATTTAAAAAAATAATTTGACATTTTTGGAAGACACTTTATGCACTCATCTGAACGTAACTGTGTACATTCTGGCAAAACAAAACAAGATTGCATTGTATATAAGTGATATACTGTAGCATTGTTGGGGGATTCCATTCGAAGTATTCATTAACAGCATATGTCTGTAGCAGCTCATTGAATTAAGCATTAGTTTAATTATTGGGGTGCAGGAAGCAGGGAGGGGATACTACTGTAAATTGCAAATTAGTACCAAACATGTCTCAAGAGCTCTCAGTAGAGTGTGGAAATAAAGTGGGGATTACATGTATACAATTTTAAAGTAAAAGGAATATATATATATATATATATATATATATATATATATATATATATATATATATATATATATATATAGACACACACACACACACACACACAAAGGTGTTAAATTGTCAATTAAATAGCTATGTTACAATGGAATAGCAATAATGTCCAAAAACAGCTTGGGAAATACACGTTACACATTTAAACATACAGGACAATATTCAGTATACATTTAATATTTCTAAAGATATATTTTGCCCAAATCTGATATTTGATTGGATTGAGCCCATTGTTATCTGCAGTGCTCCACCATTATAAACGGTACGTTGTCAGGAACCTTTGTTAGAGAGCTATTTGTAGGAAGCACTGTATTAGTATTACAGTTGGATTTAGACTGTATATTTGTATATCAGTAGTCGTGCAAGGCCAAGTAACTCAAACATTTAAATATACCCTCCCACATTTTAATATTAATTAGGTCATTTACATTTGGAAGGAGAAGTAATACTACATGGAAACCCAAATTACCCAAAGGGTACTACCAAAACAGCGTGAGAAAAAGCTGAGAGTTATTTTTATTTGTCCATGGAAACCCCACCAATGGAATTTTCATGTAAGCATGGGGAAAGTATCTGTAGATATATCCTTTCGGCTGGTTTCAAAGCCCTTAATAAGCACTAGTTTTGGACTACTCAATGTTAAATTACGTAAGGTAGTTCTAATCAGAGCCTGTGAAACCAGTAGTTTATGTGGCAATATCATTTGGTAAGGATGAAGCGCTATATATTATACATCATATATCTGTATCTCCATCTCTTATTGTATACTATGTCATGTTTTTCTTATTTATTAAAACAACTGAAATTAATCATTGCTAGTACAGTATTAGACATTCACATTAAACACTGAACTGGTCATATTTTCTTGTTGTCTGGTTTACTAATCTGTCTCTACAGCACATAGTTACCATTATGTATCTATTACCTTGTTGTGCATCCACCTAGAAACATACATGCAATTTGACCTCGGACCATTGGTTATTAATTTTCTAAAAGCTTCTAAATATATTGCTGTATTGCTATCTGAGCATCTGATCACAAATGCGTCCTGCCAGTGACTGTTGTGAAGAGTAATATCACAATTGTACAAAAGTATTGGATGCAGTGGTTTACCTTCTTTAAAGTTTCACTCCTGGAACACACTTTGATTCACAATGAACAGTTTTGATGGCCACAGTATCGGCTAGACAGCTTTTGGAATGACCAAACCAACATACAGTTTTGTAAACCCACGCCTAATCATTAATCCAACAATGTCCCTGCTTTAATAAATGGAAATGACAAACCCGCTTTCATGTCACAAGTCAGGAACATTTTTTCAGAAGAAATTTACATTTTACAAATGGAATGTTTGCAGCAGAGTGATCTTGGCTTGATATAAGCTCTCACACTAAAGTTTTACTGTAGTTCAATTTTTTTTTTTCAATCTAAATATTGTTGTTCAACATTACTTGTTAAGTAGTTTAATTATATACAATTGAATTAGGCCTACATAACAAGTAATACATGTATTTTTGCCACCTGTATAAACATGGATTGATGCATTATTGGTCATGTTATGTCTTGTTTACAGCAGTCCTTGTTGAATGGTTAATGGTCTGAAATGCATCCCTCTGATCTAATTGATTTATTGGTTGCACTTGTATTTGAAATTAATTGCACGCCAATTGTTCGCAGAACGTGTCAAGGTTTTGATAAATCAATCAATCATTCACTTTTTTAAAGCATTTTGGTGAAGACTATATATTAAAATATGCTTAATATTCTACTAATTCAGAACCAGTGTCTCATATATGGTTAAATAGGTACAGAATGTGGCTTGGAACCACTCATCCTGCATATAACTGGAAATGTCATGCACAAGCATCTACTACAATGCAAGTCTGTCAGTGTTGCATATTGTCCACTTTATTCTATAGCAAAACACCAAAACACATGCTGCTGTCTGTACAGACAAGTCAAGCGCATACAGTAAATTACTTGTTGGCAGAAGTGTTGAGCAGATCGTTGGTCGCAGTATTTAAGAAATTCAAAACATGCTTCAACTATGTGGCTCAGTTTTTAGTCATAAATGTAAAGATAAAAACATTAGGGCGACCAATGAAAGAGAAGAGTCAGGAAAAAAAAGAAAAGAAAAAAACTTTGAAGATGGAATTAAGCTTAAATAAAGGCAATATCAAAATGGCAATTTAAGCAGTATGTAATATGGGCAATGGCAGCACAAGGTCAGCTACAATGGTATGAGCCAATCATAAAATGGTGCCACTATATCTCTGACAATAACAATGGGAACAAGATTGAGTTTGCCATTACACATTGGTAATCTATTGCATTACCATGCTACCGTACCAGTACAAGTGTGCTACAGTAACTAAGTAAAAAGAAAAACATTGAATATAAAATGCAACAAAGTAAATAAGCTGAAATATGTCATAAAAGATTATTCTGTAGTTTGATGAACAATATTTATCAATCAAATGTCAGAAAACTATGTAATCGTATTGGAGAGTGATAAATAACATCAACATAGTTCACTTGTGTCATCATTATTGCTTGAACCAGTGATGCATATAATGAATTTACATGTAACCCTTTTTCACATGTAGGTAAATGCCATTTATAAATTTACTTCAATCTCATAAAATGCTTTTTGGAATTTTTCAAGATCATCTGTGAAATATCCATTAAAATTAAAATAAATCCAACGGCTAAATCATAACGGGCTACTCGTAATTTCATAACATGCAAGCATACAGTATAATGCCATGCTTTTGTAGTCAGTTTGGGGAGGAAATGAATGCGGGTTCTTTTTTATATCACAGTTAGCATATATTGTACAATGTCTTCTCATTATAAATGAATGATGTATGACATATATTAAAAATGCAATGGCTTACATTCAATAATACATTTGAATACATTTAATGATCACTCTTGCCTACACAGAGCCTTTGGATTTTAAAAAACAGGCGAATTACTGTATTTAAATTTTTATTAAATTTGTATATCACCATATCAAATGTATGTATATACATATTTTTCGCTATGATCCAAATTAAACATTTATTTAATAAAAACGTGTTTTTTGGGGGGGGGTTTCTAATGAGAAAATGGCTGTTAGCATCATATCCATTTCAAAGCATGTAATATTTTGAAGAAAATAATTAAAGTTAATTAAAATAAATAATATATATAAATGTTTAACTAAAAGCTGTTGTTTTGAGGAATCCTTTGAGCCCATGCTTAGTGGAAAGTTTCCCATTGGGAATTAATTACAAGGCTGTATGTACAGATTGGCATGTTTACAGTCCATAGATCATTTCCCCTGATATGTCAACGATAACATTTAAACAATGCTTGATTGCACTTCATTACAGAGTCCTTTCGTGGTTACAACATGTTTCGAAGCTCAAAACCAGAATCTGTATCACAAGATAATGTTCTGAAACACTGCATTGTACAGTAATTAATTCATTTGACATTTTGGAACATGTAGATGTATTTGTATTACATTTTTTACCCACTGTTAAAAAGATAGATGATAGTTCTTGCTTCCCAGCAATCAAAGTTTTAACACATTGGAAACAACATGGGACAGTATTTCTCTCATTTAGTTCAATACATAGCAGAGTAATTTTGATGATACTTCTACAGTATGTTATTTCTGAACCCATTTAAAATCCCTAAATGGCAAACATGAGAATGCCTTCATTAATAATGGACCAAAAGAAACATATGCAGCTTTCTTGCTCAACTTTCATGAAAGTTCTGTCTAGCGGTAAACGGTAACTGCACTAAATGCTCATTTGCACTGTATACAAAAAGCTTTGTTGTAAGGAGGGTGCAATATCTTACATTAGTAGCCTTTAATACCAGGTTGTCAATAGACTATTAATAATGGAATTTGCCCATTGTATCTGGATGTTAAACGCAAATGATTTATTAGATTTTTTCTATAATTGTAGTTTATGATGGTTTCTTATTTTCTTTTTTTTTAAACACATGTAGTTGTCAAGAGTTCTTATAGACCTATTATTTAGCACTATCGTATTATTTTACTTTAACCTATTATTTTGCTTTAATGTTTTGTTTAATAGCGCAGTACAACCGCTAATTTCACTGTAGCAGAGACTTCCATATTGTGCCGTGTGCTACAGTGAATTACACCATTACGTTTGACTTTTGAGAACAAGGCTAAAGTCCTCAGAGTACATCAGAATACTAATGCCCACACATCCGTTAGATGGAGCAATAGAAGAAATGCATACTTCAACTGGATAAGAACTAATGTCCCAGGCGTGAAATGTGGCTTCCTTCAACAGATTACAAACAAATACACTGCACCAAATAGTCATTTTGTCCACTACAACTATAACCATATAGGCTACTGATCTATCATGATTATGGAATTCATCTTTCACATTTTGTTACGCTAGCATTAGCCGAACATCTCATTTCAGCTAAGTATCACTGCATCTTTAATATAACTTGTCATTCTTCATTAATGCTTATTAAATAATAATCATATATGATTTAATTAAACTGCAAGTGGTTATGGAAATGAAATACATAATTAATTAATACTTTTGATAAGAAGAGCATATAGCTACCCCAGGCTTGTTCCTCTCTCCTTTGATGTATGTTAGAATAATTGTCTTTCAGATTTCCATTTCAAGGATGTGGAATCCCAGTTTCATTAATGGTCAGTTAAAGTATAAAAACAGTAAATACAGAGGAATAAAATCACTTTTTATGTTTGCCGATTGGTAAGTACATTAGTGAAGAATGGCATTTTTCCTTAGCATCTGAGCTGCTTGACTGTGTGGGTCATTATGACCTATCTCTGCCCAACTAAGCGGCCAGCCCAATCACTGTAAACCCATGTTAAGTGCCATATTTCGCCAAACCAAGATATTTTCCATCAAGTAGATTCCCTTTCATTTTAATAGAGGGCTCTTCAAACATTAGTCACGTGATCAGGATTATCTCTGACCTCTATGCATTCAATTTCCTCCCTCTCTTTTCTCTTTGCACGTTTTTTTTTCTTCTGCCTCTTTTTCGATGGTGGAAAAAACGTTAAAAAAACAGGTAATATCACAAAGCAGTGCAGCACTGTACAACCGGCGGTAAGTAGAGAGCATTTAAACAGTGTAAAGGTCAAGTTTGAAGGCACAAACACAAGGGGCACCAGCCCAATGAGAAAACAGGATGCATTTTGCAAAATGGCTGCCCCATGCTCCTCCAAGGAGATCTTTATGCACTGAGTCCTGGTGTGCTCGGTTGCCAATACAAAAGTATAAAGATGAGGTGCACAGTGATCCATCGCGAAATTCAAAGTGTAAATAAGGCACAGAATAGATATGCTATCCATGTCTACGTTCCATAACGTCATCAAGCCAAGAACGCCTAACTCTACTGAGGTGACTGTGATTATCAACCAAAAGTTACCAAGTGGATTAATAACCAGGAAGACGGTCAGGACTAAGACAATCAGGACACTAAATCCAGACGTCAGAATGGGTGATATGATGGAGGAGCTGTAGCGATCCATGAACACAAAGGTAGGATTAAACACAATAAATTTGATGCTGTTGATAAGAGACAATGGCCTTAGCCGTTCGAGCAATTCAACAACCTCTTTCCTTGTGTTCTCGCTGGTTCTGGCAACCATATACATCCTGGATGCAATGATATCGACTTCATCCCCTGTTTTGGAAAAAATTATGTCATCCTTAAAGTGCTGAAATTCTTTTTTCATCAAGAATGAATTTTGCAGAACAGTTATAAAATCACTTTTGGTTGGAGTAGTAATGTTGATGACTTTTAAATGCTGAAAGTAATGATCAATCCATGATATTCTATTAAACCCATGACCTAATGTATTTAAATGTTCTTGTACGGTTGTGTTCCAGTACTCTATCGGCTCATAAATATAAAACCCAATTACAGGACTGTAGTTACTGAAGTATTTTTGCTGGGTCAGTGCATAGGAGACACTTGGCGAGTCACTAGCTAAGAGGTTGACTATGTTTGATCCATCACTAATTTGTAAACACCCCATGAAAGAAAATGATGCATAAATTAGATATAATATTACAACAAATGGCTTCACATACGTATTGGTAATCCATTCTGTGTAGTGTTCCCGTAGGAAGTGCTGAATGAAGTGATTTTGATAGGGGACACTGTCGTGATGTGTAGAAAGATCATGCCCATCACTCATCACTGTCTTGAACCATGTAGGCTGCCTTTCTAAATACTCTGAAGATGGTATTTTGCAGCAGAACACACTGTGGTATCTGTTTTGTTCCAGCTGACCAGCGAAGACCAAGCATGAGCCGTAAAAAGAAAAGACATAGAAGTAGTTCACAAGGATCGTAACACACATGTTCTGGCAGAATATTTTCACTGATTCAATATTGGTGAAGGGACTGGCCCCCATGCCAAATGTAAGGAGGTACATGGAGCTAGTCATGGTGTAGCAAACCATCACATCTGCAAAGGTATCTGCTACTCTTTCTTTGAAAGGCTGGTTTTCTCGAGTTCTTCTCCACCCTGCAAGCAGTTCAAAAACTCCTTTTGTTCCATGACCTAAAAAAATAAAAAAATTAAAAATACATACAAACAAACATATTATTGGTTTACTATCCTTAGCTGGCTAGAGTATACATTGTTCAGTTCTGTATATTCTCAATCACCTCTCTCAGCCATTCATTGGTTTTACCCTTTACAATAAAAGGCATGCTTGCTTTGTTTGTAGAAAGTTTATACAGAAATGGAGCTTTCATAGTGAGATAGTTCCTTTAATCATGTATCATATTGTAAGAATAGAAAAAAACACAGTACAGAGATTTTTTAATACACTTAAATAAATTAATAATAACATTGTAATAGTTAAAGGATAAACTAAGGCCCAATACATTTGTTTTTGATGAAGGGTATGTTTTGTCTAATTCATGCTGTATGAAGAGCACACATCACTATATTTATTGTGAATTGCACATTACCAATAGCATAATAATCAAAGAACCCTTTCCTTTTTTAAATGGTTCACAAAATGTGTACATTTTGTTATCATTTTTTTTTAAATCAAAACAGAATTAAGAAAATAATTGTGTAGGGCCGGTAAACTCTACAATCTTGTTGTGTTCTGTGTTCCCAAAATGATTTATTGGTCCAAAAATACAAAACATTAACATCAAGCTCTAGAAATAATCCACACTGATCCATCCTACAAGTATAGTTCTCTTTTGCATAAAATGACTTCAGTGATTTATATTTGTTAATAAAACATTCCTGGACTATTTTTGGAACCATCATTTGCAGCCTTTTAGCTGGTCTAGGTATGTGCAGCTGTCCTCCTAGTAAATTGACACTTTGTCTTAATTTTAACTTTTGACACATATTCTATCTGAAATAAAAACAGATTTTCCCTTGCTCTAATAACCTATACAGAAAATGTCTAAAATAAAGATCTGACCCTAACCGTGAAAGTGGGACCTCAGATACAGATATAAAAATAATTATATTTTATACAGGACCTTTAAAATCTTCAAGATACAAAATTAAATAATAACATCATAGTAGTTTTTTTTTTTTTTATTGCTTGACAATAACTATTTAATTGATGGGCATTTACTGAAGTTCAGTTACAGGATAATAAACTATTTTATTATAGTAACTAGTAACTTGAGCCTAATGGGAAATCTGTAACAATAATCAAAAGCTCTATAAGCTTATCCATCAACCTTTCTTTGTCTAAATTGGTACAGTATATTGACCAACCACAGGCCAGGTGACATTCAAGAATAGCACTCAGTAAAACATATCTTATGCCGAAGTGATCGATCCTCATAATTAGAGCCCTGTGTTTTTCACAAATACGAAATAGTACGTAATATAACGAAATGCAACATATAAAACTAAATAAAACAAAAATATAATTATAAAGCAAACATAGAATTACATTTTTAAATTGGGAGGTTTATACAAAAAATACTTTAAATAAACACTCGCAATTGTAGTTGTCAAGGCTCAGCCGTTACCATAGACACGGTCTGAAGGGAAACGGAAGTTCTGACTAGCACTTGCGTAGATGTATAATTTGGAGCGAGTCGTTTGGGAATTCAAATTGTGATGGAGGAGAAGAGACGTTTGTTTTTAAAATGCCTAAACCGCGCATAACAATTAAACAACGCTGCAACGAAGGGTTGTATGCAGCAAAGAAAATAATGAGCTGCAGATTTTGCAACTGTCGGCTGGAACGGGAGTCAAAAGATTCCTTTTGGAGAAAATATGGCTTGTTTGCTTATATGTTGTATTAGTATGCTAATTATTTGTTTTATTTCAAGTGGTGCAAACTTTGCACTGGAGCAAATGCTGTTTTGGTTTTGATTGAATGAATCTACTTTGCTTAGTGTTTAAATAGTGAGAAACCCCAAGCTTGTTTTGTACACTGGAGCTCTGTTTCAGTGCAAAGGGATTTAAATACAATTCTAATCTTTTTTTGTTTTTTTTAAATGGGTAGTTTGCTCTATGTGCAATTATTATGACAACCCCACAATAATAGGGCAGTGTAAATAATATATATATATATATATATATATATATATATATATATATATATATATATATATATATATAAAAATCTTATTGTATTTTTATAGAGGACATGGGTAGTATTTACTGTAAATAGAATGTGGGGCTGTACGTTACCGTTACTGCCGCTAATGAGAAAATATGGTAATAATTTAAATGTTAATAAAAAATCGGATAATGTTTAATAAAATGAAATATGTATGTAGTTAAAACATGATGTATACTATACTAGTATTGATATACATCTATTTGAGTTGTTTTATTAATGTGTATCTGTAATAAAACAAAATTAGTGAAAAACAAAACTAAATAAAACTAAATTTGTGAAAAATCAAACAAACAATTAATACAAAATAGAAAGGATTTCACGTTGCTCTACTCATAATCCAAAATGAAAACAGTTGCGACACATGTCAACACATGGACTCCTTGGTGCAATGCTTATATCATAAATCATAACATCGTATCATATAAAGTGATTCAGATATGTATACTTGATGTTTACAGTCAGCAGGATATCATTTGGTTTATATATCTCTGAAATTCATTTTTGTTGAGCACACACAGAGACAAACTGAAGATTAAGATTCTCAATGAAAGGTAAAATAAACCATGTTCAAACTAACAGGTTACCGTCTACGTATCATGTACGTGTGTTTTGGCTTTTTTTTTTTTTATAAATAATGTGATACTGTGACCTTTCAACTACCGATGTTAGATGCGGGTAGCGGAAATTCCTGTGTGTATGTGACTAGCTTCTGTAAAGCAAGCTGCTCCATGAACATAACATACCATACAGAATTTCACAGCAGTGCACAGGTGAGTGACTTAACTATGGAAAAAACTAGGTCTTACGTTGTTCTCCTGAGAAAAACTAATGAACAAAAACAAATCTGACTGATTGTGATTATACAATCAATGTCTTTCTCTGCTGTCTATGCCCTCCCCAAGCAGCATGATTACACAATATAGAGTACAATATCGAACATCAACAAGACAATAGTCAGATTAGACATGCAATATCTTTAGGGGAAAGAAACCACAGTAAGGATCTCCACCAAGCATAAAACAAAAAGATGATTTACAGTTGAAGTCATATACCTCAACAATCCCTGTTATAGTACATTGTACTTCAGTATTCATTTAACATAAAACACATACAAATGAGAGGAGTCCTTTAGGTTGACAAATGCTCATCTAGTTCCTAGTAGTAAGCAGTACATAATCTACTACACCAGTAATAAGCATATAAGGTGGAGCAAAAAAACTCGGCCAGTTAAGGAAAGATATTTTGTTCACATGTGCTTCTGTGGTAGAGTATTTCTGTAAAGCTGTGTCATTAGTAATATTGTACATAGTCCAGTGGACACATGAGTTTGCACATGAAAGAATAACATGCCATTAATGATTTACTATTACATTAAAAATGTACTTATGTTTTCTGTTCTTTCAGATAAATATCACACCGTGCACAATTCAAAAAATTGGGTTGGGTATCCCAGAACCTTTCCAGAACGGACCAGCCATTTATGTTTTGTAAGGTTAGCCACCAGAAGCTGTTCTCATGTGGTTTATTTATTTATTTGTTTAATCGATATGTTGAAAATGTTTATTTGTGAATGTTTTTGTGGGGTTTTTTTGGTACATTTGTTTGACCAGACACGTATTTATAACCAAACTTCATGAATCAATATAAGGAACATGAGTATAGGAAAGTTCTAGAAAGAATATATATATCACCGTCAGCTTTTCACTTCGTTCTCTTGTCTTTTTTTACATGCCCTGACTTTATTGTTTAATAAGCTAAACATTGATTGAATACATTTCTCAATGGACTCCATGTACACCAGGACAGTTTGGGACAGTTCAGGCTTTTCAGCTCACATCGCAATGCATTCTGGTACATTTTATCTGGCTCGGTTACCTTTCACAGCAGGTCAACACTTACCAGAATGTAAGTGTGAGTTGAAAAGTTTACTGTCCCAAACTGTGCTAATGGAATCATATGGTAATCCTACCAATGGATTGGTGGAATTTCCACATAGTTATAAAATAAAAAGGTGGTGATTATCCTTCAAACATTGTTTTTAGATTTGGTAGGACGATGTACAAACTGCAAAGATAGAACCAGTTGACGTTCTGCCGATATTTATATATATTGCAACTGCAATAGAATTTTAGATTCATTCTGCCCTAAGTTCAGTTGCCAAGCCAAAGCAAGAATTGTTTCTTAAAATATGCAGTAAACAAAGAAGTACAACCTTGTTCTGACAGCACAGAGACAGACAAAGTGAAGTTACAGAAACCAGCAGGTTTGAACACACTTGGGACCTCCTACTAATGGAGTTGCACATTTATTAATACAAAAAATGAATCAACCCTCTTCTGCTCATGAAGGTATCTTGGTATGGTAAAGTTTTAGGTATCTTGAGATTCTCACTAAATATATAATGGAAACTATGTTATGCTTCTGAAAGGTGGATCCGCCCCTAATCACACACTCAATCAGAATGTTCCTATAAAGTGCCCTTTGCCCATGCCTCCTTGTCGTTTCTTTGTTCGGTTTCGTATCCGGCGTATCTCTTATCTTCACTTTGTGAGTTCCACTTTCCACTCATACAGGGCACAACATCCATTTCAAGCATCGCATTTTCCATTTTACTGTGATTTTCAGTCCAGCCACTCCGTTGCCGAACATCTTCGTCCCAATAAAGCAGCAGAGTCATAACTTAAGGTCTGATTTTGGTTCTCCCCGATCTGTTTTATTTTACATGCGTCACCGGGCTTCCCTGAGCATCACCAGGCTTCTCTGTGTGTCACCGGGCTTCCCTGTGCATCACCAGGCTTCTCTGTGTGTCACCGGGCTTCCCTGTGCATCACCGGGCTTCTCTGTGTGTCACCGGGCTTCCGGGTGCATCACCGGACTTCTCTGTGCGTCACTTGGATTCCCTGTGCATCACCGGACTTCCTTGTGCGTCACCGGGCTTCCCTGTGCGTCACCGGGCTTCCCTGTGTGTCACAGTGCGTCCCTGGGCTTCACTTGCATTGGTGCATTTCTCTGTGCTTTGGTTGTTTGTTTGTTTTTCATTTGATAGAAGTGGTTTGTCTGGCCTGTTAATTTATTTGCATTTTCTGTTGGTATGTTTGAATAAATTGTTTCTTTTTCTGTGCTTTTATAGGAGTTGTTCTCCTGGTTTGTTTGTAGTGGTATATTGTGGGCTGTGCCTTCCCTCTCTCAGCTTCTCTGTATCTGCGTACGTTACATTGTGGGCTCTGCCTTACCTCTTTCGGCTTCTCTGTATCTGCGTACGTTATATTGTTGGCTGTGCCTTCCCTCTCTCGGCTTCTCAGTATCTGTGTATGTTATATTGTTGGTTGTGCCTTACCTCTCTTGACTTCTCTGTATCTGCGTACGTTATTATTATTATTATTATTATTATTATTATTTATTTCTTAGCAGACGCCCTTATCCAGGGCGACTTACAATTGTTACAAGATATCACATTATTTTTTACATACAATTACATTATTTTTACACATTATTTGTTACATACAATTACCCATTTATACAGTTGGGTTTTTACTGGAGCAATCTTGGTAAAGTACCTTGCTCAAGGGTACAGCAGCAGTGTCCCCACCTGGGATTGAACCCACGACCCTCCGGTCAAGAGTCCAGAGCCCTAACCAATACAATATCACTTTGTCAACTCAGAGTTCTTTTTCCCCTCTGGTATCCTTCCCACGGATTAAGGCGCTGCTACGAGGCATGCAACGAATGGCTGTCCATCCCCAGGGCTGCCCATGACTAAAGAAGTCCTGGAGTCCCTTGTCATCATTCTTAGCTTTGGCGGCTTCACCCCATGCAAAGACAACTTTGCAGGGTAATATCGTCTCTGCATGCTGCGGATTCCTCCGGTGTGGTGAGGTCGCCTTCTGGACCCAGGCTTTCGATCCCTCTTCTGACCTCTGCATCGGAGACCACCATCTTCATCCTCAGGTCAAGTATTCCTTACATTTACAACATTACATATTCCTTACATTAACAAAACAATGTGGTTTGTTCTTTCTCTGATTTTTCCAGTTACTTGTCGATGCGCCGGACGCCAGCTCATCTGAACCTCTCTTCCTCACCCCAGAAGGATCAGTCGGTTTTGCCACTTCAGCAACCTTAATTTCATTCCCCTTGAAGTCGTGCTAGATCCAGGATAATCTATCTACTGTGTCAATAATTAATGACAACTTTACTGGATTCCATACTCAGTCATACTTGTCGAGTTGCATTCTGGAAATCTTATTGTCGCTTTACGCAATACAATTAGTTTATTTATATTTTTACGATACACTCATCAGGCTACAATATCACTTCATTTCGACTACTCAAATTCTTCTTAGAATCGATGGCTTCGCTAATAAATTAAACCATGTCTCTAAACGATTTGCGTAACTAATCGGGTGCCATATCACATCGCTACTCGCAATAAATGTTTTCATTAACCTCTTCCTCGGATTAATGTCACTGCGGGACATTCAGGATCTGTCCAGCCTTCATCTTCCAAACCAACCATCACAAAGAAACTACGTTCGTCTGCCACTGCTGTGGGTTCTGTGGCCTGGCAATCACCATCGAAACCAGTTCCCTGATCCAGTATCGGACCCCCGCATCAAAGACTTTAAACTCCAATCAGGTCTCGTATTCTGTACATTTTAAAGCACGTAAAATTTTGTACTAATTGTATTAATTGTGTTTCTACTTCTAGCTACCTATCAAGAGTCCTGCTTCTGTTCATATAGACCTCAACTTCAGTCAGTTAGGTATTATGTTCATTTTAAAGCACATAAATTATCATACTAATCGTATTTGCCCTTTTCTGCTCCCCCTAGCCACATAACAAAGTCCTGTTGCAGTCCAAGGGGAGTTTTCTATCTTAAACAAGTAAATCTGATAAATTAAGGGAAGGAGAAATCGTGCTCATTGCTTGCACTAATTCTGTTTTCTGTCCCCACGCTTCCATGCTGAGATATCTGGCCTCCAGACCTCGATCCGCATCTCCGGACTTGCTGTTTCTAAGACCTTTCTTCATCAAACTATCTGTGCCATGTCTTCAGGATCGGAGTTACAACCAGCTGCTTCAAGGAACATTTCGCCACACCTGATCAAGTCACTGGGGCGATGGGCTTCTTGGGCGTATGAACTGTATATACGGTAAAATTATTCAAGCATTTCTGCAGCACAAAAAAAAGCATTATGTCTCCTTCGGTGATGCAGTTTAATTCTTCAAGGTGAGGAGGATGAGGTGGACGAACTCGGGCATAAGTACCAAACTGCATTTTATTATTACTAATAATCTAATTGAGAGCACGCAATTATAGTAGTACAAGGTAGGCTGGGCAGCGCTCTTGTGTTTTGTTTTTTTCAGGGTAGGTGGCTTAGTGCCACTCTCCTCAGCTGATATGAGAAATGGGCATAATATCAGTAGGTCGTCGCAGGCCAGAGGTGGCCTTGTCCTTTTGAGGGAAGGTGGCCCAGAGTGCCACTGGTCCTGGTCGCTGGCAATAGTGTCATCAAGCAATAATTATTCATCTCAGCCAACCAGCACACAGGCAGCTCTAGAGCTCAATGGACAAGGCCACGTTTCTTGGTCCTTCTGTCAAAACACAATAAAGATTCGGTCAAATCAATCTTTGGTGGATGTCTCCTTTCTGAAGGTTATTAGGTATTATTTTACTATAGAAACCCTAGCGTACAGTTTGTCATCAGTCTCGTGGATCATTTTAGGCATTGGCTTGCAATGAAGTGCCTGCATCCCTGTGCTCTTAATACAACCAATCATTAAAACATTACAGTTATAAAATTGCAGTGCCATAGAACACAACTCATTTTTCAAATCGAAACACGAATTACAGCACACATGAGGTGAAAATGATAGAAATCAGGCTATTAAATCTCAAATATTTAAATTAATTAAAGTTTGTTGCTTTATTGGTAGAGTGTTTTACATTATTTGCCATCAGCACTTTGGGCATTGTCTAGCACCAAAAACAAAGCATCCATCTTTCTTCAAAATCACAGAAGATGCAGCATTCTTCTTCCCATTTCATAGTAGGGTGCACAAAACATTCTCCATTTCAAAACACTTTCTCTTTGACAATGTACCACCATTGAGTGTTTTTATAGATATGTATAAGTTAATAGACTCTACCTCAGAAGCCATTTACAAAGATCTAAGAGACAGAAAAATGAATGAATGTTCCTCTGGCTTGCGCTGTATCAGAAATATCCAGTAGCAACTATAAATTTCATGTTACTCTAATTGATCATTATTTACTTCATTTCAAATGAGATGCATTTCTCAGCATTACACCACCAATAGCAGAGTATCTTCTGAATGTCATACTAGGGCACTGAATGACAGCACTTATTCTAACATCACAGTGACATTATTCTGTGCAATGGACCTACACTAAAAGGCCTATAAAATGGAGCATGAACAAGTAAAGCAAAGTACTGGGTGCCTAGAGAGAAGCAGGAATGCATTAAAACTAAGATGCTGAGACACCAGCATGCCTGAAGATCCTTCTCTCTGATTGCTTCTTCAAAGATGGATGAGCAGGAGGGGAAGAAATCCCAATTTGCTTTTGCAAGAGTAGGGTTTTAAGATATTGCAGATGTAATGAAAATTGACTTTTACATGCAGTGTAATAAGGGAACTGCTTCACTAACACATGCATACATAAAACAAAAATTACACTACGGGCCTGGCGTTGCTGTATTTGTCAAAGTACGATATACTGTGTGTGGTCACAGTAAATAGCTTAACGCCACTGAAGCTTTCACATTTTAGTTAAGATCTTACCGAGCACTGTTTGAATCTCTGCACTGTTCAGATCAGAACTGTAAGAATAAGCATACACATAATTCAAACTGCAATTTTTAAACAGCTAAAAGCAAAATGCTTGCCTTTCCTCAACTAAAAACATGAATTTAAAGAAATACATTGTGTTGTAATTTTTACATTATTATTTAAATAAATGTAGTTTATTATTATATTATTCCATTGAGGAACTAGGTACTTTTTGTGCTTCATAGTTCTGCATATTCCTTGCAGGCCTGTGCTTTTATTCATTCTCTGTCACTGGCTATTCTTTATACACAAATGTGAAATTGATCTGTTGCATTTTCTAATCAAAAAACGGCTACCATATGTGAGAAGATGCATTTTGTATTAATTCTTCTAGTCCTATACAAAAAAGCACCTAGATTGCATTATTGCACCTGTATCTCAAACAATTTTAGAATATGAATATGAATCTTTATTGGATGTAATAATTAATGCTAAAATTAGCTTGCTTATAATGCTAATAACCTGTTCTCGAGCTTGTATCTTTTTTTTTTCTGAAACAGCGTCAATGTCCTTAGTTTTTTTTTTTTCTTTTGCAAGCTGTGTGTATCTGTGCTTGCATCATTCCATATAACGCGTGTGGCATTTTCAAGGTCATAGAGGTCAAATGGGAGAAAACTGGATAAAAAATAGATTTAGCATAGATTTGTTTCTATAGCACCTTACATTTATAAAAATATAAGTGTGCTATAGCTGGGAGATACATTTTGTCTATGAATACATGATAAACATGCAAAATATATTTAATTGAATGTGCAGAATATTCAGGAAAAAAAACCAAACAAACAAAAAAAAAAAACCCTTTACTTCTTGGGCCCAATTTTGATCCAGGGGCAAGGCAACAATGTTCAGGAACCCTGATTATGGGGCACTAAGTGGGCATTGGCCATCTTATAAGTGGCATCAGATTACAGTAGGCTGGGGCGCAGCCTTTATTTAACATGTGATGTGCCCAGCACCACACTCGAATTTTCCAGACTGTATTTGGAAAGCTTTTTACACTATGGCTTAGAGAAGAAAAACATATGTTTTATCGGGAATGTGTTTTTATTTTTAAAAAGCTTTACCAGGATTGCGGGAATACTGAAAGGGGCTCTGTCCTGTACTGCTATTTAGAAACTGGCACATATCGCATTCATGTTGGGTTTCATACGCACAAGCAACACAAAATAGCTGCCAATATAACTTGCTGTTTATCTTACATGTTCCCAGGGATGTCTGCAATACATCTTTTGATATGTCCCTGCCTATATCCTCTAAATAGAACCCATAATACCAAAATGGTTTTAATATCATTCGAGATTCCTATAAATATCCACCAACACTACAATACACAGCTCATCACCCAAATGATTGGATAAAAATAAAAGCTAGTTAATACTGTCAATTTCAACTGTGTTCCATCACTATGCAACAGTGTAGAATAGAGTTTCAGGATGGAGAATCTGCATTGTGGATGATTTAAATTGTAATTGAACAAACGATTTAATGACGGATGATGAATTTGGCTGGAGACCTTGTCCATGGGTGCTGACAGCTATCCGCAATGCTGGTGGACTAGCGAAAACACGATGACATCATGTAGTCTAGTGCCGCGGATAGGAAGTGGCTCGTAGGGCCACCTCCCCCCAAAAGACAAAGCACGCTGCAAGGTGGTGGCAGGGGAGGAGGAGGCCAGACAAAAGAAGCGACACGAATGAAAGCCACACAGAGTTTTTATGACGCTTGGATATGGCGTGTTGATTACTGGGTGGATTCTCCTTCCAGAAATACAAATTGAAAGATCACAGAATTGCATTACATTTTGGAATAAGGAAATAAAAGACTGAGGGTAGACATCAGCAAATACGCTTAAAGCAAGGTAGACAACTATTGAGAGAATGATTAAAAATGACAATAACTGCAAACATAACAGAATAAAAAACCAAAGCTAAGCAAGCAAAAGCTAAACATCAGAATGGCACTAATAGTATGAGCCATCGATTTGTTAACATATTCTCAAAAAATGTGTGATCTAAACTGATGTCTGACCTATTGAAAGCTGGAGTGCTCTCACAGTCACATATGAACACAACTCCAAATCCGATGTAATAAAACAACACATCAAAGTCAATAAACATTTGTCACCACTGACCATTAGGTGGCACTAATCAATAAGATGTTTAAATAAAGTACCCTGATGACTTCCTAGATTTGCTTTCCCTAGGAAAACTGACTGAAGAAAAAAGACTTAAGCAAAACGATACAAAGTAGGTCACATAAGGCGGGTACATTTTGAGAGAGCAGTGAATAATTTGTTGTTTTGAGATGATGTTTCCAGAGGCACACTTTCACTGGCATTGTGTTAAGTAGAGATTTACACTCCAAAAACACATCAAAAATGCAGCTTCAAAGAGACGATTGATTTAATTATATGCATGGCCTCTAGATTTACTGTAACTGCAGCTGAGGCAATACTTGTAATTGCAAGCTACCACTTATATAATACATATTACACAATGATCATGCTACTTGCAGTAGAAGACACCCTTACTGCAAGTAAGTAGATATTATTATATTAGCTTTTAAGACAACAATATTATAAACCATTTTTAAAGATAGGGGGTTACCATTTGTCACAGGTAATTTGTCTACCATCTAAATGTACTATGTTGCATATCATTTTGTTCAGGATAATATCTGTAAGAGGTAATTATTGTATGTTGTTATTGTTATTGTTACCTCTTTGATACATAATGAAGATCACCTATCTGATGGACTGGCGAATAAAAACAACATTGAAAAAACTCCAGCTCAATTTGATACTAACCTTACGGTTGCAAACACTTACAGTTAGAGCATAATCTGTACAGAAGGTTAAGACTTTGAATCCCATCAAGGGACAGATTTTTTTTTTTATTATTTTAAAACAAAATCTGCAGTCTAAAGATGTTACATAACTGGGTCTTGGCAATCCTTTTTGAAAATAGTTGTGTGTGCACATACAGTAATGCACGCAGATATTTCCAATTGTGTTTAACTTTTTAATATCAATTTATTTACTTTTTTTGTTGGCATCTTTATACATCCGGTCCTTTTATTTTTAAATGTAAAATATTTCAGCCATGGTCAGTTCACTTCTACTTGTGCCCCCTGGGAACTCCCGTCCACGGTCGGCAGTGGCATAGCTTGGATTTGAACCAGCGATCTCCAAGCTATAGGGTGCATCTTGCACTCTGGGCGGAGTGCCTTTACCGGATGCACCACTTGGGAGCCCCTTATGCCTGCAAAGCTAAGACAAGAAGCAGCTATGCGGAGTAGCCAACATCAAACAGCTTGAATGAACAGCTATAGTATTAGAGTCAAGGGAGGAGGTCTTGAAGCTAATGAAATAAACCTTATTTGACATTTACACTG
Organism: Acipenser ruthenus; assembly: GCF_902713425.1. Lineage (NCBI taxonomy): Eukaryota > Metazoa > Chordata > Actinopteri > Acipenseriformes > Acipenseridae > Acipenser > Acipenser ruthenus. The sequence goes on along the minus strand of NC_081194.1, from coordinate 71,857,369 downwards.
AACAGAATCAAAATCTCAGGAAATATCTGATTTATCATGTGTGTCGAGTTACAGTGTGGTGCTGCAGAGTTTACAGCTCCACTTTAATGTGCATTACACATTTCTTTAGGATATCCTCCCATTTGTGGAATGTAGGTTCAAGCGTTAACGTGGTTATGGAGGCGTCTCTTTTTTAATGAGGTTTATGGAGTCAGGTTGATTTTAATGAGATTCACAGTGCATTTTGTAAAGCTGTTCAGCAGCATAAATAGCCTCACTGAGCATAATATTTAAACCCCCCTAGAAGTTCATTTGATTTTACAGCTGCAAGCAACATTTCAGTAAACATGCTCTGGTGAAAATCTTTAATTTATGGCACGATAGGCTACCGGAGTTCAGAAACAAGTCATATTTTACAGTTATAAACCAAGAGAACCAATGTATGATGTGTGTTAATTGTAGGTCTATGAAGAAGTGTAGTAATTGTTAAATGTATACTTGTAATTTAATCGGGATAACAGTATCAGAAACAACAACAAGCAACATGAGAAAAAATAATGCTGGTACACTGTTCAGTGTCGAAAATTGCATTTCATTAATGTGGATGCTGGCACATAATGGATGTGCACTGTAAACTGAGTACCCTGTATGACAGCTGTTACAGTCTCTACTATGGGATGTCAAACTACAATGACAGTGTCTTCCTTACAATCCATTTCTGATTTACTGTAGCTAAACTGGAGTTATACCCAAGGATTACATTTTACAGCAGCTTTTAAATTTTTTACTAAAACTATTATAACTACTGTATGTGCAATTACTGAATAGCAATACTCCATAAAATGCCAAGAAAGCATAAGTATCTGTATTGGTTGTAGTCTGCTTTATTGTTTGGTACATTATCCTAGTGATAGGGCAGTCCCCACTTCGATTTATTTTGGAAGTTTGGATCCATTTTATTTTCACAGCATTTTAACTGCAGCTATTTTTATACAGTTTCTGTTGCTCTACCGTGCCTGATGTGCTCAAAGATCAATATTACATTTTTAATCAACCTGACCATGCTTTTACAAAGTGTCATGTTAAATGCCAGCTTCTCACTGTCTTTGCCAGCTGAACTTTTCCCTTGTTTACTGTCACTCTGCATTTACTTAACATAAATGTATTTTATGCAGGCTGAAATAGACTACATTTGTTTTCATTTAATTTCATAAATCAAATTTCCATCCTAACTGTCAATGCAATTAAAAGCGATGGAAATAAATTCCACCAAATCTGAGTTCCTTACAACTCCCTGACACAACAAATACCGATGCAGACACAGCTGACTACACATATTTTACAGACAAATACATTTATGTTTATGACTTGTTTACAAAGTATGTTTCTGAAGAGATTCTTTCCACTTTCCAATGTATTATTTTCAGACACTGCTATATAAGATTGTGACAGGAAGACTGACGAGGTGTCAGGCTAGAAGCAGGAAGAAAACAAAGGGAAGAATACTGCGGTGCAAAAGATGCGCCGTTTATTTAAATAACAAAAACAAATCAAATATTTAAACAAAAACAAAAAAAGTGCTCACAGGGCTAAAGAAATATTCAAACAAAAACAAAACAAATAAGTATTACAGGTCAGGCTGGGCAAATCGCCTTCACTGTTCCTAGATTTAATTTATTTTAGTTTCGTTTCAGTCGTCTCATCCGCTCTCGTTCCTCCTCTCGAACATCAACTGGTTGGTTCCATGAATATTTTTGGAAACTTAATGTGTCTTTTTTTTGTATGAAATTCAAAGGAAAAAATGGAATTCATGAAAAATTAGAAAACAAAATACAGCTTAGCTTAACTTTTCTGTATTCAAATTTACTAGCAATTAATACTGCGTCTTATCTTTAATTTGGTATTATGGTGTCTATATAATGTGACATTGTTTTTGTGCCTGAAATATAATTTCTCTGTTTCATTGGTGTCTGGTTCTGTCTTTCTTTCACCACTTCTTTTCTGTGTGTAATTATTGCAAAACCAAAACGGAGTTTGCTAAAATATGTGGACTTTACTTACTTTGAAATTTACTGTGTGCTAAGACAAGTTTGTGGTTTTAAAATTCTAATATAAAGACATTATTTTGTAATTACTTTTCATAGACACAAGTAACTTTTACTTGCTCTTTAAATCTCAACGCCTAAAATCATAAAAAAAGTTATACACTTATTTTGGATTTTGGGTCCCTATTAAGGCACATATTTAGACCCCTGAAAAACCCTGTAATTAGTTTTCAGTGGGGGGCGTTGCCACGTGCACACACGCTGAAGGAAGACCCCCATACCCCCCTGCCTTCTACTTGGGATTTCTAGCCTCCTACATTAAATGAAAATGAAAAGACTGCAAACAAAGCATCTATGAGTTATGGAGCTTCTTTTGTACTTCAGCTAGAAGACAAATGCATTGTTTGGATATAGATGGCTTCAGATGACATATTGTTTAGCTCCTACTTGAATTGCACTTGGGTGGTGCAAACACTTGTATTCAGCTTGTGATTACTAATGTTGGTCATGTGTAAATATCCTGTCACTAATCTGGCGCTGATACTTGACTATTCCATAAATGGGCATCAATTCCTATTGTACCAGGAAAGGGATGCAGTGAGTCAATATTGACCCCAGCGGTGTAAATGAGACAGCGCATATGAAAGGCAATACTTGAGCTTTGTTACTGCTCTATTACTTTATTACTCCATGGTACAGTCACTCTGGGAAACACAGTGGGGTTATTTTCAAAGGAGATCTGCTGAAAGATCACATGATTTCAACTGTTTTTTTCTGCACCTGTTTTTCCCACCGATTCAGTATTTTCTAATTAGTTATTCTGACGGTTTCTTTTGGTGGAATACGTAATGATCTAAGAAACCATGTATATTTTCTAAAGACGAAAGTGGTGGATAATGTAAACTTCCACTAGTTAGCTTTCCGCCTGCTTCAGCACGGTCAATACGACTATCCGCTAGTAAAAAACAGTGACAGCAAGTCAGAACGAGTCTCCCTGGCATTCAATGTGGATCCTGTGTTAGAAGCAGCTGTGTGTGTGTGTGTGTGTGTGTGTGTGTGTGTGTGTGTGTATTACGATCCCAAGATCTTCTGCCATTTGCACCAAAAATGAAATCCCTTTCGAAAATCAGGCCCAATATCCAATTTTTGCACCAGTCTGACTGCCTCACCCTGTGGATGAAACACAGACGCCTGTTGGACAGCTTCACTGTTTTAATAACCTTTAGTTAGGAGATATCAGCCGCAAGGAATTTGCATTTGTATTTGTCAATGTTTTCATTTAATTATTGGCAACAAAGTTGCATTTTTAAATAAAAGAAAACAATAACAATGAATATTAGGCCATGTTATTTTTTTTTTACTTGATTTGTAGGATAAAACATAAAAGTGCCATACTGTTTCCAGGATTGTGACCACAGAGTCCTATACAATCTTTTTAAAAAATCAAATCATTCATAGCTTTAATGTTTTAGACCTACCCGTTTAATTTATAATGTAAGAACACGAATGGGCATCCTACACATACATGAATAATCATTTTTCAACAAAGTTCACCAACATAAAAGACTTGGAGTCAATCAAATTGCAGTTATTTCCTTTGGGATGTCCAGTCTATTTGACACACTGCTTGGTCAACTGAGTTATGGAGTATCTATCTACCACTGCCATATGACCTAATAGATTTGATTAAGTGATTGTGTTAGTAATGGAAAAGCTTCCAACTGTTAACAGGTGTATATGGAACAAAAAAATCCCTAGGTACCATAGATTTAAATCATCCTTTGACAGAAGATGTTCTCTAAAACTACAACAGTTCAGTTGAGGGGGTAACTTAAAAAATGCTCCTCCCTCCTCTATCTCCCCTGATGACTTTGCCTCCTTCTTCTCTTCTAAAATCTCAGATATCCGCAAACTCTTTAACACCTCTCCCTCCCCGCACCCCCTCCTGCTCCAACCCTTACACCCACTACATCCCCTACTAACTCGCCCTCCTTCTCCACCTTCTTGCCTGACCTCTCCTCCCTGCTCCAGGGTAAAAAACCCACCACGTGTGCCTTGGACCCCCTCCCCACTCACCTCTTTCAAGCTGCTGCTCCTGCTCTACTCCCCTTCATCTCCTCCCTCCTCAACACCTCTCTACTTTCTGGTATCTTTCCCTCTGCCTTCAAAAAAGCCTCTATCACTCCCCTCCCCAAAAAACCTACCCTCGACCCCACCTCCCTCCAGAGCTACCGTCCTGTCTCCCTCCTACCCTTCCTCTCCAAAACCCTCGAGCGGACTGTACACTGCCAGCTCTCTGCTTTCCTGTCCAACCACTCTCTGCTTGACCCTCTCCAATCTGGCTTCCGCTCTGCCCACTCCACTGAAACCGCCCTCCTGTCTGTCACCAACTCACTTAAGTGTGCCCGAGCTGCCTCTCTCTCCTCTGTCCTAATTCTCCTCGACCTCTCTGCTGCCTTTGACACTGTTGATCACTCTATTCTACTATCATCTCTTGCTGACCTGGGGATCTCTGGCACTGCTCTGGCCTGGTTCTCCTCCTACCTCTCCAACCGCACTTACCAGGTAACCTGGCGTGGAGCAACCTCCACACCTCACCCTCTCTTAACTGGAGTCCCCCAAGGGTCAGTCTTGGGTCCTCTCCTGTTCTCTCTCTACACCCGCTCCCTGGGCCCCCTCATCGCATCCTATGGTTTCTCATACCATTTCTATGCTGATGATGCCCAGATTTTCCTCTCCTTCCCCACCTCTGACTCCAACATCTCCTCCCGTATCTCTACCTGTCTGTCTGCTATTTCCTCCTGGATGCACTCGCATCACCTCAAACTCAACCTCTCTAAATCTGACCTCCTTTTCTTTCCCTCCTCCTCCCCCTCCTCTGATCTCTCTATCTCTGTTTCTCTGGAATCTACCACACTCTCTCCCTCTTCCTCAGCTAAGAACCTTGGAGTCACCCTGGACCCCTGCCTCTCTTATTCCCAGCACATCTCCACTCTGGCACGCACTTGCCGATTCTTCCTGAGCAACATCCAAAGAATCCGACCCTTCCTCACCAACTATGCTACCCAGCTCCTGGTCCAGGCCCTGGTACTCTCCCGCCTAGACTACTGCAACTCCCTCCTGGCTGGCCTCCCTGCGTCCGCCACCCGTCCGCTCCAGCTCATCCAGAACTCCGCTGCCCGCCTGGTGTTCTCTCTGCCTCGCTTTGCCCACACTACTCCACTACTCCGCTCACTCCACTGGCTCCCGATCACCGCTCGCATCCAGTTCAAGACTCTTGTACTAGCCTACAGATGCCTTGACCAGACTGCACCCAGCTACCTCCAGACCCTCATCTCTCCCTACACCCCCACTCGACCTCTCCGCTCCGCCTGCACTAGAAGACTAGCTCTACCTCCGCTACGCTCCCCTGCCTCCAGAGCCCGCTCCTTCTCCACCCTTGCTCTGCAGTGGTGGAATGACCTTCCTACAGATGTCAGGACTGCCCAGTCCCTGACTACATTCTGGCGCCTCCTTAAGACTCACCTCTTCAAAGAGCACCTGTAGAACTCCTCTGTTTGTATCCTGGGACACTATCACCCTTCATGTAAATGTGCTTTATTTTGCTCTTATCTGCCCCCTATTTTACTGCATTTAATCCTGTACTTCAGAATACTGTAATCTGCCAAGTGTTCAACCTGTAGTACTTTGTATTTAATCATACCCTGATGTAACTATCACTATTATCTGCTGTATTATTGAATTGTGGTTTGTCACACTTATACTTTACTTGAACAAAAGTTATTGTATTTCTTGCTCTTATTGTATTACTTGTATTGTAACACTTGAAATGTATTTGCTTACGATTGTAAGTCGCCCTGGATAAGGGCGTCTGCTAAGAAATAAATAATAATAATAATAAATATCAGGTCTTCACATTATGTTTAAATTAGGACACATTACTTGTATGAATGACCTGCTTGATGACACTGTAAAGGTAACCACAGAGGATAAGGCATTGCTATCATTGCAACTCCACCAAAATTAATATTGCAAGACATTTTGTCTCCTGCAGAAAACTCAGATAAGCATTGAATTGTTATAAGGGAGCTACACATAGGGACTGAACAGTACCACCTTAACCCTGCAACATTGAGACACAGGTCTCCTAAGTCACCCTTCTCATCTGCTTCTCTATAGACAATCTCAGACTTATTGTATGGTCATACTAATAATGATGTGCTTTGTAAATTAAAATAGAGTAATCTGATTATACACCTTGTAACCACCTCTGAAAAGACCTAGATTAGCAGTCTTTTTAATTGCATGCCTCAAGGTTTGGGGCCATGGTCATTGGTGTTATTGTAGAACAACTCATATTTAGTGCAAATTATGTGCTCAAACTGTAAAACACATTAAAAAACATATTTTAAAACACCCATAATGCAATGCATATTGAGTGAAACGCATTAGGAACACCATATTGAATATATGTATTAGCCCTTGGGTGCTTTTTGGAAGAAAATACAGAAAAATAAAAACGGCTTTGGATGAATTGCTATAATCTCATACATCGTTATCAGTTGTAATGACGAGAAATAATTACCCATAGCAAAGAAGGGGACTCCCAGAAGTGTAGAATTATACTTTCCATCTGTAATGAAAAATATCCCTGCTGCAGTAACATTGGCGATGCAGATAGTTAGAACACCCAGCAGCCCAAGGAAAGGCTTTCCTCGAAGGCAGTCCCTCATAGAACTGAAGACTGTGGCTGCCAGCAGAATCAGCACCAGACTCACCAACACCTCACTCCTTGCCAACATGCCCGTTTTATTAAAATCTCTCCAGAGACTGAATGAGGTCAGTGATTGGATATAAAGGTCTTCGTTGACTGCAGAGAGTTTGAGCATGAGCTTGGACAATTCATTTTCCCATTTCTCAGCAATGACGTCCTGGTTTGCGTTGCCATAGTTGTGGAGGTAGTAAGTAATCTGGACTGCTCTGGCAGTCTTGAATTGCTGATCTCTGCTGTTTGCTGCAAATGTGACCCCTCCCAACTGGTGGCCAATGAAAGAAATCCTGCCATCCTGCAAAACAAACATGTTTAAAGTGTTTAGAACACAACAGTCTTAAAATAACTATTATGCGCAGCTAAACTCTAAAGCCCTTGTCACACCAGATGTGTGGCGAGCAAGTGGAAAGCAATAGAATACATTGATATCAATCAATCAATCTTTATTTGACAAACGTGCTCAAATTTGTTGGTACCCTTGCAGCTCATTGAAATAATGCTTCATTCCTCCTGAAAAGTGATGAAATTAAAAGCTATTTTATCATGTATACTTGCATGCCTTTGGTATGTCATAGAATAAAGCAAAGAAGCTGTGAAAAGAGATGAATTATTGCTTATTCTACAAAGATATTCTAAAATGGCCTGGACACATTTGTTGGTACCACTTAGAAAAGATAATAAATAATTGGATTATAGTGATATTTCAAACTAATTAGTTTCTTTAATTTGTATCACACATGTCTCCAATCTTGTAATCAGTCATTCAGCCTATTTAAATGGAGAAAAGTAGTCACTGTGCTGTTTGGTATCATTGTGTGCACCACACTGAACATGGACCAGAGAAAGCAAAGGAGAGAGTTGTCTGAGGAGATCAGAAAGAAAATAATAGACAAGCATGGTAAAGGTAAAGGCTACAAGACCATCTCCAAGCAGCTTGATGTTCCTGTGACAACAGTTGCAAATATTATTAAGTTGTTTAAGGTCCATGGAACTGTAGCCAACCTCCTGGGCGCGGCCGCAAGAGGAAAATCAACCCCAGAGTGAACAGAAGGATAGTGCGAATGGTAGAAAAAGAACCAAGGATAACTGCCAAAGAGATACAAGCTGAACTCCAAGGTGAAGGTACGTCAGTTTCTGATCGCACCATCCGTCGCTTTTTGAGCGAAAGTGGGCTCCATGGAAGAAGACCCAGGAGGACTCCACTTTTGAAAGAAAAACATAAAAAAGCCAGACTGGAATTTGCTAAAATGCATATTGACAAGCCACAATCCTTCTGCGAGAATATCCTTTGGACAGATGAGTGGATAAGAATAAAACATTGGACTATTCTGAAGTGGCCTTCTATGAGTCCTGATCTGAATCCTATCGAACATCTATGGAAAGAGCTGAAACTTGCAGTCTGGAGAAGGCACCCATCAAACCTGAGACAGCTAGAGCAGTTTGCTCAGGAAGAGTGGGCCAAACTACCTGTTAACAGGTGCAGAAGTCTCATTGAGAGCTACAGAAAACGTTTGATTGCAGTGATTGCCTCTAAAGGTTGTGCACCAAAATATTAGGTTAGCGGTCCCATCATTATTGTCCATGCCATTTTCATTTGTTTTATTATTTACAATATTATGTTGAATAAAAAATCAAAAGCAAAGTCTGATTTCTATTAAATATGGAATAAACAATGGTGGATGCCAATTACTTTGGTCAGTTTCAAGTTATTTCAGAGAAAATTGTGCATTCTTCGTTTTTTGTGGAGGGGTACCAATTTGAGCACGTCTGTATATAGCGCCTTTCATAGTGAACCACAATGGGAACAGTCACACAGTCTGTGGTGTGAAGCAAGCAACGTCAGTGATCAAATTCCAAAATTGAATTTATTTTCCCTTTGGAACTGACCAGTGAGGCACCAGGAATGTGTGTCTTTCATGTGAAGGATATACAAGGATTTAATTATGTCCCCATATGATGTTTTTCTCAAGCGAAGGAAATTTGCTCGCCCAGACCAATTCTGTATAGTATTTAAATAAGTCTGCCCCCTAATGGTGCCATTTTATATTAGCCTAAATTACCCATTCCTTTACAACCAGCATGAAAACAAAAACATAAATATTTATATTACGAACTGTACAGGTAGCTCTACTTTTTATCATTAATTCTGACGTGTTAAATATTTCAGAATATTCTGAAAAATAGCAGCTAGTATTTTGTTAGGTGTCACAGGGATCTCATGCTCACATACCACAATATAATAAGACCATATTTCAAACCATTAAATATGTCTATATAAGCTGGCTGACAGCATTACTTCACCTCTATGATGTAGCATGCGCCAAAAACACTTCTGACATAGAGATCCACTTAGCAATACCATCTGATTTTAGCTGCGCAGCATCTGAGTAATTGCAATGCTTGTTTGCGGAGCCTGTAGTATTCCCAATTGCAGGCTAATTTATAGGTCATTCAAATTAATCAGATTGGTTGCTAGTTGCCACCATCAAAAGATGTTGACAGTTAATGTACAAAAATAAACTGCATTGAATTATCCAAAATCAGAATAGTTAGGTGAGTGCCTTTTAAAAATTAGCTTAATAATTTACGATTTGGAAAAAATAGCATGGATATTTAGAATCCTGTCACATTTATCAATATGTCAACTAGCTGAAGCAAAATCATTTTCATAGCTACATACTTTAATGTTGTCTCTCTAATATATAATGATCAGTGTTCTAGCGTGGGCTGGTGCAGTAAAGGATTGCTGCATCAGGGGAAGACCATATATCCAGCTTTTCACCAAGTTGAGCCACACGTGTTGCTGACAAAGGAAGCAAGTAGGCTAATGTTTTCATCAAAGATATTGTAAACCTGATATTTTAGACAGATATATAAGAAAAACAAACTATCTTGACCCTCTTGTGCATCACTGACTTATAGTTCAGTATTCTTAAACACTGGTAACACACATACAGTGGGAAAAATATTCAGGAGGTCGTTTTGCCAAATGCAGTCGTATTTTTTAGGACTGGTTAATCTACTCCTGATATTGAATTCAATAAAATAGAAGTATCCATTTTTCACAAATATATTTGTGCATTTGAATTGATATTTTGAACTACTGTACCTAGCCTACAAACTAAATGTATCTAATTGAGTGATGATTACAATTATCCAACCATTTTAAGAAATCCAGTGTGATCATTTTCACACACAAAAGAAAACCTCTTCTAGCACATGGAAATGCATCTTTTAAATATAAATTTGCTGTGTTTTTGACCTGGCACAAGTCATCGAATGGACCTTTGTTAAAAATTAGGTTTCACTGAAATATGTACATTTATAAAAAGTGCTGCTTCAATCTACGCCTTTTTCACTGCAATTTTAAACCGATTTAGTGCTAATCGACTTTATATTGCGTTTGTCCTTCCAATGGACGTGTTTCTACGAGTCATGAAATGATGTCACTTCCATGATTCCTAGCAATGAGGAAATCTGCAAAAAAACAGCTCTCGTATAAGGCTGGTTCTAAAAACAATATACATATTCCATTAGCCACAGTTGTTTTATAGCCAAGACAAGCATTCAATGTAATGTATTAGCTGTCAGTCTTCAGAAAGCTGAGCGCTCAGATCTCTCCATGGTTTTGTTTTCAGTTTTGCAGTTCTACTGCTATATGTTTTATGAGATATGATCAATGGCTTTTATTTACGCCATTCTTTTATATGTCATTTTATTAGTGGTGTCTAACCACATATATCAGTAAAGGGAAAATACATGTGTTGCTACAGCTGTGATATCATGTTTTATCACCTGCAGTGTTGATTTAAAAATGTAAACCTAATGCAATTGGTAAACATTATAATGTCACAACAAACTTTCCACCTTTTTTTTTACTTTCGTGTTTGGTTTGTATATAACTTTGTTTCTTTTTAAATGGCACACAAAAGATACTGTATGGTCAAGTACTGTATGTGATAAGACAGAAAAATATTGCATTGCATCTCTTGTCTATTCTGCATCAGGAACTTACCTAATAACATATAGTACAAACTGAAGACCACATATTTCCTCCCCACCAGAGAATGTTATTTTTCAAACTCTAATAGCACAGGTGCAGTAAAATCAACGACCCTAGGGGGTGATCAGTTTTGCTACTTATGAAACCACCAGTGATCCAAATTGGCCTGCAAAGAACTGCATATGAAATGTGAAGGCAGTTCATTATATCTCAATGGTGTTAAAACAATACTGCATCACATATGGGCAGATCAATCCTGCTTCACTTAGCAGCTCTTCTATTCATATGAAAAAGGAAAATGGAAATCGAACACCTCATATGCAACATTACACTTGCTATATTAGTGAAGCTATAACCATGAAATTAGGCACCATCAAATTATTTAAATCCCATTCGTAGTCACGGTCCGTTACAGAGCACAGCAAACGCCTGTGAAGGCTGCAGAAATCGCCAATTGCCGTCATATAAAGTCTTAGTTCACCTTCACATGTGAAGAAGGTATGTGCATCTTTCAGAATCTGTCTACTGAATATGGTAGTTTACACTGTACATTCACTAATACCAAATAAACTCAGTGATGAAGGCTGCTGTTGCTGTTGTTTATTTTTAACCAGCTTCAAGCTCCAGAATATAGAAGGTGTCCAGCATATTTATAAAACGAATCACGTTTCTGATGCTTATAAATAGACGGATTTACAAAGAGAAAGTGGATTTGAAATCCGGGATCAAAAACAATAACCATATTTAAAGTGGCTGGCTAGCTAACTTGCATTTACAATAATATTTAACTACTTGTTGATTACTATTAGACCTACACGGTGACAACTATATTTACTGAAGTACCTACCTAGATGTTTATTTCCTTTTTAAATGAAGCGTTTGGCAGGTAAATTTTGCAGTACCTTGGAATTCCCAGTGGAAAATAAGTGCAGCAACCGTTTACATTACATAAACCTCAACGGCCACCTGCATTATTATTATTATTATTATTATTATTATTATTATTATTATTATTATTATTATTATTATTATGTATCATGCAGATTGGGAAGCAAACGCTGTATCTTTAATTGGACATTCGCACCCCGTCTTACCTTTAATCTGGTGTTTGGATAGCTGACTTGCACCCTGGAAGGTGTGCTGTTTGAAGCGGCAGCTTGCTGGAGGTCCTCGAAAATCGAAATAATATCATCCAAAAGACATGTCTTATCCCGATTGCTCATGACACACAGATGCGCGAAAGTGTAATTAAAACCTTTATAATTAACTTTCAAATCCAGCACCGATTTGTGGACCTGCAGGACTTGATTGGGTAGCTCCAAAATGTTTTCCCTGGATTTCGAGAGCAGGATCAGCCTGCCATATCTGCCAGGAGTGTGCAGGTCTGAATACAGCTTGTTTTTGGACTGCTCGATGGGGAAAAGACTGTTCGCCAGACTTCTTTCTATTTTTGCCAGACTGTGGGTCGGGGAAACCAGAATCTCTAGGTCTGTTTCGGGCTTAAATCTGCTCACGACGGTGGATCCAAAAATGATGGTTAAGACTGTGGGAACAGTGAGGAAAAACACTGGATGCTTGCTAACAAATAAGCCGAGCCAGTAAAAAGAAGCTTTAAGCCCTCTGTGAATCACTTGCCGCAGCATCCTCCTCCAGCTTGCAGATGCCCCGTTTCTTCCTACGAAGCACATGTGACATGTGGCTCAGTTGCCCCGCTCTGTCAATCCCTTTAGAATACACGACTCCTTTAAAACACTGCAGCAATTTTCAACAAGACAGCCAGCTATTGATCACTCGTGGCTTTTTTTCTCTTCCTCTCAAGCCACCCCTTACCCCCTTTTTTTTAACCATTTATCTGTGATACTTGTTTCTGCTGCACTAAATAAGTATTTAGTCTGATGTGCATGTGTAGTTCTTCCAACTGTACTAACGGCGCCGCTTGACTTATGTACTTAACTCCAACCATGTGCAAGGAAGAAAAATGCTGATGGGTTATTTTTAGAGCACACAACATCGTGTTATCAGTGATTGGAGCATATAAAAAAGATTTTAAAATAGTGTAATTGAACTGCACGGAACCAATCATCATAATAGACCCATAGCACAATATAACAAAATAATTCAAGTATTTTGTATAATGTCTTTGCAGAGTTAATGCAAACAAAAAATAATAATATTAAAAAAATCTTAAAGCGATATGTATTTTTTTAAAATCTCTTTACTCTGTACTTTCTTATGATCACTACAATTGCTTAACCACCACTATTCATTACAATTTATTTTAAAAAAAAAGCTTTCGTTTATGTACTGTATAATGATGGTGTTTTAAAACCATTGCCACATACTAGGGTAATAAAACAATATTATGCATTACAAATTACTAGATTATGGGTATTACCCCTTCTCCACTGGCACTTCCCATCCGTGAAGGCTGGGTATGGTACGGGTACGGGTGGTTCTCCACTGGCTATTTGTCGTGCCCAGCGAGAACCAAACCGTGAAACTACTGCCTCAGAAGACATTTGAATCTAGACGGGTAAACCTGCATCCAGTACGCATAATGGACCCAAGCTCATGCAATTGCTCGCGTACACTAACTCCACTCCTACAATGACGCAATGGGATAGGCGTAACATTGTAAAAACGAAACCAACTAACCATGCTGTTTTATTTCAACCAACTGGAGAAGAGGAGCGTGAGTAGTGTAGTGTACGTTTAGTTTAGTCCCATGTCTTGAATAATGCACATTACAATTAATACAATAGTTTAGAACGACCTAAAAGACCTAATTTGAGAAAATAATTCAAGTCTCCCATTTTGACGAGGAGACTCCCGTTTACTGTTAACTTTAAAAAAAAAAAAAAATCACTTTGACTCCTCGAGACAGTCACTTTCAATTCAAACACAAAATGCCTCGTTTTCAATCACTCAGCAACACCCACAGTACAGAAATGAACATTAATGATCAACAAAATGAAACTACGTTAAAAAAAAAAAAAGATGTACAGCTGGTACATTCGTATCTCAGAGAAACTGGAGAGGAACGGGAATTTAAACAAGGTAAAGGCAGCCATCCAAATAAAGCTGAAGCACTAGCGGATAACGACATAGAACGTCTGTACAGCACTGAAACATTACGTTTAATAAACCCCCAGCTGTACTGCTGAACCTCGTCTTCTTTATATTAGCATCACAACGGTATTCACGTATTATAAGAAAAAAATAATAGATGGGCCTCTTCAGTGAGTTATAGGAAACCAATTCCATCTCGAGTTTCTGTGACAGTATAAATTACTCGACCTTCTGTCTCGTAATTTATGACGTCACAGAAACCCTTGATGGAATTATTTTCCTGTAACTCTGAAGCCCATCTATTATTCTATATACAGGCTAATTTTACTATAACGAACCCCCATGTGACCTGGAGAAATGTTCGTTATATCAGGGTGAATAGGGTTTGGCATTTTTCTGTATCAGACTAATGACAAAACCGCAAATTTGAATTGAACATCAATATATAGTACTTATGAAGATTCCTTCACATTGATCAACATTTAAACGGTATTGTGACCAGGTACCCCTGTTGCCCACGTGTGTGGGTAACCACATTGCAAGACAGAGAGACATGGGACTTGGAGTTGAACAGAAGCAGAAGTGTTAAAGGGACTAGGAGCTCTTAAAATAAACAAATCCCCTGGGCCAGATGAGATCCTCCCAATAGTACTCAAAGAAATGAAAGAAGTTATTTACAAACCGCTAACCAAGATCATGCAACAGTCTCTTGACACAGGGGTTGTACCAACAGACTGGAAAATAGCAAACGTAATACCAATCCACAAAAAGGGAGACAAAACCGAACCAGGTAACTACAGACCAATAAGCCTGACTTCTATTATATGTAAACTTATGGAAACTATAATAAGATCCAAAATGGAAAATTACCTATATGGTAACAATATCCTGGGAGACAACCAGCATGGTTTTAGGAAAGGGAGATCATGTCTAACTAACCTACTTGACTTTTTTGAGGATGCAACATTGAAAATGGATAACTGCAAAGCATACGACATGGTTTATTTAGATTTCCAGAAAGCTTTTGACAAAGTCCCGCATAAAAGATTAATTCTCAAACTGAACGCAGTAGGGATTCAAGGAAATGCATGCATATGGATTAGGGAGTGGTTAACAGGTAGAAAACAGAAAGTACTGATTAGAGGAGAAACCTCGAAATGGAGTGAGGTAACCAGTGGTGTACCACAGGGATCAGTATTAGGCCCTCTGCTATTCCTAATCTACATTAATGATTTAGAATCTGATATAGTAAGCAAACTCGTTAAATTTGCAGACGACACAAAAATAGGAGGAGTGGCAGACACTGTTGAAGCAGCAAAGATCATTCAAAATGATCTAGACAGCATTCAAAATTGGGTAGACACATGGCAAATGAAATTTAATAGAGAAAAGTGTAAAGTATTGCATGCGGGCAATACAAATGTGCATTATAAATATCATATGGGAGATAGTGAAATTGAAGAAGGGAACTATGAAAAAGACCTAAGAGTTTATGTTGACTCAGAAATGTCTTCATCTAGACAATGTGGGGAAGCTATAAAAAAGGCTAACAAGGTGCTTGGATATATTGTGAGAAGTGTTGAATTTAAATCAAGGGAAGTAATGTTAAAACTCTACAATGCATTAGTAAGACCTCACCTAGAATATTGTGTTCAGTTCTGGTCACCTCGTTACAAAAAGGATATTGCTGCTCTAGAAAGAGTGCAAAGAAGAGCGGCCAGAATTATCCCGGGTTTAAAAGGCATGTCATATGCAGACAGGCTAAAAGAATTGAATCTATTCAGTCTTGAACAAAGAAGACTACGCGGCGATCTGATTCAAACATTCAAAATCCTAAAAGGTATAGACAATGTCAACCCGGGGGACTTCTTTGACTTGAAAAAAGAAACAAGGACCAGGGGTCATAAATGGAGATAAGATAAAGGGGCATTCAGAACAGAAAATAGGAGGCACTTTTTTACACAGAGAATTGTGAGGGTCTGGAACCAACTCCCCAGTAATGTTGTTGAAGCTGATCCTGGGATCCTTCAAGAAGCTGCTTGATGAGATTCTGGGATCAATAAGCTACTAACAACCAAACGAGCAAGATGGGCTGAATGGCCTCCTCTCGTTTGTAAACTTTCTTATGTTCTTATGTTCTTATGTTCTTATGAAACACTGGCACAGGCGCGCAGGATTTATTAAACACAAAACAGAAAGTGAACAAACGGGTCGAGATACTACCAATGATGGTAACGCACAGAGGACACATACAGAAGACAGGCAGGCAGCAAGTCATCAGTAAAGAATCATTTGCTCAAACATAACATCTCCAAAAAGCACACAAAACAAACCCGTTTCCACATATAAATTACACCAACACTAATTTCCCCCTGTGCAGGACAATCGCCCTGCTACAGGTATGTTTAAAAGAAAACAGTAAAGAAATGAAAAAGGAAAGAATGATACACTTACATGCTGAATACAGTAATTACATGTCCTTTCTCTTGAAAAAAAACTATCCAGCATAGATTGCTCCTCTCGCCCGTTGCCTGGTTGGAGTTTGTGTGAACATGACGGACAGAAAACGCTTTCATTCGTCATGCATGATTCGTACTACAATAGGTCATCTTTGAATTAGCGTTATCTTTGAATTTGTCAACCGTGGTCTTTGTTTTCACTGAGAGAATAACACACTTGACACTGGAGAAAGTTCAGTGTCACGCAGTACTGAGATCGTTGTATCCTGGTCGATCCTGTACATGATCATTCTAATAGGGATCATTTGCATTGAAAAAAATCGGTGCTTGCTGTTGGGATCGTTAAAAACGGGTGTTCATTATAGAAGGGTTCGTTATAGTGAAGTTAGCCTTGAAAATCTACACAACCTAAAATATAAATGAGTAACAATAAAATAAACATAAATGTGTTTTTAAAAATGCATAACAGCAGACAGTATTTGTACTTTTCATTGAAAACGATGTTGTTGTCTGATTTATTGACTTTCATAGATTTCTTAAATTACTTAATTCACCAAATTTGTAACTGTCATTTTCTAAGACGAACGAGTTCAATAACCCTTACAAGAGTTGTAGTTGATGTTTTTAACCAGCAATATTTATAACAATACATGACTGGTAAATGACAGTTTTGCAAATAGAGGGTGTCAGGTGTGGGGAGGGGGATGGATGTAGAAAGCTATCATGAGGCTAAGGATGAGGGATGGGAGATGGTAGAAAATCAACCATGACAAAAAAATCTAGATCTTGGTATTGTGTCTTTTTTCCTTATTATTCCTGTTATACTTATTGTTTTGTTTATTTTCCACTCATATATAAGCTGAAGATTCATGTTGTTATACAGTACATCACAACATTGATAATAAACTTTACAATAAAGCCATTTAGTAAAAATATATATTCTTGTTAACTGTGTGTGTATCTGTGTATGTGTGTGGTTGTGTATATATATATATATATATATATATATATATATATATATATATATATATATATATATATATATATATATATATATACAGTACTGTGCAAAAGTTTTAGGCAGGTGTGAAAAAATGCTGTAAAGTAAGAATGCTTTCAAAAATAGACATGTTAATAGATTATATTTATCAATTAACAAAATGCAAAGTGAGTGAACAGAAGAAAAATCTACATCAAATCAATATTTGGTGTGACCACCCTTTGCCTTCAAAACAGGATCAATTCTAGGTACAGTTGCACACAGTTTTTGAAGGAACTCGGCAGGTAGGTTGGCCCAAACATCTTGGAGAACTAACCACAGTTCTTCTATGGATTTAGGCAGCCTCAGTTGCTTCTCTCTCTTCATGTAATCCCAGACAGACTCGATGTTGTTGAGATCAGGGCTCTGTGGGGGCCATACCATCACTTCCAGGACTCCTTGTTCTTCTGTACGCTGAAGATAGTTCTTAATGACTTTCGCTGTATGTTTGGGGTCATTGTCATGCTGCAGAATAAATTTGGGGCCAATTGATGTCTCCCTGATGGTATTGCATGATGGATAAGTATCTGCCTGTACTTCTCAGCATTGAGGAGACCATTAATTCTGACCAAATCCCCAACTCCATTTGCAGAAATGCAGCCCCAAACTTGCAAGGAACCTCCACCATGCTTCACTGTTGCCTGCAGACACTCATTCGTGTACCGCTCTCCAGCCCTTCGGCGAACAAACTGCCTTCTGCTACAGCCAAATATTTCAAATTTTGACTCATCAGTCCAGAGCACCTGCTGCCATCCTGCCATTCTGCACCCCAGCTCCTGTGTTTTCGTGCATAGTTGAGTCGCTTGGCCTTGTTTCCACGTTGGAGGTATGGCTTTTTGGCCACAAGTCTTCCATGAAGGCCACTTCTGACCAGACTTCTCCGGACAGTAGATGGGTGTACCAGGGTCCCACTGTTTTCTGCCAATTCTGAGCTGATGGCACTGCTGGACATTTTCCGATTGCGAAGGGAAGTAAGCATGATGTGTCTTTCATCTGCTGCCGTAAGTTTCCTTGGCCGACCACTGCGTCTACGGTCCTCAACGTTGCCCGTTTCTTTGTGCTTCTTCAAAAGAGCTTGGACAGCACATCTGGAAACCCCTGTCTGCCTTGAAATTTCTGCCTGGGCGAGACCTTGCTGATGCAGTATAAATACCTTGTGTCTTGTTGCTGTGCTCAGTCTTGCCATGGTGTATGACTTTTGACAGTAAACTGTCTTCAGCAACCTCACCTTGTTAGCTGAGTTTGGCTGTTCCTCACCCAGTTTTATTCCTCCTACACAGCTGTTTCTGTTTCAGTTAATGATTGTGTTTCAACCTACATATTGAATTGATGATCATTAGCACCTGTTTGGTATAATTGTTTAATCATACACCTGACTAT
Organism: Acipenser ruthenus; assembly: GCF_902713425.1. NCBI lineage: Eukaryota > Metazoa > Chordata > Actinopteri > Acipenseriformes > Acipenseridae > Acipenser > Acipenser ruthenus. Next base: position 71,838,624 of record NC_081194.1, on the reverse strand, counting down.
ATGCCTACAAAATCCCTGACTTTGTGCAAGTGTACCTAGAAGAATTGATGCTGTTTTGAAGGCAAAGGGTGGTCACACCAAATGTGGATTTGATTGAGATTTTTCTTCTGTTCACTCACTTTGCATTTAGTTAATTGATAAATATAATCTATTAACATGTCTATTTTTGAAAGCATTCTTACTTTAGTTTACAGCATTTTTTTCACACCTGCCTAAAACTTTTGCACAGTACTGTATATATTAATATACTCTTTAATCTAACCTTTATTCATCAATTTATGCATTTCTAAATAATTCTGAATGGAATCTTTTTTGTGTTCTGTTACCTTCTTGTATAATATTGTTTTTGTCTCTCTCTTTTTATTCTGTGTGCACTGCCTTGAACCTTGTGGTATGAAAGGTGCTCTATAAATAAAGATTATGATATTATTATTAACTGGAACAGGTTATATGCCGGTTTGATTTTAGCCATAGGAACTGAGCAAGCCAGATGGGCTGCATAGCCTAATGTTACATTTCTTATATTATTATAATGGCCCAGATTAAATTTATGTTCCTTTAAATAAATGTGCTACTTAAACTAAATAATGAATACATTTAAAAAATAACTAGCAACTTTATCACAGTGTGATTATAGGCTTAAATTAAATGTCTGTAAATTGTATTTTAGCTGTGGATATATGTCTTCAATGAATAGTATCAATCTGTGCCTCCCTCCCAGTGTTATGTTCCTATAGTTCCTATAGTGAGCATTTGTCAGTAGATTAATTATGTCATGAATAACGTCATTGCTGGTGTCATATGTGATGTCATACCTATGCTGCATCATGGTGCAGCACAGTTAAGGTTGTGTATCAGACTTAACTAGTGGTTTACTCACTTTTGAGGTTTTTGTTTGAACAGCCTTAATGCTACTTTAATATATATATATATATATATATATATATATATATATATATATATATATATATATATATATATATATCATTTTTTCTTTTTATCCCACAGGCATTTCAATATGGACAGAAGAAAATAAAAAAGCATATTACAAAGTGTTCCCAGTTTCCGAGTGCCTGAGTTGTTGGAGTAGATTTAAAGGCTTTCCTCCAGGGTATGTTGGAGATGGGAGACAAGGAGTTGTCAGAGGCTTTTACAGCGAGGGCTCCTTTCCCGGATATTGCTCACAGGACTCTGGCATGCAGAACATGTGAATTGCTATACATACTCATGGCAAGGTCCTGTCTTAAGTTTGTCCAAGGTTAATATTGAAGACATATATGCTCCATGAAAAAATGTCATTGCCTGTGACCTCTGACCTCTCCTAAAGATCAAATGTAAAACTGGTTTATAACTCCTTTGAGAATGCAGGTAGGGTCATGGTTGTTATAGAAGACATATTGGTCAAATGTAAAACTGGCTCATTACTCCATAGAGAGTGCAGATAGGGTCATGGTTACTATGGTAAAACTCTTCAAACTTCAGAGCTGTATAACCTTATTTAAAGAAACATCCACGATTGAAGCTGATTGGTCACGTGGATGGTGACCGATAGATATGCTTAAACATCACGATAGAGACTAGGAAGCCGTAAAGTTGCTTGCAACTCTAGTTAATATTGAAGACACAGGAAACCATATATAATCTATCCAAAAATAGCCCTGACTTTGACCTTTGACCTCTCCTGAAAGGTCAGACTATTGTTTATAGCTTAGACAAATGTTTTTTTTTAGAAATGTCCATTCTAGTTTAATTTGCATTTTTATTTTGTGCTTTGATTTATTTTCATTATTAGTAAATAAAGGTTTTTGTTCAATTTTACTCGTGTTCCTTTGCCTCATCTGTCAGTTCCTCTCATTCCAATCCTTATCGAGCCTGAAAGCGCCTACGTATCAATATTTAATAAAGTTCTATGTAAACAATTTTGCCTGTTCTTGAGACAGAAAAGCAGGAAAGTGTGGGATTTAGTCAGTGTAGATTATCTACTGTTGGATTTTGTGTGGATACCCCAGACATACAATTAAGATTAATATTTTATGAACAACTTCAATCCAGAAGTTTATCAATCGGAAAACATACAGAAGTCTTTAAATATGATAATTTATTATAAATATAAACCATTCAGGTATGTCACAAACAGTAGCTCTGTCCTTTATATCCTAGAGCCTATTGTTGTATGACAGTTTTTGGATCAGATGAATATTGTGCTGGAGGCAGATGTTCCAGATTACGGTTGGTTTCTCTTCAGGCAATAACTTCCACTGTAGTGCAACTACCCCTAACCCAACCAAAACCTGTCCAAACCTTTCGGCCTCCCATTGGACAACAGGAGACAAGATTTTAATGACTCGTAGAGACCCTTTTGTTCTTAGGTGACCTTTCAATAAACAAACAAAATAAATTCCTGAACTTTCCAATTGGTCCTGTAACTACATATAATAAATACATTTTAGAAAGTTTTATTAACTTCATCAGATGTGTCCAGAACTATCACCTCATGACAGAAACTGTTAATGGTTTATTGTTTGGAGCGGTCAAGCATTCTTCATCAGTTCCTCCTTCAACAGCCTTCAAGGTTGTCTCTTGAAGGTATAGTGAAGCTCAGTGTCATCTCATTTTGTTATTATTACATATATACACATTAAAATAATTCATAAACCCATACCAATACTCCTATGTTTTATCCTATGCCCTTCCAATCATTTAGGATTTGTACTGAGAAATAAGTGGCCCAAGGATATTTATCCTTTCCCAGATACTGCTCACAGAACTGTGGATGCAGCACATGAATCTGTGAAAACAGATCCTGGTATTACACCTGCACTGCCACCCTGGATCTGTATTCACAGTGTGCTTGTAAATCTACAGTATGTAAATAATAATTGTAAATATTTATTTCATAAAGTTAAATAAACATGACACTTGTTGAGGGGGTGCTCCTCGTCTGGTACAGAGAAAAAAAGTGGCAGAGCATGATTAAACACAAGGCTAATTATTCAACTTTGATAAATCAATTGGCATATTAACTTCAAAGACTGAACAAGAAGCTGGGATGTGAATAAGAAAACTGAGAGAATAGACTAGAATAAGAAGCCAGCTTCAGCTTCCTATCTTTATTGTGTATACCTAAATGCTAACCCAGCATGTAAATGAAATGAGAAGTGGGGCATGTAATTCTTCCTTTTATTTGATAAGATTAGGCAGATCTATAGTTTGTGTGAATCAGTTGGTATTGTTGCAATAGGCACAAACACAGACAATTGAATGGCAAAGTAGCGAAGGACAATCTATAGAGAAATCTTTTAGAAGTACGCTTTAATTAAAACAATTTTTCTACAGTAATTTGCATTCATTTGCATAACAAGAACCAAAAAAGATTAGCCATTTACATGATTTTGAACAATCTATGGTCTATCTTTTTTTTTAATCATTACCCCCCGTAGACGCACACACGATAGAAGCAAACTGTAAATGGCATATGAACTCATGATTCAAATGTTATGCTAATATTTAATTTCAGCGAGCATGAATTATGCTTTCATATGCCATTCACAGTTTGATTCTATCATGTGTACATCCAAAGTTATTAAACTTTAAAGTTGACAGTTGAGCATTTAATTATTACAACCAGTGCTACTTCCTATGGGTGGGATCAGTGTGGGGGGTGGAGTTAGTGTGCATGAGCTTGGATCCATGAGATGGGGCGCGCACTGGCTGCAGCTATACACTATTGTCTGAATCCGTCTGCGAGCTGAGCCAAGGGAGGGGTTAAGGATTTTCTTCATTACGTTGCATCAGTCAGTACACTCCAGAAAGAAAAACAACAAACATGGTGGGCAGCGAGTGTGATGAGAGAAAAGTACAGACTTGGGACGCTGAGGAAGTGCAGGCTCTAGTTTCTATGTGGGCAGATAGAAGTGTTCAGGAAGATCTGGAGTTGTGCGTCAGAAATGAAAAAGTTTATGCCCAAATTTCTGACGATTTGAAGCAAATGGACATAACTGCGGGTACGGTACACTTAACTCACACACGCAAAACACAAAATTCTACCAAATTTCTCATCCTTGACCTTTATTATATTAATATAAAGAAAAAAAGTGAAAATAAAACAATTCTAAACTTAATTACAAAAATATAGTCAAACAAAATACTGTACAGCTGTACCATACATACAACTACGGCTCTCGTTGCACTCGTAGGTAAATTGATATAATCAGTAAAATTTGTTGATTATAAAGACATTCCTAAATATATTTACAAAATATAGAGATACAAGATATAGCTGTACCGTTGGTCTATTAATTTTTGAATTCCATTTGTTTGCACATCTTTTGGCAAACTGAGTTAATTAATAACAACTGTCTTTCGTTGTGTGTGATGTCAGTAGCACGGCTCGGCTCTGCAGTGGAAAAACAACCCAGACTCCCCTTAATCGCACCGCGAGGGCTTGGTACGGTCCTGGCATGACTTGGTTGTGCAGTGGAAAAGAGGCATATAAAATATTAGTTACCCTAACTAATGTATTGTTGCATGTTTGTAGAATTAACACATAAGAATCCAGGAGTTGCGCTTTAGGCACCAAGGCTATTTTATTAGGCTGCTCGGCCAGATCTGGTACACCACATGTGAGATGCGCTGTAGCACCTTCGCCACAGTCTCTGCGCACTGGTTGGGAAGTGCATATGCTTCTGGCCACTTCGTAAAACAGTCCATGGCCACTACGATGACCTTATTGCAAGACTCAGTAGTGGGTAGTGGCCAATAGACATCCACCATCTCTTTCCATTGGGACACCAACGTTATATTGCTGCAGAGGGGCCAGAACAACCCTCCAACTGCAGCCTCCCCCTCCAGCCACATGGAGAGTGCCCCTGCCCAGGTGCAACTTCCAAATTTAAGCACAATTACTGAGTGGAAAGCACTGGAGCCTCACAAGTCACAACAATTCTTACTTATTACTTTCATAATTCCAGAAAACAGAAACATTCGCTCAGTGCATCTAGGTACAGTACAAAGAAAACAGGTCGAATTAACTGCATTAAGAAGTATGGTGATACATAAAATGAAATGTAGTGAGAGACATGACATATACAATTGACATGCTATGTAAAATATAGACAGGGTACAAAAGGATCTCAATAGGATCTAAGATTTATTTCTGTCTGTGAGAAAGGTTGGACCTGACCTTGTTTATACCCTTTGTCAGTTGACAACATACTTTTAGATTTCTCTAAGAATGATGACACGTGGAGTGCATTGGGATAATAACACATATCCCCTTTATACAGGGCAGCAACTATAACTCATGAACAGTGAAGTCTCTTCTTTTGCTCTGTGTCAATCTATTATCCCAGCAACCTATTCATTATTTTATATTATATCCCTCGTGTTTCTGTATCTGTTTGGCAAGGTGGTTTGCAGTGCGCAGGTGTAGAGGTGATGCAGTGCTCAAGACAATGACAAACAACAAAGTACTGGTGAAATGGTGGTTTATTTATAATCCAAAGTCTGATGACAACAGTAAAGAAATGGAGGGCTGGCAAAACACAGTGATGTGTATTGCACAGTTCAATAAACAATCTACTCAAGATATCAGTATTTGTTCATGGTGATAAAGCGATAGCTGAAAACAAAAGATGGCAATTCTCTGAGAAGCTGAAGCTTAAGGTCATGGCTGATGTTTCTGTGTTAGCCAATTGGATTTAAGGTGGGTGGGGAGGAGGGTAGTCAAGTAGTAATTTTTTGTTTTTCTCAACTTTTTTCAAACGGGACGCTTTCTTCAGTTTCACAATTAATTGTTATTCGAGCCGAGGTGAAAGACACCAACAGCTTGTGAGTTAGTTGAAGCCCCCAGCCCCATGGACTTACTTTTAATTGTCATAGTGTTGCACATTTCTGTCAAAATAATTGACTTATCTGAATGAGAGCAGTCACCTCTCTTGTCTTCAGTTGGGTAGTTTTCCTGCAACTTGTGACAAAAATGTTTTTGTCCAGTAACCAGTTTTACAGGGCTGCATTATGATGAATACGTTATCATGCAATAAATATTAATTTCAAAGAGACATATACGACATACAGCACAGACTCGATATACCTTAAGGAGGCTATATAGAGGTTATTTGACAAAAAACATCAATACAAACTACTGTCATCAACCAACATCTAAACGTGTACAACAGAGTAGCTTTGGAGAGCAAGGCCAGTAAAACTGGCCGCTAATATGAATAAGGGCAGACAGTCGAGACTGCGAGCTATATTGAGCATATACAGTATATATATAAATATGCTTAATGAGCTAATACATTTTTACTTCTATCTTTGAATCTGTATTAATTCTAATTAACATTACTTTATATAAACTTATATATTTATTATATCTAGCAATGCTGGCTCTGAGGATCAGTCTTGATTAACCTTTCGATATGTTGTACATATCTTTCTCAAGGGAGCCTGTGTTTGAATCAAAACATTGGAGGTATTTATAGGTTTTTGATGGCATGACAACTACTTGTTAATATATATATATATATATATATATATATATATATATATATATATATATATATATATATATATATATATATATATATATCAGATTAATCAGGCTGATTAATGAACTAATGAATTGATCAGAGATTCAGTTTTTCACAATTTAATCAAGCAGAATTTTTTTTCACGTTATAAAATATCACATATCCACCCTGACCCGCCCTGATCAAAGTTTCATCAACGTGAGTCATGCGCCAATGCAAAAGGCTACAGCAAGTGTGTTTACAATTAAAAAAAAAAAAAAAGAGCGATGTCTCTTTTCACTGCTGGAAAGGGCGTTAATAGGAATAAAATAGCCCATGATTTCAGAATTGGTAAGAGTGCTGCTGTGACAGATATAAAAAAGTTTGCATCGAGATAAAAAAAAAAAGTTTGTATTGGACGGGTTCCGACATTCTTTGGAAGTAAACAATCAGTAAGTAACGCTCCAACTCATTATGCAAGTACCAGTACAGTTGTGTGCAATTTAACTTCTGTGTTCTGCTTTTCAGTTTTAGTCTTTTAATTTATTTGAGCAAATGAAAACAACCTGTATATTTTTTGTTTTATTGTAAACCCGCAATGCACTTGCAAATTACCCAACAATAATGCAAATCTGTAATGTGTACTAATAGCTCTACTGAGTATCTTTCTAAAACAATGGGTTTATATTTAAACAGAGATCTTTTCAACGCTGAAACGGGAGTTACTAGGAATAAAATAGCACAAGATTTTGAAATTGCAAAGTTTGCATTGGATGCCGACAGTTTCTGCGGATTTAAAGAACGAAACGCTCCAACACATTAATGTAAGTGCACAATGTAACGTCTGTGTTCTACTTGTATTCTATTAATGTCTAGTATTTTTTGTTTAAGTATTACTGTGCAGGACCCACTTTAAGACTGTTACCTTTATTTTAAAATGTGCACCGGTTAATCAACTAATGTCCATAAATTAACCGATCAAATATTTGAATCGAGTGACAGCTATAGATATACATACACCGAGCATTAAAAGAAACTTATCACTATTATAACATACATAACATCGAAAAAAAATAAGGTATATAAATGATGGACATTAGCAAAATGTTTTTGGTTTCTTTTTAATCACTCGATCATTCATCCTTGACCATGACATGCTTGAATGACTATGACTGAAGCATATGCACTTAATCACCTAATTAGTGAAACAGTTGATTGCACACTGGATATGGAGTGATTTCAGCTGTTGAAATGTAAGCTTGAATAAAAGCAATACAGAAAATCACAGAAAAAAAACAATATGCCACGTCTGTCAAGAGAGCAGCGCTTTCATGCAATCAGCATTTTGGAGGCTGGACTTGGGTAGCGTACTGTGGCTCGCCGTCTTGGGTGCTCACAGCCAGCAATTTCAGACCTGGCAATTTCAGACCTGGCAACACGGTATAACCAGACACACACTGTCAATGACAACACCTGCTCAAGATCGACAGATCATTTTGCAGAATCTTCGTGATGTCAATTGTTAATCAGCACAATAAAAAAGTCACTGCACCTGCTCTAAAACAGAGTTTATCATTTTTCGATCACATCTAGTGAATGGTGTAGTTTATATGTGGAAACGTTTTTTTTATGTGCTTTTTGGAGTTCTTATGTTTGATCAAATGATTGTTTACAGACTGCAACACGGTACGTGTGAAGGCAATGCCCAGCCAAGGCCGTATGAAGAAGCAAGGAGTTGTCATAAGAATAGGTTAGTTTAGGGGATACTGATCCCAAGTTAATGTATAGTGAGGGTTACATAGTGTAGCCGGTTCCTGGAGTGGGACGCCTCATTCAGTAAGGTTAGTGCTCGCCCTGTGTGGCACCTTTTATTTGTAGTTTTTGTACTGTGTTTTATTTTGCACAGTCTTCTGTATGTGTCCTCTGTGCGTTACCATCGTTGGTAGCGTCACATGACCCATTTGTTTACTTTCTATTTTGTGGTTAATAAATCCTGTGCACCTGTGCCGGCGTTTAAACTCCAACTCCCATGTCTCTCTGTCTTGCAATGTGGTTACCCACACGTGACACGAGTACCTTGTCACAATACAGTTTAAATGTTGATCAATGTGAAGGAATCTTCATAAAAGTACTATATATTTATGTTCAATTCAAATTTGCCATTTTGTCATTATTCTCTCCAGGTCCCATGGAAGTTCGTTATAGTGAAGTTAGCCTGTATATTATTATTTTTATTTATTTATTATCAGACGCCCTTACCCAGGGCTGTGCAAAAGTCTTACACATGTTGTATTCTTCTACACTGATGCATTATGAGCATCAACAATTTACTCAAATCCTCCACTAGTGTTTTCTACTATTATAACAACCTTGACTTGCTTAAAGAAGGAAAAACATTGAGTGAAATAGCTTGCATCACTCGATTTTCAAGGTGTGGTATCCGAAGCATAATCAACAAGTACAGAGAGACATCATCTGTAATTGACAAACCCAGGACTGGAAGACCCAAAAAGCTGTCTAATAAGGATGAACAATACTTGAAGATAATATCCTTAAGGAATAGAAAGAAGACAAGCATTGAATTGACAACGGAACTGGCAAAGGCACATGTGTTGTTGTCCATCAAATCAACAGTACGAAGGTCACTCTTGAAATCAGGACTTAAAGGATGTGTTGCAGTAAGAATACGACCTCTGTTAAGAAAGGGGAATGAGACTAAAAGGCTAAAATATGCACAAGAATACAGAACTTGGACTATGGAACAGTGGTCAAAGGTGCTTTGGACTGTTGATGGATGTTAGACATATAGTTTTTTTCAATCCTAAGATTCTAGGTGATACAAAATGTTTGGCCATAGCTGTATACTTTAAATAGTTTGATATGCCATCTTGAGCTGTAAAATCAAGTTACATCACCAAATCATAAAAATGTAATATTCAAATGACCATGTTATACTATATAGCTTGTACTGTACATATGCAGTGGTTTCTCATGTGGTTAATTATTGAGTTCAGCAATTCATCACATTTCAGGAAAAGCAATAAAACTGCACGACTGGTCAGCTGTAAAGTCACTATTAAAAGATTCTCAACCTTCACTACAGTGATTAAACCATAACAAATGCATCTCCAAAGACAGTACAGATCTATAGTAATAGTGCTAGTTTAATGCTCTGACAGAAGAACATTGTGGGTTGTTCTTTTGCTCAAAAGAAACATTTGCTTTATTAAAGGGGCATGCTTGTTCAGAGCTTTGAAAGATACAGATTCTAACTCTAGGGAGTAGATTCAGTGAAAAAATACACTCACTGCATCTTTCCCTGTTCTGTGTAACCTGCAATGCACAGGAGTGTTTAAAATAAGGTCTGAATGAAAGAGATTTGTATTTTTCTTATATGGTGATGTAATTCTCAGAGTTTTAATAAATAGTGTCTGTTGATAAACCGACCCCTTCAAGTGGAATCAGTTATAAGGTCTTATGTCCACCTCACGAGCCCATTTCACTTGCTGCATTTTTATTGGAAACCCTCAATTACAGGTTTTAAAGTAAGGCACATATGTAAACATTTCAGCTACATCATTCTCATTAGAAAGAAGAAAAATATACATGTACAACATTACAAATGGTGAATAAAAGATCTTCCTGGGAGAAATTCTAATTTGCATAGTACTGTATTAAGGTTTACGCCAGGTTCTTTCAAAGCGAACAATATTCCCTCCCACTTCAAATTACCTAAAGTTGAAAATGTCAGGAGTTTCAAATAGATGGCCTCTCTCAACCAGAAAATAAGAAACAGCAATGCACATGCTCTCTTGTACAAAATACAAGAAACCTAAATTGTAATGCATTTTCAGGAGACAAAAGATGTTTTCTCCAAGGGAATTCTGAAAGTGTAAAAAACCATGGGCTAGATTCTCAAAGATACCATGGGCTACATACGCCATCAGCACAATTTTCTCAGAAAGGAAAAAAATTACCAAACCTTAAATAACCAAATAAATTAAATTCTGGGGCTTGTAAATAAGTAGTCTTAAGCTTTTTCTTATTGGTTTTAGAATTGTCCTTTATAAAAAAAAAATTGTTGAGTATCACTTTAAGCATGTGGCCCAATGAAGAGGCACATACAAGAATAATGTTAAAAAAACAAACAATTACAGAGTTTTTAACAGCACTAATAGTAAGTATGTATAGTACTGTACAGTAAGGATGCTGGATGACTTGTTAATTACTTTGGTTAACTTTCATCCAGAACTAAAGAAGGCTATAGAACAGACTCAAGAGAAAAGGAAATGTGTTGTATTTTCAATTCTTGTTCTCGTTCATAATGATCCACTCCAGTTTCAGCAGTACAGTTCTAGAAATAAATTGCATAGGGGCCCAAAAAGCCATTTTGATTGATTGCCTGTTTGTCAAAAGATCCACCAATCTTGACTTCAAACTTAGGGCTGCTTCTTTAATCTGATAATCTGTACTAATGCCAACTCTCACTTGACAAGACGTGAAGAAAGATAACCAATGGCCTATCATGCCATCAGGGATTTGATTCCTGCAGAATTACAAGCATAACAGTGGATCTGCTTGTGTAGGACATAGTTTATACAAGTTCGTAGCACATAATTGTATTTGGTAGGTGTCTTATCAGGGTCCTGTGATCTAAATGTCCTTTTAAAAATAAAAATTGGGGTTTTGGCAGTATGTAGTCTGTATGCTTCAATCTGCTAACATTCGGTACCACCTGAACAAATAGAAGTTCAGTAGAACAAAGCATCATCATGTCCTGATAATATCTGTTATAAGGAAAAATCACTTGCACTATGGAATGTGATTTTTTTTTTTCAATGTTATTCAGTTTGCAACAGCCTAGGCAGATGCTAACGGTCTGTGCCCACACTGGGGACTAGCACAGTTTGGCTGTAATTCACAGAAACCAAACACATTCATTTGGGGCTAAACAGGACAGAGCGATGGAAGTATTACATTTTTAATCTGGGTAAATCTAGCTTTTTTTGCATAACAATTAGACCAAGGGAAAAGATGAAATGCCTACATATTTATTTGGTTCAGATAATTTTAATTTCATTTTTAATTTTTCCAGTGCTTTATAACAGACCATGGGCTAGATTCACAAAGTTTTTTTTTTTTTTTTTACTCCAAATCATTATTATAATTTTCTGAAAAGAAAAGAAAACAATTCTCTGTCAGCTCTAACTGGCCCCCAAAAAATATTTATATCTTTTTATTAATATGAATAAAGCCTTGATTCTCACCTACTTGTAAATCTTCCTTGCTCTATATTCTAGCCCTTTATGTAATTAAATACAAGTTTGCTTCAATGAAAGTGTACTGTTCTCAATAATTCCAATGACTACATCAGCAGGAAATTAAGCCACAATAAATATGCAGAATTTTCACTCCATCAGTTTGAACTCTCAGCTCTTGAAGGCATTAGAGTGATCATGCCCTCTCTGCCCCAATATATGCCCCTAGCACTCAATGATCTTACAGCAATTGAAGTATTTGGCATGACTTCAGTTTAACAAAACCTAGCTTTCTACACAAATGCTTCACCTACAAGCCCATCTCCAACCTTAACCTAGAAAAAAGACTTACAAAGCTAAAAGATAGATAGATAGATAGATAGATAGATAGGGGAACTATAATGTTCACAACTGTCAGTTTCAAGATGTTGTTTTCTGCAGCTCACAGCGCCAATGTCACATGAAAAAAATAGTACAGTAACACACCCTTGTACTGTTGGATGTAAGCATTTAAACAAAATCGACAAAAAAAGAGCTGGAGCAACAACATGAGAAAGTATAATGCTTCATGTTTGAGCCTATTTTAAACCTCTAAATTGATGTTTATATCTGGATTGTTAATTGGGTGCCCTTTTTGACTTTGTTGACATTTACAATTACTATCTTCATTGAATATATACTTGTGGAAGGGTGGTGGGCAATTCACTGACACACAGGGAGACATGAGGTTTATTTGCAACATTGCACTGGTGCCCAGTTTTATTTTCTTTTATTTGGCTTTATTTTCTCTTTAGCCTGCAGAGGGCGCTGTTGTCTGTGGCCTGAATACCGCCAACAGTAGTCAGGTCCACATTAATACCAATACAGGTACATTCCAATGTTTCTCACTCACTGGTGCTCAAAAGAATAATGAAAACAAAAGGCAAAAGAAAAAGGGAAAATAAAACACAGTAAAGGTGCTGCACTCGGCACCGTTACCCTGACCGTCGCTATCCGCACGGCCCGGGTCTCCATCCTATGCTCACCCGTTTCCTCAACCTGCTTGTACTGTTCAGGGTTCTGCTCAAGTTTTTCCCCACTACTAAAAATTATTTTTCTTTTTTTTTTTAATTAATTGGTTGTTGTGCTCATTCTTCTCCGGCCGTGCTCTGTCCGGCAGCAGAGCTTCCGCCAGCTGGCTCGTTTCGTCTTAGAGAAGCAGGCTGAGGGAACAACAGAGAGTTATCTTATAGGGTCAGCAATCCCCCAAGGCCCACCTCTCAGTTACTCAGAGAGAGCGAAAGCCAACACACCCTCTTCCCCACCTCTCCGTGTCACTGCCATGACTGACAGGCGGATCTACGAGGCTGCTGCCCCCTTCCTGCAGTACCACGCATACGCCAGACAGTTAGCACAGATCTCCCGTTACAATACTGTATAAAAATTGAAGATAAATTCCTATTCTAGTCCTTCATACCCCATTAATCATTTTCTGTTGTCACAATATATGCACCAAGGAGTTTTATTACTTTCTTTGAAATATAGCCTAAAGCTAGGGGGATTTCACATTCCCCTAGTCCGCTGTTAAGAAAATGAGTGTGGATGTAATTAATTGGCAGTGTATTGGGAATTTAAGCATTTATTCTCAGGAGACTGTAATATGATTCAATGCCTGTAGTTAAAGGCCATCAACCTTGGTGCATCCTTGTTAGTACAGTTATGTAAGAAAATTGACCAGCTGTTGAGACCAAATTTAGTCATGCAATTTAAACTGTCAGGAGAAGGTCAAATTTGTCTGTACAGGAAAGTTTTTGCTGTACAGACAATGATCTTGCATATGATCTTGGATGAGTTACAGTAAGTTTACCTCAACATGTTTTTTTAGGAACCTATTATGCAGTGCTCCCTCGCTATAAGGTTCTCGGTTATAATGTGCATGTCCCCCAATTCCCTATACTGGTGATTCATGCAATATTTCTACAGTAAATACAGTACTGGTGTTGTTCAAACTATAAACAACTTCTCAGTCTAACTTCAGTTTCTGTCTCTCCCTTTTGATACAGTATCTGATCTGAAGAAAAGCTGCGCTGGCACTTTAGCATTTGTTATATAACTAAATAAATATTAGGCCTATTACTTGGTTATCTTTCCTAATGTATTTACTTTTTTTGCTGTGAGAGGAGCTGCGGCTTTCTCTGGGAGATGCTTCAGCTTAGTTTCAGCCCTGCTCAGGCAGCCGAACCTAGGGTGAGCCCATTCCTTCTTCCCCTCGTCCGACCCGCTCTCATTCTCACACTTGGTTTGCTTGTCTGTCGCTTCGAACTGAACTCCTGACTGCCATTTAGCCAGGCTATTTATACTTTAAAAACTGCTAATTAATATGATCCATGAGTGGGAATGTTACCTTTTTTTTTTTTGGTAAAAAATATAACGTTGATTATATGGTGCTTTATGCATGGTTAATGAAAAGTTACATTTTTGCTTCACTATATGTGCATTATAGGGAGGGAGTTATTTTATTTTGTATTGTAGTCAGATGTGTGTTGTTCTGTGTCCCGCAGCGCCCCCCACCCCCTCCCCCATTTATAATGCTCTTCGGTTTAACACTCATGTTGTGCGTGTCCCGAGACCTGCATTATAGCGAGAGAGCAAGGTGTATATTTATATGCAGTCACCTCCAAAATTATTGGCACCCTTGATAAAGATGAGCCAAAAAAGATTGTATAAAATAAATAATACCAGTACTGAGCTATATTGTAATTTTCCAACATGTGGAATATATTTGATTTTATTAATGATTCAATGGAATCAACCAAAATTACACATTTCTCTTATAAATTTATTTCCAAAAAAAATGAAGTGTCACAATTATTGGCACCCTTGTTTTCAGTACTTTGTGCACCCTCCCCTTGGAAGGATAACGGCACTGAGTCTTTTTCTATAATGTTTAATGAGCTTGCAGAACACATTGGGAGGGATCTTAGACCATTCCTCCATACAGAATCTTTCCAGATCCTTGATATCCTTTGGCCTGCACTTATGGCCTGGCCTCTTCAATTGAAACCACAGGTTTTCAATGGGGTTCAAGTCCGGAGACTGAGATGGTCATTGCAAAATGTTGATTTTGTGTCAATTAACCATTTCTTTGTGGATTTTGATGTGTGCTTGGGGTCATTGTCTTGCTGGAAGATCCACTTGTGGCCAAGTTTCAGCCTCCTGGCAGAGGCAACCAGGTTGTTGGCTAAAATGTCCTGGTACTGGGTAGAGTTCATGATGCCATTGACCTTAACAAGGGCCCCACGATCAGTAGAAGCAAAACAGCCCCATAACATCAAAGATCCACCACCATATTTCACAGTAGGAATGAGGTTCTTTTCTGCACACACATCCTTCTTTCGACGCCAAACCCATCTCTGGTGTGTGTGGCCAAAGAGCTCTATTTTCGTCTCATCTGACCATAGCGCCCAGTTCCAATCGAAGTTCCAATGCCGTTTAGCAAACTCCAGGCGCTTACGTTTGTTGGTTGCTCTCAGTAAAGGCTTTTTTCTGGCAACCGTTCCAAATAGCCTATTGGCATGGAGGTGACGTCTAATTGTAAATTGGGAGACTTGGTGACCCCAAGATGCAACCAAGTTCTGTAATTCTCCAACTGTGGCCCTTGGATTTCCCTTTGCCTCCCGAACCATCTGCCTCACTTTGCGTGGGGGCAAGATACACTTGCGTCCTCTACCAGGCAAGTTTACCATTGTTCCAGTGGTTTTGAACTTCTTCATTATTGCCCTAATAGTGGTAAGTGGTATATTTAGTTTTTTAGCTATTGATTTGTACCCAGTGCCTGATTTATGAAGGTCAACAACCATTTGTCTCTTTTCATTTGTGAGTTCTTTGCCTTTCCCCATGGTGATGGATGACAAATGGATTTCATAAGCGTGTTACTTCATTTTTATACCCCAGTGAAACAGGAAGCCATGGAAGGCCACAATACAGTTCCTTTAGACTGAGATGAACTTAAAGAAGTAGAATTTTAATGCAGATTTAATTTTGTTTGATTTTATTTATAAGAATCTTTAGGGGTGCCAATAATTCTGACACCTATCTTTTTGAGAACATTTTTATTACTTGTTAATAAAAAACTTTTTCTCTGAGCAAGTGTATTAGAATAAAAGAATCTGTACAACTGGTGGATATTTGTTTTCCTTACAGAACAAAGATTTCTGATAATAGTATTAGTATTTGCTTTCTCATCTGAGAATCCACATCATCAGGCTACGGTTTACATACAGTCTGGACCGTCAATCACTTGTCACTGAAGTGTCTGACACTGCAGCTTTCTTTTAGCCGTGACTCTTAATGTGCATATAAATACCTTTTCCCAGTAGCTTAGGGTTAAGTACAGTAAGCTTAATTGTTGGAGAGAAAATTAAATTCTACTTTTCTTCATAAAAAAAATATATGAAAAAAGATAAATAAATAAATTGCCACATGGTTTTCCATAAAGCATCCCAGGAGTTACTGGTGCAGTCAGTTTTAAGCAGACATTTTATGAGGACACTCATTATTTGTGACAGATTTTGTTATTCATTCTTTGATGTTTATTATTCCTGTAACTGTACGAGCACCAATCCTGGAACAGCAGTGAATATTACAGTGGAAGATCACATACAGCAGCTTTCCAAGGGAGCGTTACTTGCTGCTATCATAAGCGGATTTAATGCAAGACTTCCCACTGACAGGTCCCTTTTTTCAAAGCATTATCAACTTCTTTTCAGATAGTAATATTGCATACAAGTTTTACACCAATGCCTTTCTATGTAAGCTTTCACTGACTGTAGAGTGCAGTTACCCTCTCCCTATTAAAGCCTGGGAGTCAAGGGTACCGAGAAAGAAGGTTTGATATACAGTAGCTGATATTTACATTAATGCTATCTATTGAGAAATAAACTAATTATTTTTTGAGGGATAATTCTGTATATCATACTGTGGTGGATTGTCAATGTCTACCCATTTTTCTGTCAGAAAAGCATTCTGCCTCCTGGCCAATGAAAGGCTCCTACTCTACCTCTATACTACCAGAGCAATCAGGGACCACTTTGAATGTGCTGCAAACAAAACAAACAAGAATAGTTCATGATTTAGGCTTAAGAAGTGAATGACAGTGAGAGGTTTCAGCGGCACACAAACACACAGCTGCAAAGCAATGACATCATGCCAAAGATCTGTGGATACAGATGAATCTAAAACAGGTGTGTGGAAACAGAAGCCTGGAGGCCATATAGGCTACATATAAGCCCACCCTAAAGGCATGCTTGATTTGGTAAGGCAGCAAAGGCTGTTTCATTTTAGTTTTAGTTTAAAACAAAATATGGCAAATCTGAACAAATGTTATAGAATTAAGAGACAAAAGCAAAACAGGCATGCTTATCTGAAATAAAAAAAAGTTTAAGGTTGTTTGAGATATCAAGGGTTAGCTCACCCCTGAACTCCCACTGTCAATATGTCTGTGTAACCTGTATGCTCTTTTAATCTCATTCATGGTGATTTAGATTAATTTGAAGTGTAATATCCTCTGCACGGATGAAAAAATCTTGAGGGGCTGGATTATTAGATTAATAGATCACCTGCCCCTGGTTTATTTCAGTTGGTGCCAGAATATACTGGATTTTCTTTGAGCTATCCTCCATAGGGATTCCATTGCGAGGGCTTGTGAATGTGAAATAAGGCTGCTGCAGTAAATAGAATATGTAAATACCTAGGAAAAGCAGATGAGTGGATTAGAGATATAGGGCATTTCCCATTGGAGTCCCCCCCCCCCCCCCCCTTTAAATTACATACCATGCATTGCAGCAGTCCAGAGACATCATTCAGCAGTGGTCTTGGAAACTGTGGTGATGGTGTCTAAAAATAGTACAGTTATTTTAATTCATTTTCCATTGTAATCAATTTTACCCAATATAAAAAGCATACTGGGTAAAAGTGGTGGTATTGTAGACTTCTTATTTTTTCTTTCTACATTTTCCAGCTTTCTATTTGATATTTCTCAAAGAATTAGAACTCCTGAGTTGAGGTTCTTCTTCCTGGCAGTAATCCTTTACTGAACCTACAGTAACCTGCTCATCTAGAAGTGTTATGGCTAACAATAAGTCATAAAAGTTTGGTATTTATGTATCTTTATTATTGTCATTGCTGTTTTCTTGTGACAAAGACAGAAAATTAATCTACAGAAATCTTAACATGTTGCAAGTGCTAACAATTAACGGCGCATACCTGTTTCTTTTTCTCTTTATTTTAAATATCCAACTCGTGGCAGTACTTAGATGAACTGCAGTTTAATCCATGTGAAGACTCCACTGTACCTCGGAGCTGCATGGCCATTTTTTCCCCTATAAATTGGACTCATTACAATACCTAATACTCAGATTATGTTTTAAAGCCTACTGTTAAGATGCCAATTAATTTATGTAAATGTAACCATTTCTTTAAATGCACCAGATGAGTCTGTCAGCTGTATGCAAACCATATCCAGCAGTTGATTAAAATGCTCTGGATTATTAGTAAACAGGCATCAATCAGTGTCAGAAACACTAAATCCTCTCTTTTTCAACCTATATAAATATGGTATAATCAATAGTTTGTGCCACAATATGACAACTAAGAAGTATGTATTCTTCTAAGCAAGCACAGCACGCCATGTCATTAATTCATAGGTTTCAAATCAATCATCCTCACAATATCAAATTAACACAATTTTCTCTTTTTGAGTGAGTGATTTGACTACTTTACTGAAATGTTTTTTTTTTAAGTTTCAGCTCTCTTGTCTGCATATAATTTAAATATAAAGTCTGAATACAATTTAAATATAAAGTTCCTTAAAAAAAAGGTTTGCTGTCCTAGAAATAAAAAAACAATGTGCCTTAACATGAGCATCCTGTACATAACATAACTGTATTGCATTTTTTATTATATTTATAATCCTTGTGAAATATCCATTATTTTACCATTATATACTGTGTCTGTACTAATTAATGTAGCTCCCGTTCCCTTATATGAGTGATTTACTACTTTGTTTACCATGGAAACAGAATACTATATTGAAAAAAAAATAATGTTCTGCATGTCCAAACTTCATGAACATATCGTCAGCTTAATTTGTAAATGAAAACACATGCACAGCAGAAAAGCACATTCAAAATAAAGACATGAGCATTCAGCCAAACAATGACAAGAACTCTGAAAACAACACAACTGAACTTGAAACCTCATTACTTAACCTTTGCTGTATCCCATGTTGACCCTATTGCAACACTATATATATTAAATAATCCTGACCATTGATCAGAAATCATCTGAAGAATACATTTCTTAACTTTTTCTCAAGAGCGTTCGCCAGGAGGAACAGATTTGTACTTGACCATCATGATCGATATATATCTTGCTTCCTCATGTAATGCTGCTTGTCATTTTCTGTTCCCACCAAACAGCTTTCATTAGAATCAGAGCACCAGCATTGTAGCAGGAGGGAACATGAATCTGATTCAACAGTGAAAGTTGAAAAATATGTTTCCAGGGGATGCTGTGATGTGTTAAAAATATATATATATCAAAACAGTCAGGATTATGTTTAAAACATATACTGGTACAATGTGGAGAAAAAGGAAATATGGACAACAAGGGATACAGAAAAGGTAATGTGTTTCTTTAACGCTTGGTGTACTGTAAAGATTGAAGGTGACAGATTGCTGCAGCACATTATGCATCGCTGATGTAGCACATAGACAAGTATATAAAGGGGCAGCAGTATGGATTAGGGGTTAGGGCTCTGGACCGTGGATTCAGTACCAGGTGGGGGACACTGCTGCTGTACCCTTGAGCAAGGTACTTTACCTAGATTGCTCCAGTAAAAACCCAACTGTATAAATGGTAATTGTATGTAAAAATAATGTGATATCTTGTAACAATTGTAAGTCACCCTGGATAAAGGAATCTGCTAAGAAATAAATAAATAAATAAATAAATAAATAAATAAATAAATAAATAAATAATCACAATTTAATAGTGGGCATATGTTGTTTGTAAACAAATGTAATGAAGATGTAGATTTTAAAGATAATGATTGCATGGTAACACTTTATATTAAGGTGCTGCTTATTAATGTTTTATAAATATATAATAGATGCTTAACAACTATTATATAGTGTTTGTAAAGCATTATAAATGGTTTATAACCATGCAATAGCCATAGACTCAATTACGTGTAAACATCCCAAAGTACAATAGGTGGCTAAAAACTTTCCCCTTTATAAAACTGTAATTCTGTCTATGGCTATTGCATGGTTATAAACCATCTACAATGCTTTATTAACATTCTCTAACATAGTTATTAAGCAGCTATTATATATTTACAACTCATTTATAAAACATTATTAAGCAGCACCTTAATATAAAGTGTTACTGACTGCACTAAAGCTAAAAAATGAAACTGTACAGAACGTAATCTATCTTAATCAGTAACATCTGTAATTTGATCAGTCAAGTGTGTACTATTGGATCAGTAAAGTCTCTTGCCATATGGTATGACAAAATAATAAAACCAGTTAATTAATGATCCTCTTACAGTACCTTTCTACTTTAGTTCTTCTAGCCTTTTTCCTCTATGCAAGGACCCCAGGCCATTTCTAGGGAATATTTTGTATGCTTCTCTTGTGACCTTTTCAACTTTTTTCAATTCATTTTTTAGTTTGAAACTTTCTTGTGACTGAACGGTTCAGCCTGCTTTCTTCTTAGTAAGTTATATTTTATATGTGTTATATGTTTTTTATGTGTTTTTTTTATATGTTCATATGTCTTTTATTTCATCTTTAGTATCTGCTTTTCTCTGTTATCCTTTTCATTTCCTTTCAGATTTTCATTACCGTAGGCAAATTGTATCTCCTTCCTCAGTTGGGCAGTCAACTCTAGAGGTACTCTTTCTCTGTTGCACTAATGCATTCAGTACACACATTTTCTTTTAATACAGTAGAGAGGAGATTTTGGTAAAAATAAAAAATGTCAGCCTCCAGCAGCTACATTTCCAAGGAATCCTCGTACAGACAAGGAAACATTCTATGGACCATTATTTTGCTCGACATATGTCAGCTTTCATGAATCTGGTGCCATTACAGTAAATCTCATGATTACCAACTGTAGGCAACTCAAAGTAGAGTTGTCATAGTGTCAAGAACCCTTTTGCTAAAGTGAACATTTGACCTTTGTCATCATGAATTTTTCAATGAAATTAGAGCGCGTTCGTTGGAAAGGGTTAATGGAAGGCCTATGCAGCCCAGGTAATTCGTCCTTTGATCGAACCAACTTAATTTCTAGGGGGGTTCCACACTGATGATGGGGATGATAATGAGGCTTGGGAACCCTCTGATATGAAAAAATAGTGAATTCTGGCTCAGACATTTTGAATGGAATGAATACCTAACAAAACTAGCCCTCTGTAATCAAATTGAAAAGTATAAACAAAATAGTTATCAGTCCAGAACCATTACTCCCTGTGGGAAACTCTCTCTGAAAAGGGGGACAGAACATGTGTCCAGACTAGTATGTGCAGAACTGGGCTACCACTAGCAGAACCAAAACCGTGTCCTGCATGTACCCATATGGTAAAGCATTGTAGGATAATGTTTGAGTGTGCCCCTGATGATCCACAGGGATTATCCTTTTCCCATTTAAATGTTACATTAGACAATGTAAGGAGAACTGATTGTTTGGGATGTGATGAGACTCAACAGGTGAGATGGGGTCATTTGGGAAAGTTAGAATGCAAAGATGGGAAACCTGCTTAACAGAATTCAGGTAATACCTCAGCGCTAGATTCCGGCCCTTATGGTGGCTTGTAAGGAACTTTTGAGAGCAGAGCCGGACAAGGATTTTCAATCCTGCTGGGAGCACTCCGATATCCTGGACGCAAACTGGGTACTGTGTTCAAAAGACCATTGGAAGAAACGCAACTGTTAAGAGCAATAATATTATTGTAAAACTTTGTACTGGTTTAGAAAATGTTTAAAAAGCTACAATCAGAAATATAATTAAATCTGTGTTAGCCTAAATGGGAGACTCTGTGAACTATAAAACACTGACATAATTCAATAACCTTGAAAGAATTAAAGAAGTGCTCGATTGTAACAAGACTGAAGCATCATGTACACAGTAGAAATTAATATTTTGTCAATTAATTTGCATTGACTTTTAGCTTAAAAGTCATACAAATCATACATTGATTAGTATAATAATCTTCAAAAGCCTAGGATCCCAGCATTTTTTGAATAATTAATCCTTTTGGTTTCTTGCAAATAGGTTAAACATTTCATTGCAGAGCGTAGATCAGTGAAGGGGTACTCATGCGGTAATGAAAAATAACATTACATTTTTATGTCTGCCCTCAGAGGAATGACATTTCTTACTGCCATCAGTTGCTATTATTGCATTGGTTGCACATGACTTTTATCATCACATTTTAAATGGAAACATTTTAACATCTCATACAATTTTCTAAAAAAATAAAACTATATTTGACGATTAACATGATCTCTGGGATCTTTCCTAGCTCCATACTCTAGATTGTTGAAACTTTTGTCTACTTGACTTAGTTTCTTATGGTTTTGCCCTTAGAAACCTGAGGAATGCACAAAATGTGTTTGCTGAGATACTGTACTTGAGGGAAATCTGTGAAACAACTTAGTTTTTCAGATGCTGAGTAAATTAATTGGATTCCAGGGTACATTTTACTTAGCTGATCGTTATAGCACTCTGTATTTATGAGATGTTCATTGATTAAAGGAGGTAGCTCATTATTGACTCCTGTTCTGCCATCATATATTTCTTAGAAGATATGCAAAAGCACAGCTTTGGCAATTCTTAAAATATATACATTTAGCGGTTTAGTATTCTACAAGAAAGGTCATGCTTTATGTATGCATGCTTTTACAGTGGTACAGTTTAAATATATCATTCTTTAGCAGACGCCTTTATCCAAGGCGACTTACTAGGGTGTGTGAACTATGCATCAGCTGCAGAGTCAACAACATCTCACCTGAAAGACGGAGCACAATGAGATTAAGTGACTTCTCAAGGTCACACAGTGAGTCAGTGAGTGAGCTGGGATTTGAACTGGGGACTTCCTGGTTACAAGCCTTTTTCTTTAACCCCTGGACCACACAGCCTCCTAAATAGAATATATTGCTGTAGTGTATAACCTACCATAGTACAATTATAGCACCAGGACAGGAAGGGAAATGCCAGCAATCCTGTGACAGCATGCCACTCTTTACAGGCAGTACCAGCGCAGAGTTTAAACTGCAATAAAAGCTACAGTACATTTAACAGAGATTATAAATGTCAGTGACCAGCAAATCCAGCCATTGAAGGCAGTGTTATCATCCCACTTTTATGTATTAGGCACATGCTAACCTACTAGCATGTTCATTTCCTACAATTGATAGCCAAAATTAAATATTTACTGTGGAAGTTGTTTTACTTTTAATAGAACTATAGGGTATATTTGCAGAAATATAGTAAAATTGCCTATTGCCCCATTCTTATTAGGGCTAAGGAAAGGCTTTAAAATAATTAACAGATAGATTTTTTTCTATTTTCTCACCAATTATTTAAAATATCGAAAGTAAATTACCAACAATTCATTAAGTTGGGTCATTTTATATGCATTCTGGAACCAAAAAAAAAAAGGTCAAAAGATCAAAATTCAGGGTAATGCATTTTAAGAAGACCAATACAAATTAAAATATGTGCTCTTAACCAGTATTTATGGTCTGAAAGTTATAACTGTACATTGAATTTTGTTTTGTGGACTTTTGGAAATTTGTTTTTGTATAGAAATCCAAGAAAAACACAAATAATTGTCAAAAAATAATAAACATGTCTGCTTTTTTTTTGTCTTGTATGGCATGCAGACAAACAACAAATATGGTGACCTTTCAATTTTCTAGCTTTTAAACATTTCTATACATCTGTTCTTTGAATCAAAACAAAAATTAGCATGTGTATAACCAATTATATACAGTAAAAAGCACTCGTAAGTAAGAGTCAGTCAGCACACGGATTTCCTACAATAAATCAGTTTTTAGGAATTTAAAAATGTTCTCTGTGTTTGTGTCGCTCATAGTTGCTCTGTGTTTTAGAAGCTGTATTGGCCCATTCAGTCCATCATTTTTGACCACTTTTTATACTAAAATGCAGCACATTTTGTGTTGACATCGTAACAGGATTTCTGAGAACTGCCTGCTGTAAAGTGGTCTTTTTTTGCATATACGATATACGGTATATGATCGCTCGTTGTGATCGCTGCAACTTCCTCTGCTGGCACATGTGTGATCGAGGACGTTTTTCTAAATGGAATGAGGTTTAAAAAACATTTGGAAGCAAACTTTCCTTTCACTCTAGGTGCTATCATCTTCATGCGCGCTGTCAGAGATTACGTAAATTATTATTATTATTGTTTATTTCTTAGCAGACGCCCTTATCCAGGGCGACTTATAATTGTTACACGATATCACTTTTTTTTTTTTTTACATACAATTAACCATTTATACAGTTGGATTTTTACTGGAGCAATCTAGGTAAAGTACCTTGCTCAAGGGTATAGAAGCAGTGTCCCCCACCTGGGATTGAACCCACGACCCTCCGGTCAAGAGTCCAGAGCCCTAACCACTACTCCACACTGCTGCTCCAAATGATACAAAACATGACGCAAAACATGTTCAAATTAGCAACACGGTAATGAATCGTCCTTTCCTTTAGGCCTACCTTAAACAACATCAGCTGTTGTATAGCATTATGAGAATGTTAAAATTGTTTAATAATGGCTCACATAAAAAAAATGGAATGCAATATTGGAAAAAATAATATGAATAAAATTGCTCAAGGGGGCCTACATAGGATTTAATACACATGGATAAAATTAGGGATGTAGCAACTGACATGTTCATTTATGCAAACATACCCATGGTAATTCCATGAAAGTTTATAGAAACTCCCATAGTAAGTATTACATTTTTGGCAAACACTTGTAGGCAAAAGACCCATATATATTAAGCAAAGGAAAGGAAAATATAGAAATGGACTTTTTACTAAGCACATTTTTACAAGAAAACTTGCTTTTTATACTGAAAACATACATCAATGCTCTTATTAGCAATGGCAGACAAACATATGAAACCCATGGATCTTATATTTTTGGATATTATACTTTACTCTTTAAAAGTCATATCCCATTTAAAACAGTAAATAACCATCACCGTGTAGGGTTATGATTATGATGAAAGATGCTTTGTTTTCCTTGGCAGTGAATATCCACAGAAGATTTATACTGTTTACTATATTTTGGGTGAACAGACCATCTTTCAAAATTTCTGGCTCCATTATTTCTTAATGTGTAGCGCTTATGTCCTTCATTATTTTAAAAACTATAAAATGTTAATATATTTGACTGTTCCTGCCTGTTTACACGTATCCCTTTCTTATGGTCATTTGTCATTGTTGTTGCAACAATGACAAATTGTGAAGTGCTGCAGAATAGCTGATACTAAATAAACCTTTAATCTGTCAAATAAAAGAATACTACACTTTCAATTAGATACGGCAAGCCCCAGCCTAAATCAGATAATGCCAGGGAAGTAAGTAGTAAGTAGTACCTTGAGTGCAATGAAAGTATTGTGTAGCGTGCACGGGTGAAGGCAGCAGTAGGGCTGGTAGGTGACGTAATCACAAACAAAGACATAAGCCCGATATACGCTCCTTGCAAAGGAGACGGCTCTTTTGTACAGCAGTATCAGCGCTATGCTTCAGTGCGAGAGGTCCCGGGTTCGTGCCCGCCCTCCGCCTGTGTGTGGATTGCCTTGTCCTGTGTGATGCGCCTGCCTGTGGGAACCGAGATCGCTACAATTGTTAAAATACAAGTGGAAAAAAACACCAGTAAACATGTGCTAAAATGATCTGCAAAACTTAATTGCACTTTAACTTCTCGTTTGATAATTACATTTTATATCCCATTTTTGTATCTCCTAGACCTGAGATGGAAAAATGGAAAACAAACACCAAGTGTTTAGATAAGTAAAAGTAAAGTCTAATTAATAAAAATTAAAAAATAAGAATGTTTCATCAAATACTGTAAAGTAATAATAATAAAAAAAAGAAAACCCTGTCTTTGTTGGACAAAAATCATAATATGGAAATACTCTGTTCTGAAACTTGAAGACACCATCTTGATGCAAGAGAAACTATATATTTAAAAGCAACTGTCATTTAGTTGTTTAGCAGCCCACAGCACCACCCTCATCCCTTAGTAAGTAAATTATTTATTCTGAATCAATGCTGTCACAGAGAATTAACAGGTTAAACATTTTAAAAACACACTAAACTAGGGTGACCAGCCTTTTGTTTAATGTGTGATTCTGAAGCTAAATAGTGATCAATCGTGTTTTCTTTAAATCACATTACAAAATGGGCAAAACAATGACCTCCATCTGCATGTACAGTTTATTTGGGAAATGTCTTGACACGATCCTCATCTGAAATATACTTTGCTTGTTTTGCTTTGTTGTACATTTTTGGTATTTTACGACTAATGCTGAAAACTAGATTTTAGCAAACTAAATCAAAACAATGCAGCGCTGACTTTGTCCCACCTGCTACGTACCGTACAGCAGGTCACAGAAAAGCCAGTATAGATGCACTGATAGGCTGTCTAAAACATTGCTGTAATCTGAACAGTAAACAAGAAAGTTAACTGCATTGGAGTATTTAAAAAAAAAATTATATTTCTCTAAGTTTTTGTTTTTGCCCAAGTGCAATGCAAACAGGAAGGCAAAGGAATAAAAAAAAAGCCTATCTACAAAAGAAAGATACGTAGTTTGCGTCGCTTGTGTTGTGCAGTAGTTCACAAGGCTTATTTCCTCCCTTGACTACCTGAAAGTGTCCTGATGTTTCACTCTTGCTATCTGGTCACCCTACACTAAACAGATTTTGCTGTGTTTGGTGTAATAACCCAAACAGTCATTCATGCCTAGTAATGACCTCAGTGTTGGGACTTACTGCTTTAGTAATCAGTGTTCTGTTAGATTTAAACTTTGCAGAAATACATGTTTTGTAATCAAAGTCATGGGACTACCTGTCGCAGGCTTTATTCTACGCCAGCTGTTTAACAAATTACATCATATTGTCACAGTGTACTACATAATTAAATTGAGCACTGGCAAATAATTGCATTACAAGCCGTAGTTATCCGGAAGGCTTCCTCTACCATCTGTCTGCAAAAATAAATACCTGGACTTGATCAAACTATTAAAAAATGGCACTCCAATAGATTTTTAATAGATAAAGAGGTCAGTTCAGCACATTGAATCAAATGTATTAATAGCAATTTCTGTAGCACAACGACACAAAGTAAAGGTCCTTGTGAAAGCAGTGCCATGTGGGCTGTAGGGTAAGTCAGGTGAATTAATGTATAGCAATGGTATTTAGGGTTGCTGCACAATTGTTTTTGTAATATTTTTCTATTTTCTATGTTGCTATGCTTTGTCCGTGTATTTTCTTAAATTCAATGTAATAAATTCAATGCAATCTTGTGGAAAGTGTCTGATAAGGACTCCTTATAGGATATGATATATGGAGGTTGTCGGTGTGTCTTGTAATCTCTTGTAGTAATATATCTTATTAGCAGGGTGTGAATTGTGAGTATGTTTATTAGAAGGACAAAGAGGATAACAAGCTATACTGGGAAACAGTTGAAGGATGATGTAACCGCAAGTTAGGTACAAAAAAAGCTTGTTTATAGATCCTTTGTTAAGCCAGAGGAATGAAGATTGCACACTCTGTTTTCTCTGCAATTGGTAATTATGTGCATATTTTGTATTGCATTCTGATTTTGAGGTTTCATAAAGTATTCACATTACACTGACTAATTGTTGTACTGAGGGAATCATTCTGGGTTACTCCAGAAGATAAGACAGTGAGCCAATATTACAGATTGTCTCTCATATCAGGTGAGCTCTTCAGGTCAGACTACTTGATTTATAATTTGTCTCTCATATCAGTGAGCTCTTCAGGTCAGACTACTTGATTTAAGGCCAAATGAGAAAAGTTGTTCTTTGTTGTTCAAGATGAAAGCTGTACATAAATACATTTACAGCCAGGGTGAAAATAGTTTGTGAAAAGAATATTTTAGCAAGATTTTAACATGTCAAAATGCAGTTTGCAAAGCACTGAAAATGCAGAAACCATCCAATGATAAGAAGGCCTATACAGAATTCAAAGTTTTTTTGTCACACATGAATCAGAAGCTTTGTTTGATGTTCTGACTAAAATGTAAACTTGTAAAACTTGTTGTACTGGTGATCAATGATGGATAGCACATGGCTGAGGTCCATTCTTATGTATTCTGATAACGGACAACAAGAAGAGTATAGTTAGTAACCCAAATACTTTTTACCGGTCTGTATGATAGAAAGTTGTCTGCCAGCCTTAAAACACTCCAGACTACTTGTTACTTACTAAATGCAAACACTAAGTCCAATTCAATATTTTACATTCATGTACATGCACTCTGCCAGATAAACGAAGACCTGCAGCCAACTGGAAGTAATGGGATAAGGTTACAGCTTAGTTTTTAACAGTGAGTTCACATAAAGATTACAATGGAAATCTTGTAAGAGCAGATATGGAAAATGTGATTTATGTAATTGAATGTCTAAATCTAGCAGGTAGCTAAATAACAATAAACCAAATTCAAACAAAGGCCAGGTCAATCTATTGCAGCAGTGACGTCAGACCCAGGAAAGGAAACACAGACAGGACGGTGAAATGGTAAATGAATGTGCTGATGCGCTGTTTAATATCCATGAGACAGAAAACAAACAGTTTGAACAAAACACAGGACACGGCACTTTACACCTAAATAAAAAGACATACATAACAAACGAGGGCAAACCCAAAAAACAAGTACCGCACTGGTGCTTCCAGCGTGCAATAGCAATTGTTATTTTCTATATTTTTTATAAATATCTCCTTCTCTCTCACCCATTCTCCACTCCCAAACACACAACCCCGAGTAAGTGCTTCGTGCATCTATATATACAATTATTCACTTGAATCCCAGCACGTGAATTAATCTGTGCACTCCTGTGCTCATATACTAATACACTTTTAATTTGCACGTGAAGTGATTTGTGCCACCCTCATGTCTAAATACAATTAGACATTTTAAACACTCGCGCTTCACAGACCCATTTATATCCCATGCAGCAATATCTATACACCAACATTCAACATATAACACAAATATACACAGGGGCGGGGCACACTGCCATAGATTTATATTACAAACTACTGCTACCTAATATCATAGATGCTCATGAAAATACACTAACAATAAAATGGCAAGCCTGGTGATTGATTATTCTGGCCTGATGAATATTTTATAGTAACTGAATAGGTGGATAATCAGCAATGCGGATGAAGCATGGCAGTGTTTGGGCATGTGCAAAAGGGTAGATGAGTTTTTCAGGAACCACAGGTTGTGAACCTCTGCTCTCTAGGGCAGTATATCAGTGTATGTTGGAAATCTATGCATGTTGGTAATAATGATAATGAAATACGTTCCTTAGACAATGTGTAAAGCTCACGACATAGGATACAAGCAGCTGGATAATTGGAATGCAGAAACTAGCGATTCCATACAGAATGATGTCTCCATGCCATGTTTTTCAAGTAAAAGCATTTTCACAATTTGTTCTTGCTGACTTAGTGTGCATTGAAAGATTGTAATGGGCTCCCTTACTGGGAGTTTCTTGTTTATAGACATGTTTAAAAAGTTAACCACTCATTCTTTTTTGTACTTCACTACTAATTGAAATCACTTCATGGCTGAAAAACACAGCAGGTGATTTGGAGTAAATGTGCCCCATCTCCTGTGTTTTGATAACGGCTCTAGCTGTACTGGCATTCTTTTGTATTTTTTTTTATAGGGTTGGAGTCTTTATACCTTTCTTTTTTGTATTAAATTCTCTTTCTGCAATTTTTTTTTTTTTTGCTGAAAAGATTGAACATTTTGTATGCATAATGCAACTTCATATTGAAGCACAGGTGTGTTTTTACAAATAGTTTATTTACTAGACCAATGTGACCCAAATATTGAGGCAAGGTTTCTGATGGGTCACCAAACAATCTAAAAATGATGACGTTCAGTGCACACTGTTATGATTTTGTTTCACTATACAACTTCGTATGCTTATATTCAAAATAAATATAATTCACATGCAAATCATTAGCAGTAATTATGTAAAAAATGTATTTTTTTATCACCATCTGTTTTAAATAAAGCATAAGGTGACATTTTGCGTGCAGTTACTTGTGATTTTGAAAACAGTTGTTAAAATGGATGCAAAACGAAAACATGTCTGATCCTACTTGCAGCGCAAAGAAACAAAAAAACAAAAACCTTGCAATTAACATCTTATATTAACTTTGTTTTTTCTTACATTGGTGATGAGGATGATCCGCATCCTCATGTGTCATTTGTTGTGAAGTACTGGCTCACGAAAGCTAAGGCATCGGCATCTTGTGATACGGCATCCAGATTGCGTTTGGAAACGACATGAGTTTTTCCAGAAGAAAGCTTTTCAGTTAGCTAAACAGCAAGATGTTCTTAAAAAATCAGTCACTGTCTCAGAGAAGGAGATTAATGTATTCTACCTGGTTAAAATGCACATTGCAAAAAACAAAAAAAACTGCACAATGGACTGTTGTCGGTATGTTTGCAATTAAAACAATTTTAAATTGATATTGTAACATGGAGTTAAAGGAAGCAATCCAGGCAGGTATTCTGGTCTCCAATGCATGGTTTATTTTACGAGAATGAGCAGTTCAATAAAGTAAATTCAATAAACAATGAACACAGGATAAATAAAAGGGTTTAATAAACAGGCAGGTAACACACATAAAGCTAACAGTCTCTGCATGTCTCACTCTGTAATTAAAAAAAAAAAAAAGGTTCTCTCTCACAGCTCCAAAACTCACACTCTTCACCCAGCCCCTTCCTCTGCCAGGCTTACATTTCACTCTGTCGTGCGCGCTCCCCCAATCACAGGCACGCATTCCCATCCCACCACCCATTATCTCAGTGCACCCCCATGGGGGCTCTCCTGCACCTGCATGTCTGCGATCGGCTGCAGTCCCGTTGTCCGCACAAAAGGGACCCTTAACTCAAAAACTTGGGCTGGCTGTCTTGTGAGAGAATGTTCATAGAAGTGCCCCACCCCCACCCCCAGGTACGTCTGCCTCGTCGTTACAATATGTTAGTTTAATACCATTTTGTACTAATAATAAATTTGATAAAAGCAAACATTTTAGCAACCTGTAAAACTATCAAAGCCTCAATGCTTATACAGTCTAGTGTAGTTATGGACCACACAGGAGACTGTGTGGTCCAGTGGTTAAAGAACAGGGCTTGTAACTAGGTCCCCAGTTCAAATCCCACCTCAGCCACTGACTCATTGTGTGACCCTGAGCAAGTCACTTAACCTCCTTGTGCTCCGTCTTTCGGGTGAGATGTAATTGTAAGTGACTCTACAGCTGATGCATAGTTCACACACCCTAGTCTCTGTAAGTCGCCTTGGATAAGGGCGTCTGCTAAATAAACAAATAATAATAATAATTAAACGTCGCTTTTTGATCGGTTAAGAAGTATTTCAGTTAAAATACCGAGTAGTGAATACTTGTGGGTCGGGGGTTCGTTATTCCTGTGTTCATTAGGGTCACCAATCAAAAAGTTTGGGAAACACTGTACTAGACCATTATCTTGGTACTAAATTCGGGTCTGGTTCAACCTCAGTTAAACCATTAAATTGGTCTAAATTAAACCCTACCCCAACATACCAAGCAATTTATTAGTTTAACAAGACCCATTTAGTGGTTTATTTTAGACCCGTTATAAACCATCTCTGGAAACCTTTACTTGCTAATTCATCTCCACAGTAATTATATTATATCTTGTAATATAGAATATGCCTATATGAAACCTAAAATACAATTTAATATAGCATTTAAACAACTGTAATGTACACTTTTAAACAGTTTAGTAACAATATCTGGTAAACATGCTGGAAACTGTAGCACTGAACCTGGTAGAGTGCTAACTTTTGACAGTTAACAGTTTCTCTTCCACAATTTTCAGGCCATTCTTCAGCAGCCATCTCAGCAGCCAAAGCCAGACTTTCCCATCCATGATCAAACTCCTTGGCAGATGGGCCTGCAGTGCTGTAGAACTGTATATTAGAACTGCTCAAGAAGGCATATCTGTTGCTCAACTAGCCATGAGCCAATAGCTTGGGGGGTTGGGTATATTTTATTCATTTATTTTGTTTATTCTTGCACTTAAGTGGAGTTGGTGGATCCGCTCTGTCTTGCCTTTTTGGGGGGAAGGACGTGGTTTTGTCACAGTCCACCCTGCTGAATCTTGCATCGTCAGATCTGTTCCTCTGTTAGAGGCCGGTAGCGGCTTCTTCTCCCCTTAACAGACTGGACCAGAAGCCAAATAGTCCATAATCACCTCTCACCATACCCATACAAGCAGTCATAATCCTGACATTGAATAATCAGTAACTCAATAGCCATCATGTGATTTTCATTTAATTACAAAGACCAGGGCTGTCTAAAATGTAACTAATGGCCTTAGTATTTTTCTTTTAAGAATGATTTTCAATTTCAGGTTTGTCAAAGCCAGAGATAAACCTGTCTCCCAATGGTGGCATATATAACCACCCAGAGGCTACCTTTGACATTTTGAAATTGTATTCAAGCCCACACACATTTATTTTAAACATCATGCTGCCTTGCCTGTTGAGCCAGCTGGAGAACAATATTCCACAGGGACGTCAAGAGCATCATCACTTTGGAAGTGTACTGCCTGGATCTAACAATGCATTACACCGTGTAACAATTTTTTTTTTTTTTTTTGGTTCCTGGGTAGTAAATGCTATTTCCTAATTGCTTATGCCTCAAAAGTATAGAAAATGGCTATTATTCCCCACAAACTTTGCTTTTGTGACCAGGACAGTGATATTTTGAAATTTACCTATTTTCTAGAACATTCCAGATAGATTCAGTGCTGAGTAAACTTGGAGTAACTTCTAGAACTTTCTAGAACTTTCCAGTAATATAAATAGTAGTATAAATACAGGGGCCTTAAGCCCACCAGTTCAGTTTAGTTCCAGCTGCCTAAGTGGATACATATCTGCATTTTTCTGAGATGGCATCAAGGTCATAGGAGACTTCAAAATGGTGGCATTCCTGATGGGTCTCCAAGGCGGTTTTACCAAGTTTCCCTGCTATCTTTGCCTTTGGGACAGCAGGGACACCAAGGCGCACTACCACAGGCGGGACTAGCCACAGCGGACCAAGTTCTCTGTGGGGAGGAACAACGTCAAGTGGGAGCCACTAGTGGACCCCCGGAAGGTGCTGATGCCACCACTGCACATCAAATTGGGCCTTATGAAACAATTTGTCAGAGCTCTAGATAAGGAGTCGGCAGCCTTCAAGTACCTTCAAGACTTCTTCCCTAAGCTGTCTGAGGCAAAGGTCAAAGCCGGTGTCTTCGTCGGACCACAGATAAAGAAGATCCTGGAGTGCAATGGATTCCCCAAGAAGCTCACTAGTAAGGAGAAAGCGGCTTGGAACAGCTTTGTCGCAGTGGTTCGGGGCTTCCTGGGCAATCACAAGGCCGAAAACTATGTGGAGCTGGTTGAGACTCTGGTGAAGAACTACGGCACAATGGGCTGTAGGATGTCCCTCAAAGTCCATATCCTTAATGCTCATCTTGATAAATTCAAGGAGAACATGGGAGCGTACTCGAAGGAGCAAGGCGAGCGCTTCCACCAGGATATACTGGACTTTGAACGCCGCTACCAAGGACAGTATAACGAGAACATGATGGGAGACTACATTTGGGGGCTGATTCGTGAAAGTGATTTACAGTATAATCGTAAATCTCGAAAAACTACTCACTTCTAAATCTTTTGTAGTCATTTTGGTATTACTTTAGTATAAATACATGTTAATTTGGATTCATATGACTTTATGTGAACGAAAAGACACCAATTCGCCCGTTTTCTCATTGGAAATAGGTAAATTTCAAAATATCACTGTCCTGGTCACAAAAGCAAAGTTTGTGGGGAATAATAGCCATTTTCTATACTTTTGAGGCATAAGCAATTAGTAAATAACACTTACTACCCAGGAACAAAAATTGTGTTACATAGTGTTATTTAAAACACAAAGCAGAGCTGTACTGTTCAGATAATCCCTTTACAGTTAAACGCTTTGCAAATGATAAATTATCTTGCCAAAAGTTGGACTTCCTTTAAGTTTTTGATTTATTATGTTATTAAACCACAGATCAAAAACTGTTCAGATGGAAAACAAAGCAGAGCCATTTTACATTTCTTTTTTTTATTATTCTGGTGGAATTGTTTTATAACAGTGCTATTTCCTTGGGGCATTTCTGTTATAATTCCCTTTGTGTAATGCTGAGCATGTTTATGTATGCAGTAAAGCTAAAAGCAAACCATACCATATATCTCTGTGCATATTGAGATGTAAGATTGATTCTGTGCACTATGCGATCATGACAAGTTTAAGTTATGGGGGTTGAAGCCACAGTTAACCTTATTTGCTACCGCTTTCAGACAAGCCACACTGAAACAGTGACATTTAGAATACAAAGTTATGACGTGTTTTTTCTGTGCACAGGTATCCAGCACCTTATTCTTTTGTGGGCCACATTTCCCTCATTTGTGGTTCTTAATTTACTATGCTTATTACATGAGAAAATAATACCAAACTCACTGTTCACTTGTTTAGGGAAATATATGTGTATAATTTTTGTTAAATCTGGCATTTGACCAAATTAACTACTGTACATCTTTTAGGCAGTGGGCCAAATTACTATCTACAATTGTTAATCATTATGCCAAAACCCTTAGATTGTTTTTTTGGATTAAATGCATGCCTTAAAGGGATGACTGTAAAATATGTACAACAATGCAATGTTGTAGGACACATTTTCATACTCAAATAATGGTGAATGTTGAATTAGTCGTAGTAAGTGCATGTTCTAATAAATCAATTGCAACAAAAGCTATTTCTCCAATAATGCAAATGGCTTGAAACCCAATTTAGGTTGAAATGTTTTATAAGAGCGCTTATAAACAAGATTCCTCTTGGCATCATAGCAAGCCGCCTAGGGAAATAACATTCTTAAATGCAGTTGCTTATAATAATTTTGAGAAATTTAAAAGTTTGTTAAAAATAAATAAATAAATAAAAACACAGTCCATCTTTTCTATCTAACCCTGCCCTGCCTATGAATTTGTCTATTTACTTATGTGCAGTACGTCCTATAACTAAGAAATAACTACAATCAGCTGTCTTTAATATGAATTTCAACCGACCAGCAAATCAGTAATTAGTGTAAGCCCAATTGCATACTGTCAGTTTTTATTAAAGTTACCCTTACACTGAACTCAATTTTAAATTGGAATACAATGAAAAGTATTATACATCTAAAAGTACTGTGCATTTTGTTAAAAATACATAAGTGAACTTTTAAAAAGTATACATTGCAAATGAACTGCACAAACAAAAACAAAGCAAAAACAAGGCACCCTCAGCATCAAAGTACTGAGCAAATCGGAACTGGATTTGCATCCAGTTTGCTGTTCATGGGCCTGTATTATTGCATCCCAGTTTTTCAGAATGGTGGACAAAGTGTTTGCAGTAATGTTGAAATCTGCAACATCTTTCTTTTTCTTCTACAGTGGTGCATTATACATCGCTTTCAACACCCCCACTTTTATCTTGTATAATGTGCTTCTTCATGGAATTAATGGCATTGATGTGTGAGCACAATGACAACTCAAAATGCATCATAGGATCAGTAGTCCCAAAAGTGCACTAAAATACAGAACAGAGTCACTAATCTGGATTGAAGTTAATACATTGCCCAACATCCTTTACACTCAGCTGTTCGAACTAGAGCGATCTCTTGGGAGCGCCAATATATTTCACAAACAGGAAATTTGTGTTAAGTGAATTGGTATTATAAGAATTAATTTACAATGAGCGACTGCTGAATTTGTCCGGGACCATATAGAAAATTCATGGTATCAGGATTTTCTTTTAATACGAGTTTGTTTTAACGAGAATTAACTGTATATAGTACTCAAGTACTATAGACAATGTTTTGAGCAATACCTTTATCAGTGTTTACAATACTGGTTAAAATATCTCAGTGGGGAGCAAATACACTGGCTATCACTTTTTCAAAAACTGCAGAAAACACCTTCATTTTATATAGCATCTGTTGTGGTAACTCCAGCACAAAGGGCTTTACAACAATAAGTAGACTCAAAATTAAAATAAACAGCTGAGATCCAATCAAGAATAATACAACACCCTCAGCAAACCCTTGACAGGGTTTGGAATACCAAAAAGGTTATGCATAACCATATTTTTCTTTCACCCAGTTGAGAATGGTACTATAATAGCTGAAATACAATATCAAGCATACTACTGTAGATAGTAATACAGCTGCTTAAAGTCTTGCCACATAATGTATCCTAACATCTACTTACTTAAAAAAATGAAAAAGTGTTTCAGAAGACCCTTGTAGGTCAGAAAAAGAAAGTTAATAAAGTCCTCCGGGGACTCCTAGATTAGCAAGTGACCATGACCTGCTTATTTTTCAGGTCATCTATTACACTGACAGTGCTTTTGACAGGAGCTATATTCCAGTCATCTAAACTCATTGACTTTTACAGGATAACCTACTACGCTCAGAAACCGTGTATAAAATAAAATTGCTGGAATTATCCCAAGGTACTTGACCTTCCCCTACCGTTACTGCTTTTATTGGGGTTATTAAGGTTACATTTCTGCATTCTTTGTACAAAGCCAGGAGCTGGTCTTATGCATTCCACAGATTTACATTATTTTTCATTTTACCAACTGAATGGAATTCTAGCAGTGACACAAAGTACGATGAAAAAAGATGACCCACACCATTCTGTTTTTAAAAAAAACATAACTGTTCCCTACGACTGAGCAATAATATTAACCCTTTCAGGACCAAGCATTTTTCAGTGGGATGCTCCCCCAGGACCGGCTATTTTTTGGCTGTAGTTTGGCTGAAGTTGACTCTCTTCCAATAAAAATTCACAAAAAATCTAGTGGCATCTTGGAAATGGTGTCCTTTTTTTCAGAACACTCTGGGGAACATTATAAAGTACTTCAGAAACCATACAAATGTTTAACATTTTTTAAAACACGATATTTAGTTTTTTGTTTGTTTGTTTGTTTGTTTGTTTGTTTGTTTTTAAGTTAAGTATTTTTTATTATGTATTCTGTATATTGTTTCACCTGAGTGATTGCAATGACATAATACATGTTTACTCTCAGGGTCTTTATACCCAATAATGGACACTTCTCTCGAATTATTTTTTCACAATAAAGATTTATAAATAAAATAATAGTTATTCATTTCATTATTATCAGTAATAAGAAAAAAAACATACCTGATACATTTAGTTCATGACATAGTATATGCTTATATCCACTCATTTCTTGATATTTATAAATGTTGTAAAAACATATGTGTATATGTGTAAAAACATATGTGTTCTGCTTTTGTCTCTGCCTGGCGGCATTAAACTTTCTCCGCCCTTCAGACACTGAATAAATAACTATCAGGAAGTGAACGTCAGTCCCTCCCCTATGCAATGATATGTGTTTCAAGCCTGTACTGCAAAGTATGATGGCCCTGTAAGTCATCAAAACTAAGTGCTGTCCTAGAAGCCCACTTCAGTATGATCATGTTAACATGATCCCGGTCCTTAAAGGGTTAAAGGGTTAAACATCCCTTAAACAATACTTATAATAGTGACAGAACCCGGATAAGACTACTCTCTGGTAGTTCACCTAACCCGTTGTACAAACTGTGCCTTTTGTAATACATTTGAATGCTCAAATTTTTATAGATTGATGTTTTTCTTTCTTTTTGTTTTGAGCTAGACATTCCATCTGAATGTTCAGTGATGCCCTGCAATGGAGACTCCTGTTTGGTGGACAAAAGACCTGAAGCTTGTTAGTTATACGTGTTTGTTCACTTGATCTAGAATGAGGTTGGTAAAGCACATCCTTAAACACTGTGGTCTAATCAGACCGCTATTGAAACTCTCTAAATGCATCCGTTGTTTTGGTTTTCAAGTGGTAAAGATGGCTGGAGACGTTCTTAACATCACAAAAACCCACCTTGGAAAAATATCCAGAATTGATATTCAAATGATCTGTCACAAAGGTATTGTTAGTGCTGTCACCTGGTGATTACTTGCATACGGCTTATTTAAGTATGTGGGCTTTTACTATCAGGGCTCTAACGATCCCTTCAAAAATGATCACCTTTTTGATACGTTTCTTTTTAAAAGACCACTTGCAGACACATGATAAATTACCTTGATGACCAATAAAAGACAACAGACTGTTTGATGTTGAAGAATGCAATCAGTCTTCATTAATGTTTATAAAATGAACATTATAAACTATCATGTGTTCAAGCTGGTAATGTGAACACTGACATAACCCCTTTCAAATTTTAACTTATAAATAGTAATAAGCTGGTTGTATGGTCTTTGGGCTGTGCTGACTTAAATGAGAAATTGAGTTAAACAGCTGAATGACAGTTCAATTAGCACAGCAGTAAAAGCACATTAAGATATGATTTGTTATGTTTTCATTATTATGTGCAGACCACTTTACCAATTTTGGATACCATAAAATGTGTATTAATGTAGTCTATTATACACTTTAATATATATATATATATATATATATATATATATATATATATATATATATATACTGTATATATATATATATATATATATATATATATATATATATATACTGTATATATATATATATATACTGTATATATAAGTATATAAATGACTACATTAATACACATTTTATGGTATATACTGTATATGTGTGTGTGTGTGTTTGTTTCTAAAATATGGCTACTCACTTTTTTGTTAATATGGTATGCTTTAATTATACTACTTACATTGCTTAATACAATTAATCAATTAATTACATTCTTGTTCTCTAGACATAACATTTTTCAAATGTTCAGAGAAACGCATAATGTTCCTAAAACATTTATTATTATTCAATTTGAGAACTGAAAAAGCACATTTACAATATGAACCAGGCACATACAGAGGGTCCTCAAAATCCCATACTAAGCACACAGTAGGTGAAAGGTTATAGTCAAATGCAATCTGAAACTTCTATAGGAGACTAGGAGTTTATAATAATAGTAAAAGCTTGGTGAAGATTGGTTCAAAATCAATTGGCCAGATTTTCCACGATGGTCCAGTTTCCCAAATGTTATACTAAAAAGCAGACAATTTGCCAGCACCATGGATAATTTAGGTGGATATGCTTTTGGAAAGGCATACAATAAATTGTAATTGATAGTGCTTACAAGTATATATATAGTGTATGCCCATCTTATGATTACATATACAATATTTGGAAATTCTGTATTGGCAGCATCAATACCACATTCTAATGCCACATTGCTGAATCTCAAATGTCTCAAACTTCACTGTTACCATAAACACACAAAATAATATTAACAGGTCTCACTTGAACTTACTGCTAGATATTACGAGAAACATCAGTATTATTTGTCCTTCACCAAGTATAAATCCTACTGATATCCTGGTGATGAAGGATTTTGTTATTCAACAGCAATATGACAAATTACACCAAAATAGCATCATTAAAATTGAGATGATTTGGATTTATGAGGGCTATATTATCTGTGTAAAATGGATTCCAGAGCCACTGCAATACTTTATGCCAGGAATTTATGTCACCATTTTAAATGTTCTGACATAAAGGGCATCTTTCACATTTTTAAACTCAGTTTGGAAACAAAAGACAAATGGAAGGTAAACATTTTAGAATTGAAATGTAAGTGACACCTTTTAAAGAAAGTAATTTCTTGACCTATTCATTCCAAAAACTAGGGTGACCAGATTTCCAAAGCTCAGAACACATCGGGACACACAGATTAAAATATCTTTAAAACTACACTTTATGCTTCTTGTTTGAACATAGTGCTTTTATCTCTATTGCTGCACCTTCCCTAACAATTCGTGGCCACATTTAACGATATGTTATAACCATATGTACTGATATTTATACCCCTATTTTCTATAATTTTGCTTACTTTTAATTTAGTATAGTAACACATTTGCAAAATATTCTACAACCATGTTTAATATGATCGTCGATTTGGCTACATAATTAACGTAAGGAGTGCTATTTAAGTGCCTTTGGAAACCAGGACTTTTTAAAGTTTTGGTGAAAACAATTGGGACACGTTATGGGAAAAGGAGACAGTCCGGGTAAAACTGTGGCTAGCTAAACATCTGAATCACCCTATTATCTTGATTACTGTATTGTCAGGATGTACAAATACTGTTACTCCTATTTAATAAGGAGCAAGTTATGCAGTGTTATTGTACTTTATTGGTTTTAAAGGGTGTAAGTCTAATGAAAATGCTTCTTTTCTTTTTCACTTACATAGCAACTTACTGGCAAATGTTGGGCATTTCTATGCTGTGCATAGGTTTCACATTCTTGATGGCTTGTCTTAATACACATGACTCCCAAATGGGAAAAAGATTATCCCAGTATGCTTTCCAGCAGGTCTAGAAAAATAAGCTGCAGCATTTTAATAATTTAACCCATATTTGATGAAAACATGGTTACTTGTTAAACTGTTAGAGCCCAAATTCCTTCCACGAGAGACACATCTGTCACTTTTTGTATTTGCTTGTCTTATAGCTAGGGCTTCTAGTTTTCAGGTTTTATTTTTGATCACGTGATCATCACTTTCTTAATCAAACACTAATTACCAAAGGAAGTTGTTTCTTTGTACCCTCATATCTTGATTGAGTTAACAAACAACGTGCATTGATCTCACCTGATTCTATTTGAACCTGCATTTCGTTCTGGCTCTAATCGCCAAATTAAGCTTATTCGTTTCCACTGCGTTAGTTTCAGGTCGCGTGTTGCTAATTTAAACAATCTGGTATTCAGTTATGGCTTAAGAAATATTAATTAAGGTTTAAAGGGAGGGAGAGAGATGGAAAATAAAAACCGAAAAGTAGAAGCCCTACTTATAGCCTAAATAAATCGTTTTTTGTATGTGAATTTGAGTTTGCACAGCATGATGAACAGTGTGGAGCTAGTTACATTATCAGCTATGTCCCAGGGCTTCACATACCATCACCCTTTAAATTTAAAATTGAAACACATTTTTGAAAATGTATTCTGAACACCTCAAATGAACTTGGTTTTAATATGCATATTTATCAAATTTCATAATGCAAATTTCATGATGACTCATTGTGTGACCCTGAGCAAGTCTCTTAACCTCCTTGTGTGCCGTCTTTTGGGTGAGACGTAATTGTAAGTGAATCTGCAGCTGATGCATAGTTCACACACTCTAGTCTCTGTAAGTCGTCTTGGATAAAGGCGTCTGCTAAATAAACAAATAATAATAATAAAAAAATGATGGGACCAAGGAAACAGCTAGTCAAGACAAGCATTTTAAAAGACGTTCTATTGCTACATGGATTTGGAAAGAAATAAAATGCTCTTGGTTCAATTGCTTCCTAAGTTGTTTGTTTATTTATTTATTTATTATTTAAATGTTGGTAAACTAATACAACAAATCATATTTAATTATGGTTTCAATTGCTTTGGATATCATTTTTTGTTACATAATCTCAAATTGATAAAACATAAATTGAGACTGCAAAGTCTTCTTTGAATCTCGTATCTCAGTTGCAATCACAGAGATACAGCGGGTCCTCAGCCTGTTCCAGCAAATTCTGTAATGTGTTTGAGTGTCAACATACCCGACACGGGTTCAAAAAATCAGTTTGTTGGAATTTAAATAGAACCTAATTTCTTTGTATTTTTTTCTGCAGATGAACACATTTAATACAATTAGAAATTACATGAAAATAAATAAACTAATTTAATACTTAACAATATTGGCACCCAGGGTGTGCAATTACCCACCCCACCCCACCCCACCCCACCCCACCCCCTCCCCTCACCCCCCCTTTACACAACCCTGTTGTATTTTGTTGCTTACACTGTTTGTTGTACCCTTGTTTAATTTACCTATTGATAGTGTAATCTTTTTCTTTTTTTATTGGGATTCCCTAATTATTTGTCATCCTCCAACTCTGAAGAGCAGCTAGTTTGTTATATTCAAATTATTTTTCATTTGTATTCAGTTATGAATAACAAGCTTACAACACAACCATACTGTATTTAATTTTGCTCCAACAGCTTTCTTATCTTTTCTCAATAACAAAGCCACTTGGCAAGAGTTCAGTTTATACTGCCAAACACAGCTCAAATGTTGAACTCTAGGCTGATGATCCATTAAACTAAATCAGTATGGGATTAAGACACATTTATGAACTTGAGAAGGCAAAGTTCACAGCAAATCTGCTGACAGAGAGTAAGTATTTGTATGTGGAAGGAGTCAGAAAACTTCTGTAGCATCAATATGGAAGTAGTCTGTTTCTTTAGTTATTACGACACAGGCAATTATATACATCATATATGTATTTTTTACAATTAATTTATATTTTTAAGAAAATACTGTAAGCCACGACTGAAATATGCAGCATCTCATCGCATTAGGTCTTTAGGTGGCTGTAACATTATGATCCAACCACCTACATGTTTAACTGTAGGTTCAAGGTTTCTTCATTGACAGCCCTTTTTAGCCCAGGGCAGCAGTGTGGAGTAGTGGTTAGGGCTCTGGACTCTTGACCGGAGGGTCGTGGGTTCAATCCCCAGTGGGGGACACTGCTGTTGTACCCTTGAGCAAGGTACTTTACCTAGATTACTCCAGTAAAAACCCAACTGTAAAAATGGGTAATTGTATGTAAAATAATCTGATATGTGAAATAATGTATAATGTGATATCTTGTAACAATTGTAAGTCGCCCTGGATAAGGGCATCTGTTAATAAATAAATAATAATAATAATAATAATAATAAATATACTGTTGTCCATTTTTGAGAAAAGTTTTACTTTAATCTCATTGGATCAGAGAATTTTATGAAGAATGCCTCAGATTTCTGTTCATATTTCTTGGCACATTCTAGATGTGTTGTTTTATGAATTTTCTCTAAAAGTGGTTGTAGCGAGGCCTACATGAATACAAGTCTTCTGTGTTCAGGAGCCTTTTTACACAGTTCTTCCGTGCTCTATTATGCATGATGCTTCTAAATCTTTCTTTAAGTCCTTGGCTGTTAATTTTATTTGCTGCTGGGAGGATTCTCCCAGCTGTTGTACCCATCATTTTCTTTGGACATTCACTTCTTTCAAGCCTTTCAGTTTAATGTGTTCTGTGGTACCTTGATTTCATGAGGCAGGAGCAAGGCCTGCGCAAGGGACTACCAGAATAAAGACAAAGTGCTTGTGACTTAGTAATAGAATAGGGGTTTCCCCTTGACTACTCAGAGTTCAGCCTCACCTTGACCGGCCTCGCTGAGGTGAGGCTGAATCGATTGACCTCCAAGGCTAGGAAACAAGGATTTGCACCAAGGGGAAACTAAGGAAGGATAGGAGGACGAACCAAGGTCTCCCTGGCTTACTGAATCGTCTCCTACTTAAAATATGTAAAGTTATCAGTGGTAGCCACACAGAATCTGAAATATTTTTTTAAATATCATGCATGGTCTTGATTTTATACAAAATTGGTTGACAGGTGCACATTTTTACCTTTCTGAGAAGTGATTGGCAGTGTTTTAGCTTATTATGTGAGTTAATGTATATATCAATTTAGAGCATAGAGTTTGATACCTTTTTAAAAAACTCACGTGTTTGTAGAACCTGGACATACCAAGGTTTATACTATGACATTAAGTAAAATCTTAATTTACCTAAGTAGAAAGCAAAACAAAAGTAGAAAAAAACACACATCTTTGTCTTCTTTTTTTTTAAAATTGCTTTAAAAATATTTAATTCATAACAACTATCGTCTGTATACTTGTGTAAATACATATGTTAGAATATGAATAATGTCTGAGCAACAGCAAACATAAAAAAATTCAGATTAACAACTTTTGTTTCAGAAAAATACTTAAAGTTCACTTTGTCCATAAAATATTTAAAAAACAACATGATTTCAATATAAATAAATAGATAAATACTAAATTATAATAACTAATTAATAGCTATACAAGTAATATACTACATTGGACCAAAATCTTAAATGGCAAAATGAAAAAGTAATGTAAAAATAAATAAATAAAATAAAGGGTAACACTAACAACAGCTAAGTCTGATGCAAAACGATTGCAAAACGATTTAGAAACCCCTCTGGTAAAGAATTGTGCTTTGATGCTGTGGTCTACGGTAATCTCGAGTAAACACTGCAACCATAGATACTGAAATGTGGCACTATGTCCAAAATCTCAACTCTATTGGTTAGGGGCTTTAGTGAAATACATTTTGATTGGTTTGATATTTCACTACAGTAAATGTTTTGTTTGTTTATACACATTTTGGGCAATTTAGTGTGCTGTCAGGTAATTCTTCGTACTTGTAGAACGCACTGTGTTCACTGAATCACTTGGCAGAAAAAAAACCGTTGCTAGAAAATGAAATAATAATATTGATCTTGAACTACAGACCGGACTAACTGTTGTTTGTTTGACTGTCTGAAGTCTGAGAAAGGTTTTTATGCTAATTTGAAAAAAAATTGCACATTTGTCACCGCGTAGTAAGCAATTACAACATTGATCGAATTTGATCGAAATTATAATGGGCCATCTGCAAAGGGTTAACCGCACCGTGAGGGCTCAGTACGGCCCCAGCGCAGCTCGGTGCAGCCCTGGCATGGCTCGGTTGTACAGTGGAAAAGAGGCATGAGGTTGGGAAGTGAGTTTCACTTGCACC
Organism: Acipenser ruthenus; assembly: GCF_902713425.1. Classification (NCBI taxonomy): domain Eukaryota; kingdom Metazoa; phylum Chordata; class Actinopteri; order Acipenseriformes; family Acipenseridae; genus Acipenser; species Acipenser ruthenus. The sequence continues at coordinate 71,793,763 of NC_081194.1, read as the reverse complement.
CGAAAGAGGACCACCGGCTCCCCGCAGCTGCGCCACCAACATAAAGAAGAGAGAAAATTGTTATTTAGAAAAGAAAGTTAGTGATTAAATACAAATATTTGATTAATTACAATTATATATATATATATATATATATATATATATATATATATATATATATATATATATATATATATATACACACTAATCTAAGTGCTCGGTGGAGAGGAAAAACCCTGCCTTTTTGTGGGAGGAAACCTCTGGTGGTCCTGGCAGGGAGGTGGCCCCTGGGCATGCTTGCTATACTTTGTTTATTGGAATAATATCAAGGAGGGAAGAGCGAATGTAAGATTCCACCGTTGAGGAAGGACTGGTTGATTTTAACTTTGGCTGCTGATGTTGCTGCACCTATACAGCAATCTGTAAACTAGAAAGAGCGCCACCAGTGTTATTAGAGATACCTGAAAGGTGTAGGACTTTCAAAATAAAATTATTGATAACTGAAATCCAGACTAGCCGACGAAGAAGTAATGTAAAGGTTGCAATACTTTTGTCAAAAACAAATATTTGAAATTATAAGTGCTTTTTGTTTTTCTTATAAAGACTGTTTGTCAAACTACCAGAAATTGTGAATTTTGGTCTGTGTCATATTACTTGGTGGCTAATGTTCACTAAATGCTTGTATTTAACATTTTTCTTGAATTATCTTACATTAAGTGTGAGCATCCAATATTTTTGTCTGCGACTGCACATTTGGAATTCTGACTGCATTTCTCATTTTATTGCATTTAGTGAACACAGTTTAAACAATAAAACAAACAACATTAGAAAACGATTCAGTATCATCAGCCAATCAGCTTCCAGCTATAGCAGGCATCTGTGAATCACCTGGGCATCAACTGTGAATCAAATTTAAAATCAATCTACCTGTGAATCAAATTTAAAATCAATCTACCTGTGAATCAAATTTAAAATCAATCCACTCTTTTTCATTTGGACTTGCTGTATTGAAAGCTCAGTTCACATCTATTGGGCAGCAAATACTAAACAAAGAGCACTTTAGACTTTAGAAAAGTTTGAAAAATAAAATTTTAAAAACACAGTAGAATAATTAAACAGTTGGCGAGCCCAGTAAAAGAACAGGGATAGCATGTTTTGTTTCTAGACCTAATGTACGATTTATATTCCATATATGCTTCATATTCTCCTCTGCTTGTTGTAATGAATCTGATGAGTAAACAATACTGGCATCAGCATAAGACCAGTACTTACCTCTCAACTAAAGAGCTTGCCTTATTTTGTACATACTGAAAACCTTACAACAGTCTGTTATAAGATTATAAGTACTACTAGAAGTAATTAACTATGTGAATCTGTTTCTCAGTTTGGCTGCTTATGGTGACGCCATTTGCTGTCCTGAAGTGGATATTGAACCCATGTGCATTGGACTGGCGATTCCTATTTTGTAGATATTGGCCATTATATGGTGTGGTTGACCTCCGACAGTCTGGTCCAGTACATCTAGTGTAAAAACCTGTGTTTTACAACAAATTGACCAGCTACACATCTTCATGTATTCCCAGATTCCAGCATTTGAGCAGCTCTGGCAGTCTGGACCGGTTAAAAAACTTTGTCTGCAACCCAAACAATGTTATCACCTGAGCAGCCACTAAATGGGGATACCTGCTAAACGGTGGTGCAAAATGCATCTTAACATCAGTCACAATGTCTTGTCTACCTGACAAATGCCGTAACAAGTTTTGTGACTGTATGCTCATGTTTTTTGAGTAGTGTATAAGGCTGCAATTCAATCTTAGGGTTCTGATGACATTGCTAGCACTGTTAAATATGACAGGATGTCTCCCCAAGCAGAATTTCAGATGGTTTTCTTAAGATTTTTAATGGCTTCAGGCCAGGGTTATTTTCAGAGCAAAATGCCACCCAAAATCAGTGTCCAGAACAGCATTATTACATGCCCAAGCCAAAAAGTAACCCCAAGGGTTTAGTGAGCAGTGACTGAAATGTCCTCTTTGCAGTGGAATGACTTAGAGCTGATGAGATTTCAGCTTTGGGAAATGATCAATGAATGAACCCCATGCAGATGGTTTGAGTTGTCAATCCTGTGGAAACTGTAGGGATCAAAGCCTTCCACATAATGTCATGTTTGTTTGTGCAGTATTTGTTGTTTAACATTTATTTGTTGTTAGTGTCATTTCACTAAAACATTTACTATGCTATCAGTTTGCAAGCGATTTATTCCAGGAGCATCCACTCTTTGAATAGCATCTGTAGTAAAAAGGATTCATTTTTCAATTACATTATCTGAATAATCCCAAAATACTTTAATCTGTTTATATTGTACATTTTATTTGTATAAAAAAAATTACAAATACAGTATGAACACAGCAAGCAGTAGTCTCTGTGTGGTTTATCCAATAAAGCCTTAGCTTCTGGTTTAAAATCATAGCACCGAATCTCACTGCTGGGAAATATTTCAGTATAAAGGCTCTCTCTTATAATAATTATAGCCCTTATATTGAATTGGTTTGGAGTTAAGAATCATATGTATATATACTGTATATCTTTGACCAGACATATTGCTCAGTGAATTGATGGTCATATTGCTCAGTGAAGAGGGGTAACCACATAAGACATTAATAGTATGTAGTTCGAAAAATAAACTTCAGTGTAATTAGTAATAGCACCACCTTTGACAGAACATTAACACAGCTCTTTTGTGAGGGAATTCTAAGGGAAACATTGAACAAATAATTACTTTTAACCATCCTCGGGCGTAAAAGGGCTTGTATCCTAGCGGGCTAACTCAATATCTGTTAATTAGATACACTGTATTTAAACTGAGCATTGCAAGATGGTTATAGGTTAGGCATTAGTACTTGGTGTCAAGCTGTTTATGTCTCGGTGTCATGCTTGCACCCGCTCAGGCAGAGGGCATTATACAATAACAGGGTTGCCATAAACTAGGCTTTGAAACACAGGGAGTTATTTTTAATATGTTGTCCGACTACGTTGGTTCAGTGCGATAAAGCACAGAACAAAATATTAGATAACTGATCAGGTTATTTTTATTCAGATACAGATCTAAAATAGTGTCACCAAGGAAAACAGACAATAGATACATATGAAATCAATGAGAATGTTTTTATTTCACAGCATGTTTAAAAGGAGCAGCAACACATTGTACAATATCCTTATATAGGACCACAACTATTCAATTCACCAGTAAGTAATCAATTAAATATGTTCCATTAACAGGTCAGCATAATTAAGATTTGTCGAAATAGCCATTTTAATCACTAAAGACTTTATAAAGAGCTTAGTGCATCTAGTGAGGATACGGTTCTTTAACCAGGCGTAATACAGGATACTACTAATAATACTAATACTAATAATACTAATAATAATAATAATAATAATAATAATAATAATAATAAAACAAATAACATGTTGTCTGTGCAGGGGAGGGAATCAGAGCGAGGAAAAATAACCAGTATCACAATATCTTACTTTACTTTCCATACCATAGGTTCCGATTAGCTACCGACAGGCTAAAAACTCTTAATTCACCTACACTCATTGTTTAAACAGGCATAGCGTACTTCAGCCGAATACTTATCATCAGGAAAATCCATTTACTGGCCTGTTTCACTTCCCTCTGTTACTCTCCGTTCCAAACACTAAAATCACGTTCCCACTCCTGCACAAACAAAACCACAGACAAACAGAAAGGCACAAACCCCCAGGACAGCCATCCAGTTTGCACGAGATGTGGGCTATTTATATTCAGGTACGTAAAACTATCAATAATTCAATTAGTCGGTACCCAATAGGGCATATCAAGTGAACTGAGTGGAGAAGCTACTAGACAGTGATACAAATCAATTACAAAGTGCTAGACAATAATATATAAATTGTACACTAATCAAATCAAAGTGTAACATTATAAAAAATAAAACATACAAGTGATAAATAAATATGTGAAAGATAACAGGGGCATTGTTGACCCTGTTACACTTGCATAATAATGAGATTGATGTGCTCTTAGCAAATACTGACAGGTGGACGAGTCCTTTTGTCTTATTTGTCACCTATGATCTGATGAATGTAATGTTGCATGTAACTCAATCATCCCTTAAGAGCTCTACACAAAGGCTAACACTGTGCCATCCTTTCTGTAATTGCTGGATGAGCTGACTATCAAGAGAAGGGCATAAGGTGTCATCGCAAAAGTTAATTTGATTTGCTACCGCCCCTTTTAAACACACATATCCATAACTTACCTTGGGAGAAATCTAGAAATGCTATCAGTAAAACAGTGAAAAAGCAGGGTTATTGTCACAGCAAAAATGCATCAGGCCTTGAACTGCCTTTTGGTTATGACTACATTTACTCAGTTTACAGTATATTTATTAAATTGTAGAGCTAAGAATTCTGGAGATAATATACACCATGGTTTGTTGAGTTGAAAACAGTAAGTGTATTCATTAAACTGTTATATAATATTCTCAATTCCTTTAACAGAGTTTTTTTTTTTGCTTTTTTATTTTATTTATACTTTAAAGATCCAGTTATTTTATTCCAGTTTTTCTTCCCAATTTTAGAATGTCCCTACCCACAGCAATTCCCCACAATAGTTCAGGAGATCTGAAGGTCAGTGGTTGTCCTTGCCGTTTTTTGCCAGCTAACCCGCAGAAGTACCAGAGTCAATGAAACACTCCCTTTGAAATCCCCAGTGACATTCAGCAACATTACAGCCAGGGAAAAACCTGACTGCATGACTCACCCTGCATACCACTCAGTCGAGCCACTTCAAGTAGTCTTGAACATTTTAATGAATATTAAAACTTTATGTTATCCATCAAATCTTTAAATCACTCATCTGTAGTGTTCCGCGTTTCCGGTTTATTCCGAATTTTACTGAAAAATTACAGGATTTTTTTTTTAACTGGATGTCGGTTTTTACTGATTTATACCCGATTTATGTCTATTATTCAATATTTTCCTGGTACTATTTTCTAGGAAATACCATATTTTGATTTAAATGCTGTTTTATTTTGACTCTGGCATTGTAATAAGCACTATATCCTAGGATAGAGCAGACGTTTAGACACCGGAGGATCAAATAACGTTCAAACGTGGTTCTCTGTCACTTCACAAACACACTATCACCTGATTATGTTGGCCAATCAAAGTCTGATTATTGTGGCAATTGCGGGGCGTAGTAACTACTAGCTTGGATCAAAAAATAAAATTATATAATATTTTTAGTGGATGAGGATTGTGGAGAAAACATAAATCAGTTTATGAATATTCAAAAGAAAATGAATGTTTCAAAGTATACAAAAAGCAAAAATAGCAGAAGTGGGTCAGATGAGGCAGAGGATGCATAGCGCTGCAAATACTGCTGCATTGAGGTACATGTTTGCGCTGACAATAAAAGAACATACTAAAAAATAAACGACACATTAAACTAAAACAAGAAAGTGAACTGAGAGACAAGCAATCCAATTATGCGGCTTTTACACAGTACTGTCTGTCCATCAGCTAAAACACTGCCTAATGCCAACAATCTTAAATCGTAAATATTTGACAGAAAATGGTGATGCTTTAGTTGGTAAACTTATATGGAATGCATTGATGTAAATGTCCAGTGTGATTTTTGACGTGTCTCCCGATGGCTTGCACCAACCAGTTCTGTCAATTTTCTATTCTTTTTATGATTTCAAGGTGAATAAACCTGGCTTGTTTTGTGCTGATGTCATGTTCATACCTTCTGTAGATACTATTTCCGTCAGCACAGCGATTGCCCAAACGTTCAGAGAGTACCAGCTAACTTGGAAAAACGTGGCTTCGACTTGCACAGATTATGCTCATCATACATGCCAGGGATATTATTAATCAGAAACCAAAACCTCTACGCATCATATTCCACATGTAAAGTGTGTATGCTGAGATTCCCCCACGCCCCCAACCCCCCCCCCCCGATTTTTACAAATGTTTCAATTAAAAACAAATTTATTACCAATTTTATATATGTAAAATAAACTCAGATTTTTTTTAAAGATACAAACTGAAAACGCGGAATATACTCATCCGGTACTTTGTGGATGCAGCCCCTTTTTCTGTATGTTCCTGCACTAGGCCTTGTGGGATCAATCTATGGAGCACACAGCATAAAAGCAATGTGTCCTTCAAAAAGTCAGCTACTTAGAATAAAATAATTGTATTCAGTTGTGATTTGTAAACTCCCAAAGTGGCTTAATTTTTTCAGGTGCATTGTCCAGTCCTCCTATGTTAAATTATGGATGCCTTCAGCATATCTTCTGGATAGAAAGGTGAAAGTGACATTGGGGTCAATGTTCCCAAAGAGAGGTGGCAGCATGCCTGACTGCACACTGCATAGGCTTTCAATCTGTCTGTGTGGAACTGGGCTGCAATCCGATAAGTATAACCAAATGAGCAGGTAAATTGATGTTATTTGAAAGATGTGTAAATGAAGATTTTAATATAAAAATGCTATGTTGTGAACTCAAGAGGAAACGAATCATCGGTGCCCAGCGTATTACTTTATACGTATTTCATTTGTGGGCTACTTAAGGAAGCGTGAAACTACACATAATGCTCAACTTGAAGTGGTAAAGCCTTCTTTAGGCTGGCTTGGAGCAGTGGAAGGATTTTGTGCATTTTGTTAAAAGCAATATAATACATTTATTTATAGCAGGATAACACAATATAATAATTGTATTACACTTAATTACATTGTAATTGCACAATAATTACACAAATGGTTGTGTGCATTACAATTAAACTACCTGCTTACAAGTACAAAATGAAAATTATATATATAGGCATAAATAAAGGCATATATATATATATATATATATACACACACACACACACACACACACACACATTCAACTATATCTTTAATAAATGTTTACTCTAGATTTATACAAAACTATTATAATCTGTAAACTGTACTGCAGCCGATCATCTTTTAAAGAGTACAGTAGGGATCAAAGTTGTTGTGCGTAGTTCTAGAACTAAAATAAAGATGAAGCTGCTTCATAACATCAACCTAATTACTGAAGGTAAAAATAAAATAAAAAATAACATTATTAGCACGCACTGTGCCCTAGGGATGAGCCTGTGACAGCATAATGCAGAGATTTAAATTATTCATAATGAAAACATGCCATGTAAGATACTCTGGAGTGTATCATTTACATTTTGAAAAGAGTTATCGTAGAAGGTGAGAGAAATCATATTTTATAAATCAGTAATAAATTACTGTTTAAAAAAACTAATTTACATTCACCATAATGTGTGCGTTTTTCATTTCAGATAACCTCAGACCAACAAAATTATAGCAATATATATGTTAGGTAGGATTTGCTGAAATTTTAGTAGCACCATGTACTTTGAGGTCTTGTGTTCAGATGTGTGTCATTGATGTAAGTCACATAACACAATTAATGTATCTGTCAATTTCAGTGTGTAAAGAGAGCTCCCTTGATTCCTACTGTTATACGTTTTGAGAAAAATGTACATTTGAAAAGGTGCTCCTTTCATTTTTTGAGTAGTGAACATAAATACATGAGGAATAGTCATGCTGATCTTATTACAAAAATGCATGCATCTGCCCTGGTTGTATAGATTACAATACAATTCATTATGCTTTTAACAAATGACCTCTGACCATTGAACTGAACAAAATATTTAGCAATGTCTGTTAAAAGTGCTGTCCTTGACTTATGCATTCCTATTGAAATGTAAAGGGGCACTACAAAAAATACAGCAATTCACATTCAACTAGATGCTTTAGCAGTTGTCAGAAGAAAAAGCTGTCTGGAGGTTTCCTGGCATTTCATGGTCTTAAGGGCTTAGATAGTGGGTTCTGAAGCACTGTACAAATCTCTGGCGAGATATTCACTCTGCAGCGCTGAGAAACTAATTGAGGTTGAAGTACTATTGTACATGATATAATGAAAAGGGCAGCTATTAGGCATTAAAGGTGTCAACTCGAATGCCCCTCTTGTTTATCTTAGTTAAGTCAATCAGTCAGATAGTCAGTCAATACAGTTGTGTCCTCCATACTATATGGAATCAGAATTATTGAAAGCTGGCAGATCTGGTTCCCTTAAGAATAAGTAGCTTCACATATATATAATTGTGTGTTAAGGTACTTGAGGAGCTGCTTTTCAGTTATAGTTACCTGCCATAGACATCTATCTATCTATCTATCTATCTATCTATCTATATATATATATATATATATATATATATATATATATATATATATATATATATATATTGTAACAGACCATCAGTGTTGAGCGCATGAGGAAGGTATCGGGAACGTGGGGATACTGATATCTTCCCCCAAAGCTCAAAAACTAGAGAGACGGGCGTTACGTTGGCAGAACGGGATAATAAATAAAGAAACTTCAACTCCCAGGATTCCGAAGATCAGTAGTCAGGTGACATGTCCGCGGGAATCCAGGGGGTTTAAAAGGCAGGTCAGCAATTAGAAAGGGGGACGTAATTGTGAAAGGTACTTTTTGTATAGCAGCAACTTTGAAAGACCGAGTGGTGTTGTCGGTTCGTTTCATTAGCTGGGTACAGATTGTACAGCAACTGTTTAAGTGGTGTGGAACAGAGACAAGAGCAGCCGTGCTTCGTTGTGCAGAAGTACGGGAACAGAGATTAAAAAGGGCGACAGTGTTGGTGACCAGAAAGGATTACTTTATTCCAGAACCGAAGGTACCTGTGTGGAGTGACTGCAAAATAAAAAGCGAGTAGGGCTTATATTGTGGTCTGGCCGGAGGAAGCTGCAACGCGTCTGCAGCCTGGAATGAAGTGGAGCTGGTGCACTCGCCAAACAGATCTCCCCAGTGAGTAACCGAGACCGCAGACTTGCGGGATCCATTTGTGCTTGGTTTCTTTGAAAAGAAAGACAGCGTTCTGTGTGTACCTGTTTTAAAAGAAAGGCACCGTATGAAAATGGACTGTTACTCACCTGCTTACTCGCCTGCTGTATGCAGTGTTCAACCCGTTTTCTACAGCTGTATTAATTGTTGCCAAACGGAATAAGTTTAAACAGGCAAAGTTTTATACCAGCGCTATAGTGTGCACGCGCTGAGTTAATAAAAGCCTGTGCTTTGTGGACTGTTAGTCTACGTGTTCTTTTAAGCAACTACATTCTTTTCATGGACTGTGTTTTATTTGAATGAGGCTGGTTGCTTAATCCCAGGAAGGAAGCAAACCACACGGACGGTGGTAGTTGTGTTTTATTTGTTTGTTTTAGTTCGTCAGGGTCCAGCCAAGCAGCAGGCTGTTAATGTCAGTGTTCACCAGCAGAGGGCGACCAAGGGTTCGATTACTTGGAAGACTTACCTGTTCCCCTGGAAAAGGATTACAAACTACATTTCCCAACAGCCCTTGTGGATTATAAAGAAAGTGAACCATTGACACTTACCTGGCAAGACTTTTGTTCCGAGACCAGGTTTACTGTTACCAGCAGCGTCGGGATGGAACTTGGACTGGTCTCTATGCAAAAGCAACATGTTTTTCCTTGCAACGAGGACAGCTCGTGCAAGCAGTAGAGAGGGTTGAAGAAGTGAGATTAGTGGGCAGGGTTTCTTTTGTTTTGTTTATTTTCATAAACGTTCTGTTGAGACTTTGAACTTTTGTTTAAGAAAATAATAAAAATGCCTATTCTTCAACCCTACCAAGTGCCTCGGTGTCACCTCTCATGCTGCCAGTTGGCTACCACACAAAAATACAGAACAGATTGTTCACAATATATATATATATAAACAGTATATACAGGCAAAAAGGATCTGAAGTGGCAGATCATTAGATGCTACTGGCTCTCGTGTGTAAAAGACACATGTTTCATAAAACTATTGAAGGTAAACACACATCCTGGTTTTGAAAAATATGTATTTTTGTAACGGGTAAGTAAGTCATCATCAGGTGAGATAAATAGAGGATACACTATAAATGTTCACAGAGTACTATAGTAACCCCATGAATGTGCATAGCCTCCCATATTCAACTGATTGTCTTCAATAGTTGTCCTCAGTTATTTGTGCAGTCTTGGATATTGAAGCAGCTGACATTAGTGCCTACTATGTCAGACCTACTGTCTTTCCAAACATAAATGTAATTGACCTGCAAAAAAGAGATGTCACTTTATATATTATTATTATTTGTTTATTTAGCAGACGCCTTTATCCAAGGCGATTTACAGAGACTAGGGTGTGTGAACTATGCATCAGTTGCAGAGTCACTTACAATTATGTCTCACCCGAAAGACAGAGCACAAGGAGGTTAAGTGACTTGCTAAGGATCACACAATGAGTCATTGGCTGAAGTGGGATTTGAACCGGGAACCTCCTGGTTACAAGCCCCTTTTCTTTAACCACTGGACCACACAGCCTCCTTAAAATTTCAATTGGATAATACATTGTTTGTCATGTGAAGGCTAGTCTATTGACATTGCATATCCATTTATGTCCAATCTTTGTGGCTACGTGCTGGATGTAAGCACAGTACGTCTATTTTAAAGAGAACTCGGATCATAGAGAACCCGTTACGATTATGACAATTTTTTTCAAGTGAAAATTATACAAGTGAGAAGGAGTTAGGAAGAGTACTTCACTGGAGTATTCATAACACTCAGGTAAGTCTTTGTGTATATAGAGGAAGTTATAACAGTGGGTACTACAAAGGAAGTTATCTTTATACGCTGCTAAGGGACAACATCCCAGGTGGGCGACAGTGCTGCTGTACCCTTGAGCAAGGTACTTTACCTAGATTGCTCCAGTAAAAAAAAAAACAACTGCATAAATGGGTAATTGTATGTAAAAATAATGTGTAAAAAATAATGTAATTGCATGTAAAAATAATGTGTAAAAAATAATGTAATTGTATGTAAAAATAATGTGATATCTTATAACAATTGTAAGTCGCCCTGGATAAGGGCGTCTGCTAAGAAATAAATAATAAATAAATAAACATACACCTTTTTTCTAATGCTGTTGAGAAAACATTGAGAAAGACTTATTGTTTGCTACAGAATCTTATATATTTTTTGTATCACTATACAGAAGCAGTTTACCACTATAGATTGGACACATACCTGTTAATCTGTAGCACTCAGAGGAAGTTGCACAAATGGGAATTCTTAGTTTGGAGTCCCACAATTCCACTTTATCTAAGTGCATTGACAATGCAGGTCACATTCCAGATCATATGCTTATTTGGGAGTTCAACATGGATGAATTAATCATATTTGTAAATTATCAAACCACGAAATAACAAAGGAGCACTGTAGTGCTATTATTTATTAGTGGTTTATCATTACATATATGTATACATAGATGCACTTTACTGATTAGATTGAGTTTGGTTTAGATAAGTGATTGGAAAAGCTAAATATATAGCTGGACCAATTAGAATAATTGGGCCAACTAAATGACCAGCTGGGATTGTCAACCAGTGTTTTGAATCATATCTTTTTAAGGAAAGCAATCTTACTGGGTGTAAGTTACATATAAAATTATCTGTCAAGTTCAGGTTCAGTTCTGAATCGTATGCGCAACAGAAAAAGCAGTTGTTTTGTTTTTTTACAGGATGCTGATTTTTGATTTTACACTGCCATTGCAGCTTACATTACAATAAGGGAAAGGTTTTATTTTCAAATACATGATTGTTTTGGTTGAATAATCCGTCATGTAACAGTAAATGCCTTTAAAAGCTGCATTGGCACACTCTGTAATATCCAGCCACAATTTTTATCTGTACTGCCACAGACACCGTTTTTGTTCTGAGTTTAAATTTAGGTTTTTATCATCTCTCATTAGTATCTCCAACTTTGTTAAAACCCATAACGTCTTGGTGTAAACAATGCATCTCTCTGACGCCTTAAGTAGGGGGCACAGCTCATTTGCATATGGCTAAAGATTGGTCAGATGAAATCTCTTGGTGAAAAACCTGATGAAAAACCACATCTAAAACCATTACTGGTCAGCACAATAACGTGCCAGTAGTTTTATGAACCCCACGCAAAATACTGACAAGTTTTCTTTTATTCATACTGCCTAAACTGTGTTCATTTAAGCACATGTATGGAATAATGCATTTTCCTGGAGCATGATTATCTGAACAAGATTCAGATTATATGTACTGAAGTGGAGAAAATTCAGACCTATAGCATGAATTCTATCGTGTCCCTAATGTACAAAGATTATTCCCCTAGCTAAATCCACAACATGATGCTAAGCTGTATTCAGAGAGGTCCGGATATTGAAAATAACTTTATCTCCTGATGGATTCAGTTGTTTAAAACTCCTCAACTATTGTTTAAATCTGATGTTTTATATGAATACTTTTTTTGGGAAAAGCACATGTCATGATTTCGTATGTAAATTGGAACTATTTAGAATGAACAAAGGAAATGCTTTTTAAAGTTGTTTGCTTGATCCAGACTAATTAACAAGGATTTGGTAAATCTGTTATACATTTCATTGATAGACTACAGCTTTTAAAATAGGGTTAGTTTTTAAAAAATACAATGTGCCTATTTATATACATATATCTTCTGCAACAAATGATGTAGCTTGCGGTATAACTCTGAAAGCAGAGCTCCAGGAGGGTTGACAACAGCCTATTTTGAAGGAAACACTTTGGCAGTTTAAATAGTGTGACATTGATTATATGTTATTATATTTTATATTATTTGAAGGCTTTCCCTGCGGAACACTGCTATGTTATGTTCTGTGTGCAGTCAGACAGTTTTGGTGACGCACATGTCGTAGTCTTCTTCAGGCTGGTGAATGAGCAGCAGCGTCTGGCCACTGCTCTGTGTTGTTTTGTTTTTGTAGCTTGTGTCTGCGCTCGGCTGTGAAAATAATAAAAGAGAGAAAGTTCTGGAACTCTTAGCTGTGTCAAAGTGCTATTGTGTCCTGACCAGAACCCTCAAACCACGTCTCCCGTTATCTTAGAAGATAAAAAGATTACAACAGCTTGATCTTTTTCTGCTTTACTTCTGTTTTAACATTGTCTTTTTTTTTTTATTCAGTGCCATTATTGATTTTTATTGTAAAACCAAAAGACTTTTACAGCGTAAATGCTGATTCTAAAAGACTTCCTCCTTTTCACAGTCTCTGGAGCATTTGAAGTCAATATGTAATCATTAGAGGTGACCAAAGCCCAGTCCCCTGTGAATATATATATATATATATATATATATATATATATATATATATATATATATATACATGACTCAAAACCTGTTAAAGCAGTTCTTTTTTAACTTTCTTATTCAATTGCCAAAAAAAACACTCAAAGGATATTGAAGAAACATTCTAAAAAGATTTTACAAACTTTTTTTTTTCTTTTTTTTCCATACTATATACAGGCATTTTTGTTTGGTTGTGTTGTGATAAAGGCATTTATTGAAACACCTGTCTACTTATTGTTAAGGTTGCTTTTATTTCTATGTAATATGTAATTCCTGTGAAAATTCCCATTTCTTAAAAATAAATACAGCAAACATTTTCTTTAGTGACATTAAGAACCTGGCAGCTGGTTTGGTTTGCTCCCGGTAAATGATTGAAAACATTGCAGCTGCGCAATTTCTTTAAAATGTCTTCAATGAAAAAGACAGTGGTTGCATCAGAAATATTTCTGCTAAACTAGTCCAGTACAAGAAGGGGCAATTTCACATGTCGGATGTTATTGTTTTTATTCTTGTTTTTATTATTTTGTTTGTTAATTCACTGATGATGAAAATGCAATGTCTTTAAAGGTGGACATAAAAAACAAAATATTCTGTTGTTCTGGTAAGTATTTAAATATTTAGAAACACAATTGTTTCTGCTTTAATAAATATTATGTTTAATCATGAAATATCTATTTTTATCCAGGTTTAAGCTCCACTGACCAAATTGACACATTGAGGGGGTTAAAAAAAAAAAAAAAAAAAAAAAAAAATTCGATAAGATGATGACATTATGAACTGGAAAAAGTTAAAACATTTTATTGAGAATATATTCCCAGTACATGATACATTTACACCAGCTTTCCAATTCAATGTCATTGGGATATTTCAAAACTTACTTGAGATATTTAACACAGACAGCAAAGATTTGTTTGTTTAGAACAAACTAGACACATCTTTAAAGTAGAACACTGTGTTTCAATACAGTACACATGATAAAAACGGTTTTAACCCTGTCTGTCTTGGACATTGTGCCAACTGTTTAGACTACATCTGGAGGAAAAGGTGGAGGTTGTGACTGTAGTATAGAGTTGTCAGTCACCTTATGAACTGAGCGATATCATAGATCTTATGAAAATAAAAGAATTGTAAACTTGGTTGCTTTTCTGCAAGGAGAATCCACCCCTAACCAACACGTCATCAGCAAGCATATAAAAGCTCTGTGTGTTATTCTTCCATGTCGCTTCTTTTTGTTTTGGCTGCTCAGTCAAGCGCTGGGAGGCCGAAACGGGAGTTGACCGCTTAGAGCCTGGAGGAAGGGCTGCACTCAGCCACGGATTCCCTGAGGTTTCCCCCTAAAAAATAAAAAATATGAGAGTAGAGGGTTTTTCCTTACCGGAGTGTTGAGTGGTTCGTATTTAGTTCTGCAGGGTGTGTGGTCAGGCTGGAGAGGCTGGGCTCTCTCCCCCAGCGCAGTCATGCTCTGGGGGATGGGCCGTGTCTCAGCTGCTCATTTTCATTAATTTTTCAATATTTGGGGGGTAGTTGGCAGTGTGCAACTGTGGGGTGCGTTTATCATTTATTATTATTTTCCATTCATGGTTTGGGGGCCTCGTCTTTTTGGGGGGAGGTGGCCCAAGCCACTTCCTATCTGCGGCACTAGGATGCATGTAACCGTTCATGTTTTTCCAGCCGGCCTGGTGCAGGTAGCCGCCGGGGCACCCACGGACGAGGCCTTTATCTTTCACTCAGGCCCTGAGCGCCCATCACAGTCATCGGGCCCTGAGCACCCATCACAGTCATCGGGCCCTGAGCACCCATCACAGTCATCGGGCCCTGAGCACCCATCACAGTCATCGGGCCCTGAGCACCCATCACAGTCATCGGGCCCTGGTCATCGGGCCCTGAGCACCCATCATAGTCATTAAATCATCAGCAATTGCATAACTCATTCATTGCGGATTCTCCGAGTTGAAAACAAAACATTGATGTTAGAAAGTTGCAAATAAATAATACAGTGGTTCATTTAGAGCTCTTTATTTATTTATAACTACTTCTGTACCATTTATACAGTACACATAACCAGTACACATAACACATTACAGGTTTCAGTTAGTAAATGTTAAAAAATGTATACTGGGAAATTTCAAACAGGTGGATTGGTGTTTAGTATACTTCCTTAAGCATTCCTTCTTTTTTGTTTTTATTTAAGGATTACAATGTTAAACTTTCGATAAATGCTTGCTCATTGTTTAAAGTACTCCTGTATGTACTGTAAATTAATGCTGGGGTGCTATTTTTGCACTGGACACCTACCAAAACCGAAAATGAGACGAATCATAAAATTGAAACCCTAAGAAACCAGAATCGAAACAAATATGATATCTTCTTCAAATACCTGATGTGAGCTGCATAGTGCTTGAATAAAAACTGCACCCTCGTTAAATTAAAAAAAAAAAGAATTGCAAAGTCATGCCAAATGCAAAATTAAATCCAGGAACATGATGATGAGCCACCATCTGTTGTTTTCTCATTAAGTTTGAACATATGCTAATGTCTCTTGCTGCCATGAAGTGCTGTTAAGGCAAGGACAAAATTAGATTGCTTCTGTGATTGTTCTCCCTATGCTTGTGATTTCACTTTTTTGCTGATTAAACCTTTCTTTCTGTAGTGCTTGTAGATCATTCTTAACAAGAAAGCTGCAACAAGCTGTGGGAATCCTGAAATCCTTTTGCATTTGTAATACTTTGAGCTTGGTAGACTTGTCTGCCTTCACACAGGATATAGATATGCACAAGTGAATCTCTGTTTACTACTGGTACATTTAGAAAATGGGATCCCCCTGAATGAATCACCTGGTAAAAACACAGCCGTGTGGTGTTCAGGGTGAGTCATATAGTCAGGGGAGTTTAGGTTTGTGTGAAACAGGCAGTCTTTGCTGTGGATTCCAGAGAGAGATTCGACTGTTTTTTCCTCTTCATGCTATATATATATAGACCTGCATTTGTCAGAGTAGTAAAATGACATGAATCCCAGAGGACTGAAGTAATTCAAAAAGAAAATTACTAGTCAATGC
Source organism: Acipenser ruthenus (assembly GCF_902713425.1). Taxonomy (NCBI): domain Eukaryota; kingdom Metazoa; phylum Chordata; class Actinopteri; order Acipenseriformes; family Acipenseridae; genus Acipenser; species Acipenser ruthenus. Next base: position 71,777,459 of record NC_081194.1, on the reverse strand, counting down.
AATGCTAACGAAATAACAACGGAGGAATTGTAGCAAAATAACAGAAACAAAAAGAATGGGGAAAAACTGCAGGGTTGTCAATGCCAAGTCAATGCCAATTTACATTGATCCAGATTATCCTTATCAGTACCAACCAGAGATGAAGTAAACAAATCAAGTTCAGGTTATTTCCGAAGGACAAACTTAATAGGACAGTCTATGTTAAACAATTACAGAGCTCCCATTGATTAAAACCCTAAAGCCCAGTTTGTTATTGCTATTGTTACGCAAATGAAAATTAAGAAAGCTTATTGTATTTTCCTTCATTAGCATTTCATGGGCGGGAGCTAAGGCTGCGTGAAGAATATGGGTTAGTATTTAGAGGCTTCGCCTCGAGGGAATGATGATGGCCTGCGGGCCAGGAGTGCATGTTTTGAATTGTTAGTGGCCTGCAGGCCAGGGTAAAGGACGGGGTCCGGACTTTATACCTCAAGAACCTCATACTGCGGAGGTGGGCCCCATGGGCCCCCGGGACCCCCTGAAAACATAGAAATCCTCTGACTCTGCGGAGAATCCTTGGAGGCGCCATGACCCCAGAGGACAGGAAGGTTCATAACCTGGAAAGAAGGAAGGAAAGAGAATCATTGGATGGCGACTGCTGATTGTGAGCCTGAAACAGATGCTGTAACCAGGTTGTACTCTGAAATGCTGATAGATGGGGGCGGGGCCGGAGCTGCCTGGGCTGGGGTGAGCAATGGAGCCACTGAAACAGAAGTTGTAATGAAAGAGAGGACAGAGATTGGCACATGAGAGGCTGAAGGAGGAACTGCAATGGTGCTGGAGCAATTGTCTATGCCATATAAATGAGTGTTTATTGCTGACAAGCTGACAAAGCATTGCTTGTGCTGCTGAGAGAGTAGGAGCGGGGCGCAAGTGAAACATTCAGCTTTGCCAAGGTAAAATCGAAATTATGAAAATATCTTCAGTTCAGTAGCAGTGAACTGGAAGCGTACAGGGTTAGGGTTAGGGTAAGGGTTAGGCTCAGGGTTGGGAAAGTCCAGTAAAATAGCAGTGTGAAGCCTGTTTCCAAAAAATAAACTTGACAGAAACAACAACTTAGCCATTTCTTAGTATTTGCAAGCAGTCTAAATTAGAACTGTACTTGAAAATGTTATCTTTTACAAAATAAAATGAAATGAGCTCAGAAAATAGCTTTGAGAATCTAGTCCTCAGTTTTGCACAAAAATCAAAAATAGAAACCATATGTGGTAGCTGGACTTTATTTCTGACTACAGGTGCTTGATGTGGACCATTGAGGGCGGCTAACGCCCAGTTGTGGGGACCGGAAGTGCTGAACTTGAAGAGACGGCGGCCATAATTGGCGTGGCGAATACTGGCTTGAAGTAATGGAGAAGCAACCCGTTTATCCATATCGTTGAGCCATGTATTAATTGAGTCAATTGAGACGGCGATGGGGTGAATGAGGGACTTCATGTCCTCGAAAATGTTGTTATGAAGCTGGAGGATGAGTTTGGGTGTGTCTCCTAGTTACTTCTCTGCTGAGAGAAGGGACTGCTGCAGCCTGTCCTGGAACTCTGGGTGCATTCATGGAGATCATTGTGTGCAGATTCTTTGCAGAATCTGACCAATTTAGTCAATGATCTTCTAAGAATGATCTCCGTGAACACACCCTCTGTGTGAACGAGTTTGCAGAAGCGCGCTTGTGAGAAGGAGGCAACGTGGATGTAGCAGATATAAAGGTACAATTTATTATTGTTATTTATTACGCTCGCTTCCAGCTGGGATGTTGATATTGTTGTTGTGTAGGGTTTTTTAAGAGTTTGGCGAGTGGCCAATCCTATAAAATAGCTGCTCCGGAGGCTGAGCCTGCTGGCGGGGGCGTTTTGATCTCTGTCGTGCCGGGGCAGCAGGTCTGGTTGCTGGGTAGGTCTGCATTAGAAGTAGACAGTCCATCGGAGAAATGAATGAGATATTTTGAGGAAAATCCAGCAGGGAGGTTTCCTGCAATGTATGCAAAAAAGCAAACGCAAGAGAAGGAACATAGATTGTGACGTGGCTTAAATAGGCAAATAGCTTCGATAGGCAGGAGAAAAATAGGAGAGCAGCTCTAGCTCCTGCCCCTGAACCCCACTTTAAAGTTAACATTAGGGGGCTCCAGAGTGGCGCATCTGGTAAAGGCACTCAGAGTGGAGTGCAGGATGTGCCCTATAGCCTGGAGGTCGCCGGTTCGAGTCCAGTCTATCCTATTGCCAACCGTAGACGGGAGCTCCTAGGGGGTGGTGCACAATTGGCTGAGCACCTGTTTTAGCTGTCCATATTGATCGGGAAGTAGCACTTAAAGAAGGGTTTACCTCTTTTTTTACCCTTTTTTTCTGTGCTATTTCTTTGGACTCCTTGCTTCATTTTGTACTCCAATTTGAAATATGCAGATCAAGACAACGCTATAGATGCAAAGTTCCTGCTTCCTGGTACCTAATATGTTATAGTTCATGCTCACTCCAAAATGTCTAGCTGCAATCATACCATGTGACCTACTGCAAACGTACCAGGATGTGACAGAACAGTTAAAAGGGGAGCAGGAGTAACATCAATAAAACATAGATTGTAAAACATAACAAGTTACATCCTTGTCCATAACAGCAAGTACCCTTTACCGTGTCTCCTTTATAAGCTTGCACATACTTCTGTTCTGTACTGAAAAGCCTAATCAGTATTTGTTTCAGAAATGTTTCAGAGAGTGTTTCAGATGTTTTTTATCCTCCGAAGAATATTAAAAAGGCCAAGTAAAAATAACTATTAATGAATGTAAGTTTCATATTCCTCTTTGGAATTTCCATTCCCTGGATCAGATTTCAATTAAATAGGCTTTCTGTACCCTGCTATGTGGGCCATGCCAATACAGAGCCTTTTCATAGCTTAACACTTTTTCATGATTTCTAAATGTTTTATAAAAGAGAATGGATAATCTAATGTTGTAAACGCTTCATTGAAGTTCACATTTAATATTCTCTTACCAGATCGCTGTTCATTAAAGCACATCCCGAAAATAAAACAAAACAAACATTTTTGATAGGAACCAAAAAATATTTGGGTGCTACATTAGGCTTATTGGTACCCGTGACGGGGTACATCCCGCCCCTATGTGTGTGTATATTATTTTGTATTTGTTGTATTGTTATTTAAAACGTGTTGTTTAATTTGTATAAAACACAATGTTTTTTTATTGTTGTTTTTGCAGCATGGATGGGGTTAAACTTCCCCATCCATGCTAAACCCGTGCAGAATGTGACCGTCTTCAGATTGATTGATTGATTAATTTATTACTAATTTGGAGACGGTCACATGTATATAAACCCGCAGCTTTGGCTGATCGGGGAGTGTGTTCAGAGGCGGAACAAGACGTGAGTGAAAGAGAAACTAAAAGAAATCATTACAATTGCTATGCATGCTGGGATTATACCAGCGCGTGATACTTATTATTATTATTTATTTCTTAGCAGACGCCCTTATCCAGGGCGACTTACAATTGTTACAAGATATCACATTATTTTTACATACAATTACCCATTTATACTGTTGGGTTTTTACTGGAGCAACTTAGGTAAAGTACCTTGCTCAAGGGTACAGCAGCAGTGTCCCCTACCAGGGATTGAACCCACAACCCTCCGGTCAAGAGTCCAGAGCCCTAACCACTACTCCACACTGCTGCCGTGTGTTCCATGTCTGTTTGTCTGTCTGTTTTGGCCAATGTGCCTTTTTGTTTTGTATAAGTGTTTTGTTTAAACGTTTTATGTATTAATAAAACATGCAGAAGCGCCTTCATACCCCAGTTCTGTCTCTGTGTGTGCTACTCCTTCCTGGCCTGACGTCACCACCACAGTACCATTGAGCAATGAATAACTGTCTGACTCTGCTGGCTGATAGGCTCATCATTTTTGTTTTATCTCCACGATGTGTCAGTCAAGGTCAAGGTCCATCCGATTAGGGTGGTTCAGTTAACAAGGAGTTTTTACACAGTAGACAGTTTCTCTTAGCTGAAACTAGAAAGTTTAATTACATACCACAGTATACCATACTGTCATTACACATACAGTACAAACATACTTTTCTGGACAGACAGAAGCTGAGGTGAACTATCCACAATCGTGTTTCCTCCCTAACTATGGCTCACCCCACATTTCAATAGGCTGTGCTTTTACTGGATAAGCCACTGGGGACACTTTTTATACAGCAAGATTGTATTTATTTAGTACAATTGTAAAACCAGCCTTCTAGGAAAGGTCTGGTATTTTAAAAAGGATCTTAATGCTAAAGCTAAAACCGTTCAGGAGGAGTGTGCCAGTAATCTGGGACTGTTAAATGTATAAAGATGTTGCTAGGAAGAAAAAAAAATTACAATAAAAAAATAATGTTGAGACAGGAGTACTTTGAAAATGAAATAATTCAATCTAGATTATACATTGATACATAATCTTCTTCTGTATTCTGCACATTGTCTTTAAAACATCACTATTAGACAAATGGATGGAGTACAGACTATTGATTAGGAAGTTGAAAATTGCAGCAGTTGCTCTTAAAGGTGCTGGCTTCAAAATTGATATGTAGCTGCAGTGTATAATTATCTCTTGGTCAAGTTCAATCACCAGTATCACCCAATAAAGACGTTTCACTGTCATATTCCTTTAAGTTACTCTTAGACATTCAAAACCTGAAACCATTTGTATGCATACCTGTAAATTGCTGGCTCAAGTTAAAAAGTTTGTTTGGCAAATATGTATATATTCATTTAAAATAGCATTTTAAAAACTGTGTCATTTATTCTTGTATTTTTTTTTCCTTTGTCAAATTGTTTGACAGCATGGGACAATTTATTGTGATGCTTCAGAAATTGTAAAAAAATTAATATATTTATTTCAAAGCATCCAGTAGCACTTGAAAAAGAAAGTAGATGTACATTCACTTGTAAGGGAAGGCTGAGTTTACTGTTTGTTAATCAGCGCTTCTAATCTAGAAAGTGGTACAATGCACTACTGACCCTCAGATGCACTGCAGTGATGTTTCTGACACTTCATTATGAAGAGCTGTATGTGCAAAAAAGACACTTTCCCACCTCTCTGAGCTCAGGGAGAATGGTTTTGCTTGGCTGAAAAAATAAATTAAACCCATCTGGACTTTTTCTTGATTTGCTTAACCCTTAAATAAGCCATAAATAGCCTTCCAAGGGTTCTGACTGTTTGTTTTTTTTTAATATCAAATGTTTTATTTAACAGGGACAATGTACACTTTTTAACATTTATGACAAGTCACAAGATGTATTGTACCCAGACTTAGCTATAAGCTAATTTACATTGGGAGTCTCATGACTCATAAGAAACCAAAAAAAAAAAATAATATACAACCAACACATACAAACAGCACATTACAATAAATACAACAAGATTAATAGATTAGTTCATGTAAACCAAAATCCCATATAATGTATTATTATTAATTTCTTAGCAGACACCCTTATCCAGGGCGACTTACAAATGTTACAAGATACCACATTCTTTTTACGAACAATGACATTACTTTTTAGATGTTATTTTTACATACAATTACCCATTTATACAGTTGGGTTTTTACTGGAGCAATCTAGGTAAAGTACCTTGCTCAAGGGTACAGCAACAGTGTCCCCCACCTGGGATTGAACCCACGACCCTCCGGTCAAGAGTCCAGAGCCCTAACCACTACTCCACACTGCTGCCCATATTATAATTACAAATATAGCAGCTACCAAATACTAATACTGTTGTCAGCATAATAAATATAAAATTCATTCCCTTTTAATATATTAAAATCATTATCTTAGAGATATTAAAACTAATAATTTTCATTACAATGCATTTATGTGTATGTCACATATTGCAGATGTTACTAATTATTTACAAGTGAATGACGTTTTCACCCTAAGAGGTCATAAGATCATAGGAGAATCTCTAATGCATAGTAGGTTTAAAATCTGCCACTGCAGTGCACATATTAGTAGAACTGAAACACACACCATGCTGAATTACCCATGTTAACTGGTTAGTGCAGTTCATTTGGAACGCACTGGCTCACAAGCACTGCAGATAATGTGCTACCTTCAGCCAGCTCTGTTTTTGAATGTAGTGATATTAATTACTATATCAATGAGAGCGTTATCATAGTCTAGGTTGGGTAAATAATTAGTAACACCTGCAATATGTGACATACACATAAATGCTGCTTTTCCCTGTTGCAAGTCACAAACTGCAGTCACAGAGCATGTCCCCCTTGTATTTCCCTGAGGTACTAGTCATTGAGGGATAGTGACATATGGTGGCCCTCCGCTCTATTGACTGTGTTATTGTACATGTTTAAAATGTTTTCTAAGCACAAGATGATGTAACAGGATTAAATACTGTGTGTTATTCTGCTTCTAATGTGAATAGTGGAAAATATGACCCAAAAAGAATATATTCAATACCATAAAGACTGTTAGAAAAATAAAAGTTATTATTATCTAGGGGTGTGCTGGTACTCATATTTTGCTTATGCTCATAATTGCCTTTCAGAAGTATTTGTTCACACATTTATGAATGTGTTGTATTTCAAGACAATAAAAGCTACACTTCCCTCACCTTTGCAACTGATCACCAATCAATGACTATTAACTTCCGTATTGGGTGTTTTAAAAGCTGCCATACTGCCATAGCGAGGCTGTAAACTGGCAATGAAAAGATCTTGCAAAACTAGCAAACTATTCGTCATGTAAACAAGTTTATTAAGAGATAACACCTTGCCCATGACTATAATCTCATAATTCACTGCAGAGAGGATGCATTTCTAAGGAAACTAAGGCCATTGAGTTCTATATTAAATAGCACTGTCATATTGTTATTGATTGATGCTCAATAATAGTGTAACCAAGAGAAACCGAGGGACAGCATTACTTTGTGCCGAGCAATCAACACATTTTATTTTATCGAATTAATACTTAACAACTTCAAATTTCTTAAAGGTAATTACTCTGAAAATACAAGTTTGGACAAACCCCTACTATTATCTAAACAGATCTCGCTCTGTGGTAGAATTCTAGGTAGACATCCTATGTTTTAATTCATAATATAATAAGGATGTTGTAAGTTTCCAGGTTGATAAATGTACTGGTTGTGATGTAATATTTGATCTGAGCACACAAAAAAAGTGTATCCCCCAAAACATTTGTCACCTATTAGCTAATAACTAGAGGGTGCAACAAGTAAATTCACATCCTGTTCCATTCGTTTAAACTAATTACCATCATTATTTTATACATGTTCAAACATTAATTAATTGTAGGCAAGGGAGGCCCATCTCTTTTTTCTGTCTGTTTAATGAGAGGGTCTGTGACAGAGACAAAGTGATTCTTGGTGATACATCTCCCTCCCTCCCGACCTGTGAGGGCGCTGTGTAAAGGGAACAGAGTGCCCCGGACTGGATGGTCAGACAATTAATTCCCAGGGTTAGGCGGAAGTTGGTCATCTAGAAAGGGTACACTAAATCATCGACCTGGAAGGGAAATGATGTGGCAGCTGCAGATTGGAGGAGCTGTTGCACTCGTTAACCAAGGGGTCATGATAGATGGTACAAAAGGGGACGGAGTGATGTGATCTGTTCCTTTGTATGGTTAAAGTAAAACCAAAAGGAGACCTGTGTTGTGAACCATGAGTGTTTTGTTTGTCGTGTCTAAAGTGTACTTTTTTGTTATTTAGACGGCTAACACGATCCAGAGCTGTCGCCAGAGTCCAGCACTTCACCTTGTTTGCACAATAAACTGTATTTGCACTACGAGCACTAGAGCACGCACTGTGGACTTGTGTTTGTGTTTGTGTTACATGTGGGTGTAAAAGATCGGGACTGTTTATTATTTCAGAACCAACCCACGGGTTACAGTAAAGTAATACATGCCGCTGTATTACGTATCATTGTTATTATTTACTGCTGTTTCACCACCAGGCAATTGGATTATAAAATAAAACACCATTGCACCTGGATTATCATTGGCTGTCTGTTTATTGAGCACCTGCACCTGCACACTGTTAACCACTTTGCCACAAGGTCCTTACAACTATTTTGTTCTGCCACATTCCACATGTTAGCAGGATGCAGTGCAGCTAATTGTCTTGTTAAGAAGTGCATATTTAGTCTCTCCTCTTTCAGCTAACAGGCAGTGTGTTACGGGCCACTTGAGCGCTGTTCCACTCGGATGTCCAGTGAGTGGTGCTGAAACCCTACAGGCAAGTGTTTTTCCTGGCAACTCCCCAGGGTGCTGAACCAGCGGAGTACCCCTACGGGAGCCCAACTCCATATCCTGGAAACAAAGTTTACTGAATTCAGGTAGTAAAACAGATACATAATGTTTTCATATCCAGTTGGGAATCCCTTCCAGAAATAGAACAGAAAATATTGCACTTGTTTTCAATACATACTGTAAAAGCTTTTCAATGGAACATCTTGACAAACTCATTTTTTCTGGTGGTCATTTTTGTGCTGGACAGAAATCACAACTTGCTCAGTCTTCCTAAAGATAAAATATACTGATGACTTTATTAAACATGCCAAATAATAATAAATAGATACTGTACACGATTAAAGGTTATGCAAATTCAGAGGGTATCAAATATTCTGAGAAAAAGATGGAGTTTTTTAATTGTTTAAGTCAAACTGGTTGCAATCTTATTTTAAAAAATGTGTTTGCACATCTGATCAAGCTATATTTAAGTCTGGAAGATGTGATTGAATTACTGCACTATTGTAAAATGATACAGCTGCTTTATTTCTCATACAGTAAGCATTCTAAGAAGACCGCCTAGTTTTACTAAGAATCAAAAAGTCAACAAAGTAAAGCTATCTCTTCTTGTATTACAGTTACAGATACATGGAGCAATAAAATATGTAAGCCATTAGTGAACATGTTTTCAGGCAGGATTTGTTTTCCCTAGCCCAAAGACCTTACACTGGCTTAAGTAGCTTAAAATTGTACATTCCCCTACCATTTAGATGTTTACTATCATTCTGATTTGCTCCACAAATGAATTGCAATATTTGTTTTTCTCTGTATCATAATCCCCTTGGCATTATCTATCTGAGTCTATAGAATTCAAGTTACCTGCTCTTCTGATTCCAAAGAAATCACATCATGCAGTGACCTTTCAACTCAGACTGGCTCCACCTGCTTAAAAAACAGGATTCTACAGGCTCAGGTGAAAAGGATTACAATTCAATATTGGAGCACTCACTCAAAATACTTGGAAACAACATCAAAATCAAAGGTGAACAAATGAATAAAGTTGCATTTTAAACTTACAACTATTTACATTTTAATGACCCTGTTTTTGTTTTTCACCAAAATACCATTTTGGAGAATGATGACCTACTGATGCTGCCTATGGTTATTAGGCACCAATAAGTCCCATGCATAAAAAGGAAAAAAGATATATAATCGATAACCCCAAAACTGATCTTATAATGTTGTTTTATTGGCATGCATAATGTCTGTGTAGATTGGAATTATTAGCAGACACGGGTTTACCCATTCAAGATATTGTAGAAGAGCAATCATTGCCATCTTTGTCTGCTTGTCAAATGTGATTCTCTATGTGCTTATTGATTGTTTTCTTGTATTTATTTGTTAAACCTGTGTATTCCTTTTTAGTTCATTAATGATGTTAACAGCCACGTTCACCAATGACAGTAACATCACTCATTCAAAGTGCACAAAGATCTCTGAAAAGCAGGAACCAATTTTTTTGCAATCTCAAAATATCTGAAAATTATGAATTTGTATTTCATGTGAGTTGCCTGCATGCTTACCACACAAAATATTTTATAATTTTCATCTGTTTTTTCGGTAACAATCTCCTTCATTAAATGAATACACGTTCTCATGGTCTAATATGTTCTGACATGTTATGCTGCTGGAGGAAAACATGACATCAGTCACCTAATGAACACTTGAATTAATGCTCATAACAAAGACCTTGACTTTTAACATGGAGCTGAAACATTACCTGGGATCTAAGCATGATCGTGTTTCTGTTTTCAACTTAGAGTTGATATATTTCTGATACAGTTCATTGCTCATTGCCTTTTGAAGACCAGGATGAGAGAAATTAGTCTTCACTAAGTCAATACTGCAAACTGCTGAACATGAGCAAACTTGCATTCAACTGATTGTGGTTTAAGCTGTTCCATAGTCAATCAATGTTCCATAGTCAATCAATTGTTACCTTCTGGGTGTTTAGTTGACATGCTGTATGTACACATAACTTACCTTTATGGACTGACTGTAGTACTGTACCTTCAGACTTTCAATTGGCTTTAATCACAAATATAGGGGGTGAGTAATGTGATCAGGGGCTTCAGGAGAAGCATTGTCCACTGCTTAGGTTGGCTAGGTGAAAAGAGGCAATTGACACACAGATGAAATAATAAATCCATCAAACCACTTACTTCTAATTTATCATTTTTGGTTAAGAATTTATAAATTGATATTGTCATTAGAAAGATAAACTTGAAATAATAATTGTTTATTTTGTAAAAGTCATTGCAGTCTGCATTTATTTTGCAGCAGTCAGAGCCTGTTTAAGCCAAGTGCATGTATTACTACTTAGTGTCCCTTTCAATACAAATATAAAGTGAAATCATTGTAATGTGAAATCGCTCTGCTCAATCAATAGAAACATGTTTCCATTTGAGATAAACTATTTTTATATTACCGGTACAACTAGATTGTACATTAACACTAAATAAAAACTGGTAAGAACTGAATGTATCGGCAACTGTTTCTCTCTCACTATTGCACTGCTAAACCAAGATTTAATTTAAATTAGCAAACAAGGTTTTTTTTTTTGTTTGTTTGTTTTTTTAAGGGCAGTGTTATTAGGAAAGCTTTCCTTTTTGATTCACTACAAATACACAGGTTGACAGGATATAGGAGAATATAAATGGGATGGTGATCATCTATGACTAACTTCAAGAATACAGAACAATATAGAGTACAATGCAAAGTCATGTCTTTGCAGGTCATATTACAGGCACACCATCTAGACTTCAGTTTCTACCAGGAATAAGCACACTTCCGTGTTGGTTTCAAAAATAATAAGAGGCTTTCACACAACGATAAACAAAGCTAATCCTAGTTCTGTGGCATTGCGGATTTCCTTTATGTGCTGGAGGCAATCAAATGCTGTGCCATTGCCATCTGAACATGCAATGATTTTTCTATCAAAACAAGTACATTCAGACCAAGGTAAGATTGTTCTTGTTTTTGTTCATGAATGTCACACTTTAAAACATCTGTGATCATTTTCCAGAATCACCTTAAGGGTATCTCTTTGAATACCTAAGTATGCCTCACACATTCATTGACAAAATCTGTAGCTGGCAAGCTGGATTTGTTGATGTTGGGGTAATCATACATATATGTCAAAACAACACTGTGTCAAGGCCTGTAGAGCTGGATGCAGGCTTACGTAAGGAGTGATGATAAAGTAATGGAATTGTTTGTGCTGGATACATCCTGTCACCCGCATCATTTAACATCGTCTTAGATCACATGCTGGAGGCACTGGTGGAGAGGCAAGGCCACAGAGGAGGAGACCTTGTGTTGATGGATCTAGAGGATGTGGATGATTTAATACTGAATAAAACATATTAAGGGAGGGGGAAAAAAAAGAACAATGAGATGAGGGACACTGAATGAGTTGAATAGTGCCACAAATGCAGTTGTTGGTAACGTAGCAGTACCTGGCAACGATAGAGATTGATGACAAGCTCATTGAATCACTGGTACATTTTTCATGTGTGGGAGGTCACTATCAGAGACATGAGCTTCCACTGAATCACTGAATATGCATGTGTTTATTCTTGAACCCCCCTGCATATGAAACCAAATATAACAGCAGCTGCCTGCCATTTTAAGCCATAAAGACTTTAGTCCACTTTGTTTGTGACAATCAGTGGGCAGTAAAATAACATCATAAAAACCAGCACTGAAATAGGTGCTGAAACGTTATGTAGGAGTAGCATTAAAGTATCATTGTGTGAAGTACACTCCACTCTTAGCTCAGGGCATCACTATGTATTATAGCAGAATAATAAAATAGTGTCTATCAAACTCATTTCCAATCCAAAACTACATTACATAATATTGCATCTACAATGTATACATTTTAAGTACACGACGGAATATGAATATGTATGTGTGTATGTATTATTAGAATGTATACAGAGTTGCAGAACGTAGATATGAGCCATCTCCTTTTCAAAAGTGCCCCGGTTTCCAGGTAGTGTAAGATAAATTACTTTTATATTTACAATAATAAAAAATGTTGCCTTATGTATCCTGCAGTTTTTCTTTTCTTATATGTTTTGGGAATTATGGACTGTGTAATTAAATTTTGACAACTGCAAACTACTTCATCATATTCTTATAATTGTAATGAGTGAAGTCATCTGAAGTACCTGAGCTAAACTGTTAAATAATGGTAGCATGGCTTATGGAAGGTTAATGACAAAAACTGATGATGAGTTTCTGGTCTAGTGATGCTGAAATTCTTGCAGAAGCAACAACTGCAGCAATCCATATAAACCATTAGGTGATTGCCAAGGATGTGGAGGTACTGATTAGCATGCAAATCATGAAAAGGGCCCTGTATCTGAAGCTAGCCTTTCAGAGTCAGTCAGCACTTTTTACACAGTAAGGAGCAGGATTTAAAATATGCTTTTTTTTTTTTTTTTGGATTGCTGGCTTAATTAAGTTCCACTGTTTGTCTACCCATGTCTCAGAGCACAATCACACCACTACAATTTCTACATATATAATTTTTTGTTTTTTATCATTTTTGTAACTTTTGCAAAGAATATAACGTAGCACATTAGATATTGTTTTCATTTACAGGTATTGCTTACATTGTTATGTTGTTTAAGGTGGCATAATTGTGATATTTATAAAATGATAATGTACATAATATAACATTGTAGAAATCAGTTTATTACTGTAAGCGCAACAATTAGTGTATGTATTTTTGTTTACAACTGTAAGTCGCCCTGGATAAGGGCGTCTGCTAAGAAATAAATAATAATAATAATAATTACTGTTAATTTTAGCACTCCACAGTGACATATTTGAGTTCTAATAGTTATACTATTATTATTTTTCATGCCATCAACGTTTGCCACCAAACTGTAAGTACAGGGCTGAAAAAAACTTAACCTAAATGTGTATTGTTTTGCTTAGAAATTTCACGAATGTCTTAAAAATAGGTCTTGTATTGAATAAATTTGTTTTCTAGTTGAGTATTTTGAGAAATCTTGTAATCCTTGGAATCAGATGACAGCTTAATTATTAATTGAAATCTTGCATGTGACAGTCATAAGATGAAAAACAGGTTATCTGACTGCCAAAACACTCATAAGCAATATTACTTTCCTCCTGGATCCTACATTAATTTTCTGTAGTAGCAGCATGCAGCAAATATACATCTTGAGAAGACTAAAAAACAGCAGGTGAGAGATTAAGGGATCCCCCCCCTTTTTTTTTAAATAGATGCTCCCTTGTGGCCCAGAACTAATTATATCAATGCCTATTTTGATTACAGTTATTAGTGAGATACAAAAATACTGACACAGAACTAATACTGTATATACTGTACTGTAATGACTGGATATATGAATCAGAAAATTCTACTGAATGTGTTATAGGTGGCACTCAAATGGTCTGGTCAAGGAATCGTGTTGGTGCCTAGGCAGGTTTGCTTTGTACCTGGCTAGAGCCCTTGTTTGTCCAAGCCTGGTGGTGCCCAGGCTTTGCACTTTTTCTAAAGCTTAATATACACCCCAAGTGGTTTTCCATCATCTCTTGCAGCCACATCCACTAACCTGCTGTGCTCAGGAAGGCAGAAACTCTTTTCTTTTGCATATTTATTCATGTATATAGTCTTACTAATGAGGCCAGACACTATTATTTTCAATACTCTAATATGCAATGTTTGCAGTGCCATCATTTCTATGGCCACTCATACCAATGAGTGTCAACATAGTCATCCCTATGTCATCCATTCATCTTTCTGTCCCTCTCTGGCAGATGACATAACCATATTAAATTGAGAATATTTTTTACAAAACAACTTGGAACTTGGTAAAAAAAAGTCAGATAAAACTAAGGTGCAAATCCCAATTGAAAATCAATGGGATCGCTAGTTTCTAAGTGGGTCAAATTTACCATCACAAAAATCAATTGGTGTGTTTTAGTTTTTTTTTTTAATTCATCAGTTTTTATTAATCAATTTTATTGTGATTGTTTTTACCGAATTTCAAACGCCCAATTTGAAATCATCTGAGATATGTTATGCTACCATGGTACTTTATTAGAAGGCATTTCCGGTTCACAACTTTAGTTTTAAAGACACATGGCCTCCCACTGTTAACACCTGCTTGCCACTACATCACTCTGTGTGGTCTATTTTAATATAGTGTCATTATTTTATAATATATTAATAGTGTTGATGTTCCCCGGAGGTGTATTTGCTAAGATCAGGTTTATATACAACTGCATTTCTTGCAGCTTTTTTGTGTTCTTTATCCTGTTCTGCATACCAGTCTGCCAGAGGACAGGATCGCTATGAGTTCTGTATGCAACCCTCTGATTGGTGGAAGTATTATTGGTGATCCAATCAAAATAGCCAATAAAGCCCAAATAAAGTATCTACCCATTATACGGTATGTAGCCTAGGTTAAGATGTGCGATCTAATTTTTTTTTTTTTAAATGTTTTAATTAAAAAAAATTAAAAAAAAAAAAACCTGTGCCCCCCAGTTTGAGAACCACTGCCTTACAGGAATTGACAGAGCTAGTTCAAAATATGAGAGCTACTACATGCTCTCTTGATCCTATTCCTAGAGAACTATTAAAATATGTTCTTGGTGTTATTAATACCCACATTAAAAAAAATTATAAATGGTTCACTTTCCTCCGGTATAGTTCCCTCAGCACTTAAGGTAGCTGTGGTAAAGCCTATGCTTAAGAAACACAATTTGGACCCTAAAGTGCTCAATAACTAATCTCAGATAAGTGTCTAGAGAGAGTTGTTGCAATTCAATTACAAAAATTGTTAAATCTTAATGGTATATTCGAGAAGTTTCAGTCTGGTTTTTGTGCTGCACATAGCACCGAGACGGCCCTTGTCAGTTGTGAATGATCTGCTGATAAGCCCTGACTCTGGCTTTCCATCAGTTTTAATTCTTCTAGATCTGTGCTGCCTTTTGATACTGTAGACCATTCCATCCTACTGAATCGTCTCAAAGCACAGTAGGACTGTCTGGCCTTGTCCTATCCTGGTTCAAATCTTATCTTTCTGATAGGTTTCAGTTTGTCTCTATTGGGGAGGTAAAATTGGCATTATTGGAAGTTATCTGTGGTGTTCCACAGGGCTCCATTCTAGGTCCCTTGTTGTTTTCATTATACCGTATATGCTACCATTAGGTGACATCTAGGGTTGCCACCTGGCCCCAGAACACTTTCGAACGGGACATGGCTTTTAAGTTGCACTTAAACTGGAAGCAATAAACACGTGAATTGAGCACTAAACATTTGCTTGATTTATACGGCTTCTTAATTATCCAAATCATTGTGATAATACAAATCTTACATCTTGAATAATCAGGATGCTTTTTTATTTTGTAAAATTAGTATTTCAGTTCTCAGTATTTAAAAGATGTTATTTATATCCTGTTAATTAGTAATATATAGCCCTAATTTACACTGACTCCCCCAATTAAATAATAACAATGATTAGGTGTAAACATATATGTATGTATATAAACTATTAATAAAAGAAATACATATTGATGATGGTACTTATTTATTTATTTATTTAATTTGTTAAAAGCTATTATTGTATTGTCATGTTGCCTCGAGATAATTAACCACCAGAATCAATTTAGCAAAGGTTTATCGCTCAGTTCAGTTTAAAGGCAACTTCAAAATCCTGTTCTGTCTCGCAGTGTTCTGGAATTATGGGGCCAGGTGGCAACCCTAGTAACATTATCCACAGATACAGAGTTAACTTCCATTGCTATGCTGATGATACCCAGCAATATAGGATGGAATGGTCTGCAGTATTAATAGGGCAGCAGTGTGGAGTAGTGGTTAGGGCTTTGGACTCTTGACCGGAGGGTCGTTCAATTGTATGTAAAAATAATGTGATATCTTGTAACAATTGTAAGTCACCCTGGATAAGGGTGTCTGCTAAGAAATAAATAATAATAATAATAATAATAATAATAATAATAATAATAATAATAATAATAATATAGGTCCCTAAAGCCTGGGTGTTATTAAATACTTGCCTGTGACAGAGTGGTGAGTGAACACAGGTGAATGCAATGCAGTGCGGAATAAACAGACAGACAATGATATCCAGGTGCAAGGGTGTTTATTGGTGATTACAATGTCCAGAGCCTTATGGCGAACACCTGTAAATAATAAATGAAGAAGTGATAAAACGGTGTGTATCACTTTGTATTTGTAAATCCCCAGGTTTGACCTGCAACCAAAAGACCAGTCTTTTAACACACCCACACTAAACACAAAACACAAACACAGTTTTTAGTGAGTGAAATTAGTGCTAGTGGTGCAAGACAGTCCTCCGTGAACAAAGGGTGAAAGTGCTGATGTCCGGGTTAGTGCTGGCTTTCACTACAGCTCCAGAGTGTGTTAGTTGTAGTCTACAACAACAGACAAACAAATCACTAACACGGACAAACACAAACAAAACACTCACGGTTTCTGGAATCACAGGGGTCTCCTTTTAGGTCTATCTAACCATTTACAAAGGAACAGATTACTTATACTACGACCCCTTTATACCCTCCCCCATGACCCCTAGGTTAACGAGCACATCCGCTCCTCCAATCCGCGGACGCCATGCCGTTTCCCATCCGGGTCATTGAGTTTGGGTACCGTAGCTCCGCCCCTTTTCTAGATGGCCGACTTCCACCTAACCCAAGGAATAAATTGTCATGCCAGTTAGTCCAGGGTACTCTGTTCCCTTTACTCAGCAACCTCAGAGGTCGGGAGGGAGATCTAACACCAAGAATCATTCTGTCCTGTTACGTTGCCTTACAGACAGCAGATGCCACAGAATTTTCTAATGTTGGATTCAGATAAAACAGAGGTTATGCTAGTGGGTTTACAGAACCGAGATACAATTGCATGACTTTGTTTCATCTAGAGTTGATTATTGTAATGCACTTTTTTCTGATGTCCCAAAACTTGTGATATCCCACTTACAGCTTGTTCAGAATACCGCTGTTAGAATTCTGACTAAAACCAGGAAAAGTGAACATATTACCCCTGTTTTTGCCCTTTACACTGGCTCCCTGTGTAGTATAGAATTTATTTTAAGATTTTGCTGTTAATTTACAAGGCCCTGAATGGATTAGAACCTAGTTATTTGCAGGAGTTACTGACCCCGTATCTTCCAAACTGCACTCAGAGATCACAGGACACGGGGCCACTGGTTATTCCTAGGGTCAACAAAAACAACACAGGAGGAGACAGGGCTTTTTCTTGTAGAGCTCCTAAATTATGGAATGCTCTGCCTTCTTTTGTCAGGGAAGCTGGGACCGTTACTATTTTCAAGTCAAGACTAAAACACACACTTTTATAAAATGGCTTTCCTATTTTAGTGGGTTTTAATGTAACTTTAAGGTTCTTACTTTTCACTTTTCTACATGTTAAGTTTTAAATAAAAAGATGAAGGGAAAAAAGAAAAAGATGTTGCGGGCATTATGTCACACTGAACAGAAAAATGTTGTTTTTGTCTATAAATGCAATAAATGAACCCCCTTAAAGTGTTAGATCTTTTAAAAAAAAACAATGTTTAATCAGTGTGACAGATGCTAATGGCAGCTTGATCTAATCAATGACCAGTGTCAATTCTACATCTGCAATGGCATCACAAGTAATAGTCACTGTTGTGTGTCTTCTCATCCGTGACATAATAATGCATCACAATGATCTACATACTCATGTTTCATGAGCTGAATTAGGCCTCTAGTGCTAATGCCACACGCACTTATCTGGAGGGGTTTGAGATTTGGTTTTGGCAAAAATAGCCAAAACTAAATAGCTGATGTAGTTATTGTAGAACCTATTACTTATATTTATAATCTTCCAATGAGTCAAATGAACTGCCTTATTGTCTGGAAGTTGGCTTATGTTACTCCTCTCTTAAAAGCTGGAAATCAATCTGACATGAACAATTGCAGACCAATTTCCAATTTGTCAGTTTTGGCAAAAATGTTGGAATCTATGGTCAGTAACCAACTTAAATATTACTTGAATGCAAACAATATTTTAAACAACATGCAATCCGGTTTTAGGTCAGGTCATAGTACTGTGACTGCATCATTGAAAGTATGGATGACATGAAAATAACTCTAGATAAAAAAATAAACACGTTTATCTCTGTTTATTGATCTTTCCAGGGCCTTTGATACTGTTGATCATGCATTACTCAATAAAAAGGTTATTGAGTGCTGGTATTGGATTGCAAGCAGCTGGATGGTTTCAAAATTACCTTACTAATAGATCACAGATTGTCAAACATGCAAATATGATGTCAAATCCTGTTTTGTTAAATAAGAGTGTTCCTCAAGGATCTATTCTTGGCCTGTTATTGTTTATCCTATATATTAATAACATCAGTGATAACATTAAACACTGTAAGTACCATCTTTATGTAGATGATACTATTTTATACTCATGTAATCCCTCCCCTTCTTTGGCAATTAATAATTTGCAGGCTGATTTTGATTCCATTCAACGAACCTTAAATAATCTAAAGCTTCTTTTAAATTCTAGTAAGGACAAATGCTACTAAAGAATAATCTTTAGTTACTTTAGATAGCAAAGTTATTGAGATAGTTGATAACTATAAGTATCTGTGTATCTGGTTGGATAATAATCTTTTAAGGTCCATATTGATAATCTTGCAAAAAAAACCAACCTGAAATTCATGATAGGCTTCTTTTATAGACTCCGATCTTGTTTTTCTGTAGTTACAAAAAAAGGCTAATTGCTTGTATATTCTTACCACAAATTGATTATGGGGACACAGTCTATAGGTTTGCATCGTCCTCAACGTTACGCAAACTGGATTCTATGAGTCCTACAGTACTCATCATTGTGTGTTATACATTTTGGTTGGCTGGACCTCTGTGGCTTTGCGAAGGTTGAAGCACTGGTTTATTCTGTTATATAAAGCTAGTCTTTGTAAATTACCACCATATATAAATGAATAATATATAGTCGCTTTTTGTAACTACAGTATTAGATCGCATACATTTTGAATTTTACGGTTCCTAAAGTGCGTACAGAGGCTGCTAAAAGATCATTTGCCTATTTTGCTTCTTGGTCTTGGAATGATTTACAATCTAAACTTAAGTTGCAGTCCCAAATAACTTTAGTACAATTTAAGAGTAAGATGCATGATTATCTACTTGAGAGTTGTGCATGTTTTAAGTAGTTGAGTAGACTTGTTACTGTTTGATTGTTGACTGTATTATTATGATTTGTTTGTGTCTTAAGTATTTTATTTTTGAACCGTGTTTTATTGTGTTGCTGCTGCCTTTCTTGGCCAGGTCGCACTTGTAAAAGAGATTTTAATCTCAATCTGTTTACCTAGTAAAATAAAGGTTTTAAAAAAAAATGTGCTCAACATCACAGTAAGCATGACTTCAAGCAACACCCGAGGGGAATACTTGCTATTAGTTGCAAACTATTAGTGGATTCACCGCTTCCAGCAGTAGTCCTCGCTTCCCCACTTATTTAGTCACTGAGGAACACCTCCTGCTAGGAGAGCTGGTAAAGAACCGATCTCAGCATGATGTATTACATACTGTCAGCTTAGGGACTGCAGCATTCCCCATTGACCTTCTGCACGATTATACATCTACACAAGGCTTTTTATCAATAGGAGATAGGAAACTAGGCACCTACTGTACAGTAAGTCTAGCTCCCATACATTTTATTTTTAATCCAACTATGGCCAACCTTAGTATCACATCTGAAACAGCATGCAAAATCAGATCTTTGATTTGATTACATTTTCAGAGCCATTAGTTAATAAATCCATTTTTTTTAAAGGGGATAGGAAACTGTGACAGATAGCGAATGAACAATCCTAATCAACAATCTCCCTCCCGACCTGTGAGGGTGCTGTATAATAGGAACAGTGTGCCCCGGACTGGATGGTTTGGCAGTTCATTCCAGGGTCAGTTGGAAGTCGGCCATCCAGAAAGGGGGCGGAGTCACCATACCAGAAGTCTTAATGCGGTAGGTGATTTGTCAGTCATGGATTGGAGGATATGTGATTACACTCACTACCGAAGGGGGCATGACTGAAGGTATATCAGGGGATGTGGCCAAGCAATCTGTTCCTTTGTTATGGTTACAGAAAGACCTGTAAAGGACGTACTAACGGAAAAGAAACCATGAGTTTTTGTGTGTTGCTTTGCCTGTCTATTTAACTGTTATATTTGTCATTATAGAAGGCTAAACTCCAGGAGCTGTAGCTAAACAGCCAGCAAAAACCTGGACTACACTTCACCATTGTGCACATATAAACCTGTAAATCACCACTTTCAATAAGAGCTTGTGTTTGTGTGTATCTTGTTTATTGTATTATTATTTCAGGACTGAACCCCGTGGTTTAACTGAGTGAATCACATTGATGTGTAGAGCCAGTTATTATTATTTAAGAGTTGTGAGCACGCAACAAAGCCAAATAAAATCACAGTGAACTGTCTTGTGTCTGTTATTACTGAGCACTGCATCACCTCTACACCTGCACACTGCAAACCACTTTGCCACAGAAACACTTTTCGGTTTGTTTGTAAATGATAAAATAGATGGGAAAGCAATGTAATCTCGGGTTTGTTTTGATTGCTATATGTCAAATGAGCTGTTTACATTCCACGGTCAATCAAACTGTAATCACTGGTTGGAGAAGGCAGTGGGAGGTGTGTGAGAAGCCCAAGTAAATGAATATCATAAACCGACTGCAGCTGCCAGGATCCTTACCAGATATAAAAAACATGATCACATAACCCCCTGTCTTGCCTAGCTGCACTGGTTACCTGTAAAGTCCTCCTACTCACCACAATGCCCTTCATCACACAGGTCCCGAGTACCTCCTCAACCTGCTAACCCGCTATGTCCCTGCCCGCAAGCTGAGGTCCTCCGACTCTGGCCTGGTTGTTATCCCCAAGCAAAAGTGCACCGCACTCTGAGAACGCTCGTTTAGCTTCATGGCTCAGACTCTTTGGAACTCTCTCCCAGCTTTGGTGCGTGATGTTCCCACCGTCGCTCGCTTTAAATCAACTCTCAAGACCCACCTGTTCTCTCTTGCTTTCCATGCTCTTTGAGCCTGATATCTGCTATTAGCTGCTGTGTTGCTGCTACTATTTCATGTATTATGCTACTATCATGTATTATGCACTGTTTTTTTTTTTTACTTTATAGCTTGTATTAGCCATTTCTCTATATTTAAAGTATTATGGATTTTCTTATTGTTACTGCATCTTGTAAAGCGCTTGGTGATGGTGGTCCATTATGAAAGGCACTATATATAATAACGCGTCAGTAAAGAAACAACCATCAGGTGTACATTGCATTGGCCCTGGTTGCACAAATTACTACTACAACGATTCAAATGTGCATTACCACCGTCTCCCAAATAACAACAATAACCGGTTAAGAAAGTGGCTGCAGGCAATAAAAAGGAAAACTGTCCCAGACTTACAACATCACTCGCATATGCAGCGTTCACTTCCTTGACCGTGATTATATTTTTAAAGGCAAGTTCAATGCTGATGGAAGTTATAGTATGTAAAAACCAGCAAATTAAAGCACACGGCTTGCCCCAGTGTAACTTGTCAGAATACGACCACACAAGCTGTGACTGTGCGACACCATGTGAAAAGGTAAAACTCCATCAAGGCTGGATGGAGAAAATGTTTTGTCATGAGACGGCGTTGTAAATTCGATTTCTGATCCTAACTTCTCCATAAAGGCATACATGTCAGTCCATTCCGGCTGAAAAGAACGGTATTCCGCAATCTTTTTGTCAAAACTAAACAGAATATACACGACTACACTTTGAAACTTAAAAAAATGCAGTAAAACCTGGGTTACAGATCGTGACGCGTGTGCATATTGCTTGTTGACAGTTCTCTCAGCCAATTAAAACATGACTCCTGGAATACAAACACCAATAAGAGCAGGGGGTAGGTGGATGTAAAATAAATAAATAAATAAATAAATAAATAAATAAATAAATAAATAAATAAATAAATAAATAAAGTGAGATATCATGTCCCGAGTTGGTTTGTTGTATGTTTAATTAATTCATTAATAGTTTGTTTGTTTATTTATTTTTTGTGTGTGTATTTGTGAATGACGAGAGCCATTTTTGGTTGCTTGAAGAGCCAGTGAGTGCTCCAAACAGTGACATCATGAGAAAACTCTTTTTATTGTGTTATATGATACATACAATGATGTATCAATGATGGAAATGATGGAAATGTTATCTTTAGAATTTAATGAATCATTTTAACGCACAAAGTCCCGCCGTTTCCCTTCCCCTTTAAATGAACCACAAATTAGAATATTATTATTATTATTATTATTATTATTTATTTCTTAGCAGACGCCGTTATCCAGGGCGACTTACAATCGTAAGGAAAAACATTTCAAGCGTTACAATACAAGTAATACAATAAGAGCAAGAAATACAATAACTTTCATGTTTGCCTGAGCTTGAGATTGAGATTTTACTTACACTTGCTAACCCATAGAGCTTCAGTCATCACATATAGGATTTTTAAAATTTCTTTAGTATGTCTAAATTCAGCACCAGCAAGTGTTTAATAGTTATGGAAGAATTCTATCCAAAACAGATTTATTGTCCAGCATACACCACAGATTTTCGAATGCTTTTTGAGCTCCTGAATTGTTAGGTAAAGGGATAACTAGAGGAATGTTCATCATAGGGAACTATTTATATAATGAATGTATTTAATTGGGGTTATACACAGCAGAGAAGCAGTATGTCAGTTTTGAAGGCAGCCTGCAGGCTAAAAACAGTCAAGCATAATGAGTCTGTAGAAACACTCACACTGGGATAGCTGGTAGAAAATCTCCACATATCATTGGATTTAGAAGGACATTTTTATTGTATTTATTTATTTATTTATTTAACCAGGAGATTTACCCATTGAGACCGAGGCCTCCTTTACAAGGGGATCCTGATAAGCATATCATTATTTTAATCCTCTGAGCATTTCATTAAAAGCATCATCATTTTTTGCAAATGCAGAAAGAAGCTTTGTTTCCTAATACCACAGTGTTTATTCTGTTGATAACATATATATATATATATATATATATATATATATATATATATATATATATATATATATATATATATATATATATATATATACCCCAAAACACTGACATCTATATGTTCATTGATCTGCTCTGGTGATGTGCTTGTACTGATAATGCAGTGGCATAATGCAGCAACTTAGTAGCGCAGGGAGAGATGCAGCATTGTCAGAAGCTTATCTGGAACACATACAGTGGCACACGCTTTTGAAAAAATCACTTTGATTTACATCTAGAAGCTGTTTGTATAATTTTACCTATGGACATAACCTTCACCTACCATTGATTAAGTCCAGCTGTCATACCCGCTGCGTAATCGTGGCTGTGGCTGCACAGTAGGGAGCAGCTGGGGAAGCTATTGGAAAAATATTCCCACTGCATGCTGATTTGTTCCATTCCCAATTTCGCCCGAAAAAAAAGAGAGAGCGAAGGGTAGAAAAATGGGAAGGAATGCCAATGAAACAAGGCTGGGGTTTTATTGGGGTAATCTTCGGGGTCTATTAAATGCAAGGAAAAGGGGATCAGGATCCAGTGTGACCTGCAGGGGGCAGGTTACTGAGGCCCCCAGTGCTGAAACTACCTTAGCTCTACTCTATATACTGATATATACTCGATATATAAAAAGTTTCAAAGAGGTAATGAAAAACAGAAACTAAAGAATAATGACACGTAATTAAGAGAATTATTACATTTTATAAACTCTTTTTTATTTTACTTTTAATAACTAATAACTAAATGTGTGGCCCAATTTTGTTGTACTGAATTATTTTAATGTGCTGTAGTTCTCAAAGGATTCATAAAAAAAAAACAACTCAAGCCCACATAACCTTTTGCTCTAGCTATATCTCATGTCCGTAAAAATAAATAAATAAATAAATAAATAACAGTGAGAGTAAAATATTCGAGATACAATGCATTTTTTATTAATGAGCTTATTTTCACCCATTATCAATTATGAATACAGTAATATGGGAATAGGGCAAGTCAACATCCATGTGTGTTTACATTACAAAAAAGAGTGTATTATTAGCATGCAACAAGGTTCTTTTGCTGTGTCTACTTGTGTCAGATGACTTAAAGCAAAGCCACATCATAGCTTGTACAAAACAAAAGTGTCCTCTCAACCTAAATAAAAGGCTACAATGGAGTCCATTGAATCTTATCTACAGGCAGCCGGAAGGCTTATTCAAGCTTGTGAATTCCTTTATATATTTTTCAGCTACACAACTATTGGACATTTTCAATCTAAAATTTGTCAGCATTTTTTTTTTTTTTAAATTGAACTAAATTGTTTTATTATATCGTGCTATTTAACACAGTGACAATAAATGCCTTTTTGTTGTAAACGTAAGGAGAAGGCATTGCTTTCTCTTGATATGATTGTTTTACTGTTGGGATCTATTTTTCCTCTTAAGTTGTTTAAATATTCAGACCTTTGTTTCACTCACCATTAATCTTATTTGTTTTATCACAAATTAGTCATCTTTTAAAAGAGAAATGACAGCCCTGAAGACTGAAATTGATTTACGTATGCAATCAAGGCTGTGCAATAAAAAAAAAAACACATTTAATCAGATGTGGTGCTTCATCAAAATGTAGATATTGTTCCCTCAGTCTTAGAACCACGTTTCCACACTGGGGGCATGTGGCATTTTCTGGATTAGCAGAGAAATTCTATCTGAAACTGGCAGAAACAAGTAGATTTTTTTGATGAAAGGGAATCTGCAAAACTGAAAAATTGTTTTGGTGGAGGATTGGGTGCTCTGGAAGAACATAACTTATGACAGTGCAATTTGTATATAAGAAAACGATAAACTAAAACAAAACTAGTCAAAATTATGAAAGTGGGACACATGAATCACAGACAGATACTAAAAACATATCAGCAATTGTAACCATTAAACTGTGCACTTGCTTCGAGTGGATGTAAGAAATATCACATAGAACAACGAGGGGTAGAGTGCTGCACAGGGGCAGGGGCAGATGTACTTTGAGGTTAGACATCTGCTATTATTCACCTAATCCCTTAGGACAGAATAGAATAATGTTCAGTGCTAGTTATGAAGCTGATTTTGGCCAGACGTCCACAAATCATTTCTTCCATTATCTCACTGTGATGCTTCCCTCAGATGCAGATCAGGAATGTACACAAATCATGTTAGCAGTAACAGGCCATAAAAATGAATCCTTCTTTTAAGAGCTAAACATTACTAGAAAATCTCAACATGAACATTTCATAAAAAAAGAAAAATGAATGAGCTAACATTATGATTACTGTTTCTGCAACGTGCAATAGTGCCACTCACTGGGTTATAATCCCAGGAGCACAATACAGCTGATCATTTATATATCCACTCTTATGGATATATGACTGTTTATAATGACCAAATGATACTGAACACTGTAGATATGTAAGTGAATGTATTATAAAATAACACACAAACACCTGCAGCCTCAGCAACCCCAGTATTGGTGATCTGATAGAATATATAGATATGTACCCATACCTACCTTCTTACCTTTTTAAGTAAAGTATATTATAAAGAATCGGGACATTTTCAATGACTTTTCTTTCCCACTATTTCTGATTGTTCTATTTGTGAGCAAGAACAACGAGGCTGAGCTTTGGGCATAAAGATGAAGAAAGTAAATCATGTGAAATTCTTGAATTTGAATCTCCAGCTTCAATACTTACATAGGATACTGACCACCCTTTGTAAGTTAAACGAGAGCGATATTCTCATCTAACAGCTGCTAAAAAAAAATAGAGAGAAATGAACATCGATGTTTGCTAAAACTGCAGGCTCGGCACAAACAGTATTAGAGAAAAGTCTGCCTTCGAGGACAGAGATTTAAAGAGCAGGATAACATAGTGCTGATGTGGCAGGCAATGTTCTTTAGAGACGTGTGTCTAGATGCCATGGCAAAATACTAACGCTGTCCTGCAATTGTGGTTCAATATAACTAACCTTAATGACATTTCAGCATTCTCAGCTACCCAGAACTGTGTATCTACATCTTAGCAGGGCATATATCTACTTAAATGTTGTAGTTATAGTGAAAACCCTAAGTACTTAATTATCTAATTATTACATTAAAGCACACATTGTAAATTTCATTAGAAAATATTGGTTATCTTATGGGGTCTATTTTAATGATCTAACAGACAGATTTTAATGCCACCATATCATAAACCTGCTCTATAGAAGGCATCGTTACAGCATATTCATTGCATTGACCATAGTGGTTTTAATAATAGCGTCAATAAATTACACTCCCCCTCCCCAAGTAAAATGTTAACAGAACTAGGTCTTCATCTGCTTTTTTTATTGACATGCATAGTATGGTGCAATTTTGTCAGCTACCATAGTAGGCCTGCAGTATTAATTGTTTAATTTACTTGATTCACCTAAATGCCTTTTGCAACATGTCATCATTTTTCTTGCTTTTTAGGTTGAATGTTTGTTATTGATATTCATATATTGACAATTTCAAGTTGTATTGTTTGTTAATAATTATGTATGTGCAAATAAATAGAATTTATTGACTAAATTTGACTGTATATTATTGTTTACCTTAAATTCTAATTGGATTTGTGTCACATTCTAAATATTGACATCTGTACTTTGAATCCTTCATAATACTCAAATAAATAAAATACCCACTGAATTTGAATAATATTATTTATTTATTAACAGACGCCCTTATCCTGGGCAACTTAAAAGATATCAAATTATTTTTACATACAATTACCCATTTATGCAGTTGGGTTTTTACTGCAGCAACCTAGGTAAAGTACCTTACTCAAGGGTACAGCAGCAGTGTCCCCCACCTGGGATTGAACCCACGACCCTCTGATCAAGAGTCCAGAGCCCTAACCACTACGCCACACTACAGTACCTATCTATCCTATGATGCGTGTTCTTAATATGTTTCTACATATTTACCTGTTGTCTTGATTTGTGCAATGATGCCAGTATGAGAACTAGGGAAGTAAACCAGTAATTTTCTCCCCACTGAAACATTTGAGCTCTAAATGTTTTTTTCATTCATTCTTTGTGATTGACATGAACAGCAATGAAGTCCAGGATACTCATTATACTGATATGGGTAAATTCAAATAGCTCACCAGCACAGATACTAAGGCAACTGCTCATGAATCTAAACATATAGGATACCCCCCACCAAACCATCCTTCAGCAAAATAACAGGCCATGAATTGTGTCGCATAACAATTCAATTTCCCAAAAATTAATACTGAAAATACTGTTCAGCTGGAACAACAGAAAGTATTTGCAAAGCAAATGAGTGCAAAACATATTTTGGGGAAGTTGGGGTTTGGTTTAGGGTGCAGAATCTGTGAGTCTCCAATAATATTATGCTATAAAATCAATTTTAGTTTTCCCTAGAAAATGTGGTCCTCATTCATTATGAAAAGCATGACTTGTCTGGCTTGTTTGCCTCTCAGTCACGCACGGTGAGGCCAAACAGGGAGACGGACACCTTTAGAGCCTGGAGGAAGGGTTACCCTCAGCCATGGATTCCTTAAGGTTTCTTCCTACCAGCAAGTAGGATTTTTTTTCCTTACCTGAGTGCCGAGCGGTTCGTATTTAGTTTCTGCAGGGTGCGTGGCAGGCTAGAGAGGCCGGGTTCTCCCTCAGTGCATTTCATGATTGGGGAGCTGGCCCGTGTTTCAGCTGCTTACTTTTCATTCATCCTTTTCCTATTTTTGGGGGGTAGGTGGCATTGCGCCAGTGCAGTTGTTGCATTAACCATTCTTCATTTTCTTTTTTCCAGTCATGGTTTGGCAGCCTTGTCTTTTGAGGGGAGGTGGCCCTACAAGACACTTCCTATCTGCGGCACTAGACTACATGATGTCATCGTGTTTTCACTAGTCCACCAGCATTTCGGATAGCTGTCAGCACCCATGGACAAGGTCTCCGGTCAAATTCATTATCATCATTAAATCGTCTGTTCAATTGCAATTTAAATCATCCACATTGCTTAGTCTCCGTACTGAACATTTATAGATGCCAAATACTGTCCTAAGCTTACTCAGAGAATTCACTGTCAAAAGGTACGCTGGATAAAACTATTGTCCCCAATATCAGAGTATGAAAATGAGACCAAGGGGGACAAACCTTCATAGAAATGTTGATTTGTGGTACCAATTCAAAGTTATTGTATTGAATCGTATTGAGTGCTGTATTTCCCTCACCCTTTTAGTTAAAAAAAATCGGAACAGCACACAGCATAATTGTTTTTATCCAGCAGAAGAAAAAGGAAAAAACGAATAGGTGGTAACTGATGTAATGTCAATTACTGTCAGTTTGCCACACGGAGGAAGACTGACTGAACCCCACAATATGTCTATCACATCACAGCTCAACACTCAGAACAAGCTAAACATGAGGATAAGAATCCAGATCACTTATTGAACTATAATCATCTACAGCATGGACTGTTGCTCAGATTGAGAGAATTCAAGTTAGCACATCAGCAGAGCATCACAGATACTGGAGAGCTGAAGTAAGCATTTTTATTCAAGGGATGATAAGCAGTTTTATTCAAGGGATGAGGGACCACTAATTAAAAATATTGCAATAATAGTAGCTATGAAACAGCAGTCATTTATCACACGTTGATGCCTTTAATTTGGTTAAATTCATTAGATGGGTTTTCATTTTCCATCCATATTAAATGTTAACTGTACCATTCCAAGCTTAACAAAGCCGGCAGCTGTGGCAATACAAACTTTAAGTGCTGGAAAGTTTATCAGAGAGATGAGATGCAACGTCCTTGTTTGATTGGTGATTTGAAACCTGGAATTCCAGGCACTGCATGCTGTACAGTAACACCATTGTCTGCAGACTATTTTGCTCCAAGGAGTATTATTAGTTGTGGCCTCTTATTTAAAAATGTGTCTCTCTATAAAGAAACCAACTGGCAACACATTGAAAAAATACAGTAGAGCTTCAGTACATAAATAAATAAACATGATTGTCGCAAAGACTTGCATTGTTCCTCAAGTAGTGTTTTATTTTAGACTTGCATGGCACAGTAGTTGTTTTCTCATTCAAACTCAAATCTGGGTTTGTTGGAAACATGCTAATTCCCAGCAAAGACTGTGGAAAGAAAGCAAAAACAGAGTTCAAAGTATGCATGCTCTTCTCTATAAGGAGATCCCCGATAGACTGTTGCACTGGTTACCAACACTTTAAATACTAAAACACAAGTTTTATGAAATCAGGGAAATAACATGCAGAGACTGCGAACATCATTTTTATGAATTTGTGTTGACTGGAGGTGATTGCTGATAAGCAGACAAGATTTTTTAACAGCTCTCACTCTTTCTCTACATTGCATAGGCTGGACTGTAGATTCCAATAAACCATCTAGGACTCTAAATACTGTTAGTTATGCTCCTGTACCCAGAGCTTTAACTAGACATTTTAGAGCCTGGGGCAGGCAATCATATTTGCGCTCCCCCTCCCGTTTTTTTCCCCTCCCACCCATACGGCATTGACCGTTGCTAAGGAAGTGACATATTCCCTTTTCTAGTGCAGCGATCTTCAGACTATGCTAGGGTGCACTGACAAGAGAAAGCATTGAGAATCATTACTCGCAATGCATTCCAGTAATTTTTCTGCCCAGAGCTCAGATTTCTACATGTTTCTGTAACCTTCCAATACTAGCAACCACCCCAGGCGCAAAGCCAAAATGCTTTGCCACTCGAGTAATAATTTTGTTTTGCAGTTTTCAATGTTTCCACTTGTCAGCATCAGCACCCCCCTAGCATAGTCTGCATGCACCTCTGCACTAGAAAATGGAATGTGTCACTTCCTTAGCAACAGTCTTAATGACCACAAACCTGGTTCAATGCAAACCAACAACATTGCGTTGCCAGTTCGTTATTATGGCATGTCTTTGTCGTTTGCTTCCCCTGCAGTGTGCAGGATTGCTTATTTATTTATTCGCTCCTGCAGCCTTCAGGATCAGCACTACTATAAATAGGGGTCTACTTAAATCATGGTAAATTTACGTATTTTTCGCTGGCATTTCGCGGACCAGTTTAAACATTAAATAAACCCAAATATCTTGACACCATTTTTTTGCTTTGTCACCCATTTCTGGTATTTTACCGCCAATGCTGAAAACTAGATTTTAGCAACTTAAATCAAAACAATGCAGCACTGACTTTGTCCCACCCCCTACTGTACAGTAGTACAGGTCACAGAAAACCCAGTAGAGATGCGCTGATAGGGTGATAAAACATCGTTGTCATTTAAACAGTAAACAAGAACGTTAACGTTATTTGCACTATAATAAATACTGTACACTACCTTGTCCTAAAATAGCAGTATTTGATCCTAAAATATATAGTCATATATTATATAAAAAGGTATTGAGGAGTGATTTATGGCCTATATCCTTTCATTTTCCCTTTGTTTAATACATATTTAATTTAGACTTGTTTCATGTACCAATAACAGAAAACATAGTTTATCTTATGCCTGCTACAGTTTGGCATTGCACATGGTGAGTCATCATTTAGGAATCAAGAAGACTTTGTGTTATATGGACTTATTTTTCAAAACTCCTTATCGCACAGTGGCACCTGGATCCCCTTGTAAATTGTAGATATTACTGGCACATTAGCATAAGAAAATGTGTTTTTCTATACAGCATTATCAGACTTGCTCTTCACAGCAATGGAAGAATTAATTCTGGTTACTACAAGGCAATTGGGACTTGCTGGCCAATGTTGATATTTTGTTCAGATTTGTAATGAACTCTCAGAGGGCAAAGTATTGCACTTGGTTCAGAAAAGACACACAAAGTTGTTCTGACTAGTCACAGCAGCAGACTTAAACTGCAATGAAAAGCAGCATATAGGAACACAACAGTAACACTGAGCAGGAGCCTGTTTGTGCAAGATAAGGTAATGTCTGCAGTGAACACAGCATATTCTATATTAGGGTCGATATTCTGTAATCCTTGGCGGGTCAACAAATACCTCTTTCCCTTTAGGCTAATACACCACAACACTTCTGACTGCTGTTTCACTTCCTTTAATTGATCTTCTAACATTGCTTTGAGGTAAAGTAACTTTAACCACATTGAATTTTTTTTCTGTTTCATGTTACACTACTGCGTGAAGCAATGTGACATTCCACAGCAAAATTGTGGTGTTTTCAGAAAACAGATTCAGTGGAAGGCAGTTAAGCTTCATATAGTAAGTGCAATAAGAAATAAAAAAACAAGCACGATTGTGTTTGCAGGAGGTAGTGTAGGTGTGGATAAAAGCATAGATACAAATGCAGTGATGTCCTAAAAAACATGTTGCATTTCTAGAAGGAGAATCTGCTCACTAATCAGCACGACGTATCGAAGCACCATAAAAACTCTGTGTGGCTTTCATTCACATCGCCTCTCAGTCATGCACGGCGAGGCCAAACAGGGAGACGGACGCCTTTAGAGGCTACCCCCAGCCATGGATTCCCTAAGGTTTCCTCCTACCAGCGAGTAGGGTTTTTTTTCCTTACCTGAGTGCCGGGTGGTTGTGTATTTAGTTTCTGCAGGGTGCGTGGCAGGCTGGAGAGACCAGGTTCTCCCTCAGTGCATTTCTTGGGGGGAAAGGGGCAAAGTGCATTTCCTGGGGAGGGGGGGTGGAGGTGGCCATACGAGCCACTTCCTATCTCCGGCACTAGACTACATGATATCATTGTGTATTCGTTAGTTGGCCAGCACTGCGGATAGCTGTCAGCACCCGTGGATAAGGTCTGGATAAGTTCTGTAACCCTTCCTTGTGTAAACTGAATTCAAAGTGAACGTTATAATGACAATATGATTTTTTTTCATCAATCGATAGTACAAATTTGAAAAAAAGGCACAAAGGTAAGGTACAAAGAACATCATTACCATTGGGAGAAACATAAAGGAGTAATGGACTGTTTTCCAGTCCCCAAGACACATTCACTGGACATGAGTGAGGGCTGTGAGGAGGAAGAAACCTCAGGAATTGATAAGAGGAGAGATGTGCTTTGTGGCTAGAGATGAGTAAGGAGATTTCCCTTGGCTCGTGGAGGTGAGACCAAACCGATCAGTCTCAAGACAGAGAGCAAGCGCATGGCTTTGGGTTTAAATAGGGGTTTAGCAGATGTTATTGGTAGGAAGGAAATCACACACAAGGTTACAAAAGCTCTGGATATAATTTTTTTTTTTTTGCCTTTTAATGGTGGATTTTAAAGATTTAACTGAGAAAACCAACCTTTTACCAGCACTGGCTAGTGATATAACTCTACTATAAAATTACAGTATTTTGTGGTATAAATAATGGAATGTGCTTATGTGTGAGATGCTAAAAGGCTTTTTAGTCTTATGTTATCTGTTGTAGCAGATCCAGACAGATCAAATGTTAAACCTTTTAAAGATTGGGTTGGGATTTTAAAATAAAATCCATATAGTGCTGTACAAAAAACCCAAGAGTGGTTATAAAGAGATCTCTCCTACTAACAATGAATTCCTGACTCCCACTGTTCTATTCCGGTCATCAAAGATTATAATAATCAAAACAAAGCACAGCCATAATAATGGTAATAAAACAAAATACTTTATAAATATTTTAAATATTATAAAATACTGTATAAATAACTGAATACAGTAAATGGATAAGGGCTACCCTCAGTTACAGGCAATTCATGAAAAATCTAAAATACACGCAGAGATATGAACCTGACAATCCCGGACTATTATATGAATTAAGTGCAGAATTTGTTTACAGAAGTAATTCCTATTTTCTCTTAAGGATATTGTATGTCTGTAATGGAAGTACTCATGCAGTTTTCCATGGCTAAGATTTGTAAGAGTGAGCCCCCCCCCCCCCCCATTATTCTGCTGCTGAATTAAAGGCAATCCATTTGATGTACAGTCTCAGCTGATAAGGCAAATGAAAGGCCAAACACTCCCTCATACAATAAAAGGCTCTAAAATTGTTCACAATCATTATTTGATGAATGTATTAAAAAGAAGAACCCAGCACCTTGTAAAGATTGGGACAGCTTCACAATTCTTGTTAGACTGGAACTTCTATAATAAAGACAGGCCATATAATCATCTTTCTAAACCGAAATCATGTTTATTAGCAGACAGGCTGAAATCAGAGCTTTGGTTTGTATATAGTCAATTATAAACCTAATTGATCATCCCAGCCAGGGACAGTAACAGGGAATAACAGGTATCTTAAAAGAGAACATACAGACTTATTCCCAGCAACCGGAGAGAGTGCGGCCCCAGCTGGGAGTTACTTAGATAACATCTTTAAATAAAATAACTTTTACAAGTGGGCAGAAATATGACTCGTTACCCAGAACAGCATGGGAGAGTCCAATCATGGTTATTGTTACAACCTCTTGAATGCTCTGCTATAATAGGGCAGCAGTGTGGAGTAGTGGTTAGGGCTCTGGACTCTTGACCGGAGGGTCGTGGGTGACAGTGGGGGACACTGCTGCTGTACCCTTGAGCAAGGTACTTTACCTAGATTGCTCCAGTAAAAACCTAACTGTATAAATGGGTAATTGTATGTAAAAAAAATAATGTGATATCTTGTGTAACAATTGTAAGTCGCCCTGGATAAGGGTGTCTGCTAAGAAATAAATAATAATAATAATAATATAATCATATATCATTCTTAACTAACTGTAAAATCGTCTAATGTGAGCAAAATTCAAGAAAAAAGGAAGGTAAAAAAAAAAGGAAGTGAAGACTATCCAGAAAGTTATCATAAACCCGATATGCACGGGACTAAAAATCACCACATAAACAGGTGGTCTTGGAATTTTTACAGATATCAGTGAAATTTAGTGTGAATTGTCCATTTCTTTTTATCCCAGATCATTTTTCTCTGAGGTACTCCAAATGTTTACAGGACATCGGGACATCATATAAAATATGTTTTCATTCAATGGTTTCAATCAAACGGCAGTGGGGTGTAATTTTATTGTATTCTGAAATGTTAATAAGTGAACAACATCTGCAGGATTAATATACAGATCACCCCAATGTGTCTTTTTGGATAGCCATCTAGTAAGGGTTATGCATAGCTGTCTCATATTTAGAGTGTTATTTGTGTGATAACTACTACATATTGTTCTGGAAATAAGCTGTCACATCCCAGAAAAAACGATTAACCATCAAAACACATACAGTACTTCCAATAGTAATGCAGCCATCCACAGATTAGTATTTACCTTGGGCAAACAATTATTAAAGTCCTGAAATTCTGTTTTATAATTAAAGGACCCAAGAAATTAAATATATTCATGAGAACATAAAATCGCATGGTTCTGTATTATAATAAAATTCACTTTTAGGGGCTTCCCTAGCTTTTTCAGTGTCATTAGAACAAGGATGGGAGCTATGGAAGCATCAGACTCAATTTTTGTCATAATTTGACAAAGGCATAATGTATTACATGAATTCCTGTAACTGTGGTTTGTGACAGAGATAGCACAAGGGCATAAGCTATTAAAATGTGACAAATTAGCATAGGGAGGAATATCACATAAATGGTTTCTTTGCAACATGTAATTTTAATCAAATTTGGATAAGGTAGATTCTATGAATATTTATTGAACGACTCATTGAGTTCATTCAAAGAGTCACAGGTATTATTTGAATCGGCAGAGGTCTTACAAATAAAGGACATGAGGGCCGAGAAATGAGCATTGAGTTGATGTTTCCTTAATAAAAAATATTAGCTACATATGCTGACATAGTTAAATGTAAAAACGGTAAGATTAAGTAAAGTATACATGGGGAAAATTAAGCGGGTGCTCAGCGATAAACGTGATTAATGATCTACCATGTTAAAAACGTTGCCCTGAAATCAAACTTTTTAAATGGCTACAATTAAAAGTTCCCGCATAGTGCAAATACATTATTCAGTACATACCGATACAGTTCACAATCAGAACTATTGCAGCTGCTAAAAAGTAAAACATTCACCTATTTTATAAACACAGATGTTACTATTTTCACCTTATCAAGGGGCAGAAATAGTACTGCAGTAAATAGGCATATTTTCTGTCTGTAGCTTTCTAGTTAGAACGGAATTGCGCTACGGCGACTTTTTGCGTTCTCCTTATGGTTAGCACTTATTTATTGTACATTTTTCGGATGCAGAAAAAAAAAAATAAAACAAAGTTTGCCAGTTTGGTGTTAGCAGTTTAGTTTTGTTATATTATTAAATCAATTGAATATGTTTGATGGAACTTTTTAATGAAAGTAAACCATTTTTAATATAAGCACTGTATTTAACTAAGAAACAATAAATCTTGATCACATTACTTTTGTTTTATTTGAAAGAAAAACTACTTAATTTATAACATTCAACAGATGCATTTTTATAGGCATACTCTCTTTTTTAATGCTTGTGACACGCAGAATGTAATAATAAAACAGCAGTGGTATTTACATTTGTGATTGCATCTGAATTTAATGTCCGCAGGGAGGGGGGCAATGACTAACTGAGGCACCCCCTTGGACTCTGAAAACTCTGCGCCTATGGTTAATGTACAGTATGCAGAATGTTAGATAAAAAATGCTATATGCTTTTCGAATGCTCTGTTCTTCACTACCAATTTGTTTACTAATGCATCAACAAATGTTGTTCATTTTATAGTTACTATGAAGTCATCTATTAACCTTTTAGCAAACATCATAGCCCTATTTCAGGATAATCAACTCTCAAGTCCATCATATTATTGAAATGGGGTTACAAAAATGAAGATGCTACTGCAGTAATGTTAAAAAAAATCATTGGATGTAATGCTACAGTACCTTTATTGTTTGCATGATGAATACATATTTTTCGTCTGAAGCTCCTAGTGATCCAAGGAAAAATCCTTTACCAACAAGTGTTATACCAGTATGGCAAGCCAAACAAACTGTATATCATCTGTTCAGTCATTCAGAGGTTTGTGCAGTATAGTGGTGCCGGTCAGAATACAATATAAAATAACAACGAAATATTGAAACTGTATAATCTGAAAATAAAAAACATAACTGTATATGCTTTTTATCGTCAATGCTGTCAAACCATTTACAAATAACTATCTGACATTACAGTAGAGAGCTGCATCTTCAATTTAACTCTGCTACAGAAATACTGTGGCTTTAATTAAATAAATAATGTTTATGCATCTCTGCTATATTTTCGGAATCCTTTGGAAGTCAGCACTAGTACATAGCTTTAAATTATGGGGAATATTCTGCAGGACACTATAAGACATACCTTAACCTGTTATAGTGTGAAACAATGTATTGGCACAGTATGCTAATCCACCCCTTTGGCCCCTCTGATTAATCTCTGTCATGGATACAATGTTTTGCATGGATTATATTTGTTTTAATTAATAAACAAACTAAAAAAGCAAGGAGTCTGCACTATTATTGTATGAGTAATACATTCTGAAAAGAAATTGCACGCAGGATTAAATACTAATACTGTAGTTCAGGTGTCTAAGGAAAACTTGCTAGACGCTGAGCTACCGCTAGCAATTTGGAAAGCATCCCAGATTACAGTGGTTTTAGCAACAACAGCTCTGAATTTACTGCAGTATTAACTCCTGGAAGGTTGGTAAGGCTGTGTCCTTGCTATTTCTTATAGCTTTTATTTCACAGTACACACTGATAACAACCAATATTATATGCTGAATCTGTTTTTAAACAGACACAACTTTGTATTATACACTGATATGACTTAATTTTATTAATTTGACATGTTGAGGTCATTGGTATGGTACCTCCTTATTTAAATAAAAAAAAATTGACAAACTATGGCTGACTATTATTAATAAGATGTTTTAGTTTACATGTTTATGTGTGGGGAAAAAACTTAATAACTACACATACATCTATGTAATATATTGTTTTAAAAAAGGTTTATTATGTATTAGTGTCTTTATTTTTTTAATTATGTTACAGAAAAAGCCCCTAAAATGATCACTATTAGATTGTCCTTGCAAACATGACTACATTCACTCTTCAATCTCTCTTTGTATCTACTTAGTAAAACATGTATACTAGTCTAAATGCATATAATCTATCCCATGTTTTTTTTTTGTTTTTTTTTAATTGTTCAGGTGATATAGATTAATTATGGTTCTTTGTTCTTCTGCAGTGCAGTAGTTTTGCTTTCCATTTTTTGTAGTTAATTATTCTTACAGACTTTTATGAAAAACATTCACTTTCATTTCTGGGTTGAGTCCTAAAATAGAAACTTTTGGGATTCAACATGAAAATAAGAACCAAACATCACTGTATCCTCCTGCTCTAAACTTGAGGTCAAGAGTGTGCATTCAGGTGTACAACCCAACAGATGTGATCTTGGGAGTTTTCTGGTTTAAACCACCTCCAAAGAAAGTCCTCTAACTGAGAGGATATTAACTTTCAGTTGTAGCTGCAACAAGGAGTATCTGCACTTTTTCACCAAAATATTTGTAACTTTTATTTGTGTGGCATCAAGATTAAATAGTGAATAAGTCAAATCAGCGTTTCATCAGGATTTACAAAACATAGAAGTCAGCACCTAAAAAAAAAACTATTGTCCTTAACCTGTTAGCTACTATATATAGTTGTAATTTCACAAGGCTCTATTTCTTCCCCCGCTTTCTTGTAAAAGACAGATTTAAATGTAGGTGATGCTGGCTTCCAAGTACTTAACATCCTTACTTTGTGCGATTCCTCCTCCCGGTATTGAATCTCTTGCTTAACTTTAAAAGATTTGCTTTGAAAAGATGAATGAAATTACTAGACGTAATCATTTATGTATTCCGTGATTTATCGCAAACCACTTTCAGATCAAGAGGACTGAAAGATCAATGGCTGACCACAGTCCCTCCTGTCAAGTCAAACGCCTCTTTTCACCCACCAATCCTTGGCAACAGATGGAATCAAGCTACTGAACCCAGACAATTATCAGGGGGGTGCAGCACTCCCTGGGGCTCCCCAGACCAGATTGTCAACTTAGATTGAGTGGGATTTGAACCACCCTGCTTTTTGTAACTTTTTAAATGTTTTAAATCTATAAATCAAATACATACCATGGAAATACAGGCTTTGGATGAAGAGGAATGAATGTGTCAGCTCTTATGATTGGTGAGCCCCTAAATAAAAATAATTACACATTTAACTTTGTTACAAAGGTCTGAATAACCTTTAATAGCTACTTGACATTTTAAGTGTCCTCAACGTACATTTTGGGGTTGATTTCAATGTGCTGAACTGCAAAGGCTCTTAATAACAGCACTCTGACATTAGTAGACATGCTCTACTGTGGTCCACTAACATATTATTTTTTATTAACCTTAGTTATGTTAGAAGATCAAATTACCCCTAGGGTGTAAACACCAGCAGGATTGAAGAGAAGTGATAGTTCTGCTGCTGTTTAGATAATTAAAAATACAATCTAATGGCTGGTTTCACAGACCCTTTGTAAAAGTTTACCTTTGTAAAAACATAGCAAAGTGTACAGTCTACATGAGAGATGTTTATTGCCATGAGAAATCTTTATAAGTGGATTCACTTTTGACAGACATTCCTTTAAAACAGGGGGATTTAAATACAGATTTGACTTTTATAGGATTCCATATTTATTTAATTAACATCATTGGCAAGATATTAAAGCACTCACCCTGCAGTTTCCTCCCTACCATCATAGGTACAGTTCGCTCAGATGTGGACCTCGAGTTTTGAACGTGAACCCCATCGATGGTGCAATTTTTCCCAAGATGATAGGTAACAGGAAGGCCAAATTTGGAATAGAATGTCCATTTTGAATTCGCCTCCATATTTGCTTCTGTTAGATCAATTGTAAAAAGGTAAACACAGCCATGATGTCATGTTGCCATAGATCTCCACTGAGATAATAGTGCCAAGGTTTAGTTTGAAACCAGTCCAATGACATTGACATTACACTGATGGAATCAATACTATGATGTCATAATGCAGATTCCTCACATCATACAACTGTGTTGCCCACTAAGCAGTAAGCAGGCACAATTTGTTATTTGAGAATACGAGTACAATATACACCTCAATATTTATCTGTAAACGCAACCCAGTACAATCCAAAAATGTTACTTTATTCCTTGTGGGCAGTAAAACACACCCACTCCTTATTTTAACTGATATGCATGAATGCTGATACAGTGCTGAACTATTTCAATAAATCGTTCGTTTTTCTAATTTCCCTTCGGACTCCAGTTAATAGTTTTAACATTAAGCCCCTATTGATTAGTTACATTTTGCTCTTAATTTGACATCATGTAGTGGCATTCTGTACATTAAAAATGACTATAAAATAAAATAATCAAGCCAATTAATTTACAATATAAATTACAAAACCAAGTGACTCATCTGGAAATGACCTGAGCAATTTGGTTTCATTGAGAAATGTAATTGCTTTAATTTCAGGGAATGGGGGCATCGCCATAGCAAGGATGAAGAAGACATCGTAGACTTGAATTCCAGTCAAGGTCACTTCTGAAAACGAGAACAACCACACTCAGAATAGGTTTTGTCAGCAATATCACACATACTATAGCAGTGTGGTCCAAGCACGGCGAGTCTGCCAGCAACACGTTTCCTGTGCGGATGGGGGTAGGGAGCTTAAGTATAAAAAAGTATAAAAAAATATATTTCAGTAGTTAATGAATAAAAACAATAGAAATGAAAAACATAAGTTAATCTATAAAATGTGCAACATATGAAAAACTGACAAACAATATAGAAATGGTTTATGTTTTATTCACTTTTGTCTGTTTTAAGAAACATAGAATATATAAAACATATACCATATGGGTCAGAAAGAAGAAAAACAGGTTCCAACAACACATGCGTATGAGAATCCAAGCAGTCATTCATGGTGGAGAAGAAAGAGGGGCTGAATATCTGATGGTTTTTTTTGTTGTTCTTTTTTCTTTTATTCTTCCCCTTGGAAGAGGGAGGACTTTAACTCATTGATTTAGCTTAAAATAATATGAAGGCACATCTGCAAGGGAGCCAGACTGAGTAGGAGCAGAATCAGACCAGACAGCTTGCGTCGAGGAATGTCGGATGGAGCGTGTTTGTTCTGCGAGAGCGGGACTTCTGGTGGCTGGTTTCTGCGTATGTCGGATGGAGCGTGTTTGTTCTGTGAAAGCGGGACTTCTGGTGGCTGGTTTCTGCGTATGTCGGATGGGGCGTGTTTGTTCTGTGAAAGCGGGACTTCTGGTGGCTGGTTTCTGCGTATGTCGGATGGAGCGTGTTTGTTCTGCGAGAGCGGGACTTCTGGTGGCTGGTTTCTGCGTATGTCGGATGGAGCGTGTTTGTTCTGCGAGAGCGGGACTTCTGGTGGCTGGTTTCTGCGTATGTCGGATGGAGCGTGTTTGTTCTGCAAGAGCGGGACTTCTGGTGGCTGGTTTCTGCGTATGTCGGATGGGGCGTGTTTGTTCTGTGAAAGCGGGACTTCTGGTGGCTGGTTTCTGCGTATGTCAGATGGAGCGTGTTTGTTCTGCGAGAGCGGGACTTCTGGTGGCTGGTTTCTGCGTATGTCGGATGGAGTGTGTTTGTTCTGTGAGAGCGGGACTTCTGGTGGCTGGTTTCTGCGTATGTCGGATGGAGCGTGTTTGTTCTGTGAAAGCGGGACTTCTGGTGGCTGGTTTCTGCGTATGTCGGATGGGGCGTGTTTGTTCTGTGAAAGCGGGACTTCTGGTGGCTGGTTTCTGCGTATGTCGGATGGAGCGTGTTTGTTCTGCGAGAGCGGGACTTCTGGTGGCTGGTTTCTGCATATGTCGGATGGGGCGTGTTTGTTCTGCGAGAGCGGGACTTCTGGTGGCTGGTTTCTGCGTATGTCGGATGGAGTGTGTT
The DNA here is from genome assembly GCF_902713425.1 of Acipenser ruthenus. NCBI lineage: Eukaryota > Metazoa > Chordata > Actinopteri > Acipenseriformes > Acipenseridae > Acipenser > Acipenser ruthenus. The sequence goes on along the minus strand of NC_081194.1, from coordinate 71,736,051 downwards.
TGTTCTGTGAGAGCGGGACTTCTGGTGGCTGGTTTCTGCGTATGTCGGATGGAGCGTGTTTGTTCTGTGAAAGCGGGACTTCTGGTGGCTGGTTTCTGCGTATGTCGGATGGGGCGTGTTTGTTCTGTGAAAGCGGGACTTCTGGTGGCTGGTTTCTGCGTATGTCGGATGGAGCGTGTTTGTTCTGCGAGAGCGGGACTTCTGGTGGCTGGTTTCTGCATATGTCGGATGGGGCGTGTTTGTTCTGTGAAAGCGGGACTTCTGGTGGCTGGTTTCTGCGTATGTCGGATGGAGCGTGTTTGTTCTGCGAGAGCGGGACTTCTGGTGGCTGGTTTCTGCGTATGTCAGATGGAGCGTGTTTGTTCTGCGAGAGCGGGACTTCTGGTGGCTGGTTTCTGCGTATGTCAGATGGAGCGTGTTTGTTCTGCGAGAGCGGGACTTCTGGTGGCTGGTTTCTGCGTATGTCGGATGGAGCGTGTTTGTTCTGCGAGAGCGGGACTTCTGGTGGCTGGTTTCTGCGTATGTCAGATGGAGCGTGTTTGTTCTGTGAGAGCGGGACTTCTGGTGGCTGGTTTCTGCGTATGTCGGATGGAGCGTGTTTGTTCTGTGAAAGCGGGACTTCTGGTGGCTGGTTTCTGCGTATGTCGGATGGAGCGTGTTTGTTCTGCGAGAGCGGGACTTCTGGTGGCTGGTTTCTGCGTATGTCGGATGGGGCGTGTTTGTTCTGTGAAAGCGGGACTTCTGGTGGCTGGTTTCTGCGTATGTCAGATGGAGCGTGTTTGTTCTGCGAGAGCGGGACTTCTGGTGGCTGGTTTCTGCGTATGTCGGATGGAGTGTGTTTGTTCTGTGAGAGCGGGACTTCTGGTGGCTGGTTTCTGCGTATGTCGGATGGAGCGTGTTTGTTCTGTGAAAGCGGGACTTCTGGTGGCTGGTTTCTGCGTATGTCGGATGGGGCGTGTTTGTTCTGTGAAAGCGGGACTTCTGGTGGCTGGTTTCTGGGTATGTCGGATGGGGCGTGTTTGTTCTGTGAAAGCGGGACTTCTGGTGGCTGGTTTCTGCGTATGTCGGATGGAGCGTGTTTGTTCTGCGAGAGCGGGACTTCTGGTGGCTGGTTTCTGCGTATGTCAGATGGAGCGTGTTTGTTCTGCGAGAGCGGGACTTCTGGTGGCTGGTTTCTGCGTATGTCAGATGGAGCGTGTTTGTTCTGCGAGAGCGGGACTTCTGGTGGCTGGTTTCTGCGTATGTCAGATGGAGCGTGTTTGTTCTGCGAGAGCGGGACTTCTGGTGGCTGGTTTCTGCGTATGTCGGATGGAGCGTGTTTGTTCTGCGAGAGCGGGACTTCTGGTGGCTGGTTTCTGCGTATGTCGGATGGAGCGTGTTTGTTCTGCGAGAGCGGGACTTCTGGTGGCTGGTTTCTGCATATGTCGGATGGAGCGTGTTTGTTCTGTGAAAGCGGGACTTCTGGTGGCTGGTTTCTGCGTATGTCGGATGGAGCGTGTTTGTTCTGCGAGAGCGGGACTTCTGGTGGCTGGTTTCTGCGTATGTCGGATGGAGCGTGTTTGTTCTGCGAGAGCGGGACTTCTGGTGGCTGGTTTCTGCGTTGTGCTGGAGGTGGAGGGAGAAAAGACAATGGCGTTGATGGAGTGGCAGAGAAGAAACAGAAAATTCCAATCGCTTTTCACTGGGATTTGAATGCCAGATTTAAAACGCTTTTCTGTGATTGTTGGTGGGCCAGTCTTTCAGTATTGTAAAGGTAAGCAGTTCGGAGAGGAACCCATCCAGAGGCAGGAAAAAATGCAGTAAAATCAAAACCCTGGAAAGCTGGGATGATGCTGCAGAACAAGCAAGGGGCTGCAGATGACAGTTGTGGCTCCAGAGCCTAGCAGCTTTGCCTAGCTGCCCTAATCACATTATAGGTATTGGTAAAAGTCCTAAAAAAAGTAATAAATGATGGCAATTTACTTTTGTAACATATGTAAATGTTGTGTCCCAAGCCAGCATTATCCCCAAGACTGAGAATGGATGGAATTTGTCCATTGCTGTTTACATATATATATATAATATATAATCAGTGTGCACATTTCACAGAAGTCCACAAATATAATTAATTAAAGACTGATGAATTTAACACTGATTAAAGATTATCCAATGCTGTCTTTTGATAGGTTTTTTTTTATTTTATCCAAAGACAGCATTGTACACAGTATTTAACTATTCAAGCAACTTGAGATTTCAGGCATCATCAAATGCTGACTGCCTCGATCAGCTTCAACATTAATTTAGTTCAACTTTGGAAAGCACCCACATTTTATTTTTAACTATTTGCAAAATGAACCAGTACATTATGTGCCACTGTATTCTGCAACAAAATGTTTTTGCCAGTTTCTTCTTCTATGGTGTGATTTTTCTTATAGTTTTGATTCATTTTGATTAATAACAGGAATTGCGGCGTACAGTGTAGGTGCTATCCGAGGAGGCTGAAAAAAATAGCAACTCACTCTGGTTGAGGTCAATTGGGGACCTCAAAACAGAGGTGATCGAGGAAGTTATTATAAATGAAAAGGAATGGAAGGCTAAGGTCAACAATGGAGAAAGTTAACATTCAGTCCGGACAATCTTGCATTAAATAACCACCTTTATTAGAATACAAAATCTTGTAGATTTCCAAAACAATGAACTCAAACAATGGTTGAAGAAAAATGAAAAGTAGAATAAAAATAGTTGGAGCACAGCCTCATCCTTCAGAGCATTACGGTGCCGCCTGCTAAAAAACAAAGAATACAATTTAAAAATCTATGCGACCTGTTCATCCAGGTGAACAAAAAATATTAGGCAGAGACGCATCGTATACGCCCCCCGTCCGGACAAGCCTGGGAGTGCTGGTTGGGGAGGAAGTGATAATTTGAAGCATGGCAGGACTGCTTTTGTAAAACAGGTTTATATACTGTAGCGATCTATGCATTTGTGTTTTTGTACTGTATTCCTTGCTGTCTGTTTGTGTTTGCATGCTGTATGTGTTATTCCCCCCCCCTGCTGTATTCCACCATTGCTTGTTTATCTTTTGTGTGTGTATTCCCGTACCATGTATCCCGCTGTTTGTTTGTCTGCCCTGGTCTGTTCCCATTGGTTGTTATCTGTGCATCTTCATTGGTTGTTGTTTGTCTGTCTGTGCCAATTGGTCCTGGTGTGCGGATGAGGGCCAATGGGATGTGTCCAAAGCCCGGTACCCTATTTGCATAAGGAGGCAGGCTAAGCCTATAAGAAGGCGCTATGGTTGCGCAGGTTTTAAAAGCTAGTGGCCAAATGGAGTGATTATTTGTGGCTGCCTGTTAAAGGGTAGTTGCCAGGGAACTCTCTGTCTAGCCTGAGCTTTGTTGTATAGTAAGAATTCAGGGGAGTTGTCAGTCTGACCCATGTACCTGCTGTTATGCAGTTGTTAACAGGTTGCCTGTTCAAACCCAATGCTTGTTTGAGATTTTAATTGCAGTTAGCGTTTTTTGAAGATTATTTGAAAGGTTCAGGAGAGCTGCCTGCCTGAACCACTGCTTCACAACTAAAATACACAAACAGTACAATATTCTAAAAGGGTTATTGTTCCTTTTGAACATTAGTAGGATCATAGTCAAATCCCAGTCCCCTTCACTCAAATAATAAAAATGTTCTCTTTTCTTTCAAGGGTGCTCAGTGGCTGAGGTCACAGTAATATCAAGCCTCCCTGTGCTAGCTAACTCAACCTCCTTGCAGCAGTAATATGTGGGAACCGCTGGCAGATACGGAGATAAATAAATCAAGGACAGAGCACAGTATGTGGTGGCCTTCACAGCTTGTATAGTGGGAACATGTCTTGTGATGGAATAGACCTGGGTTATTACTATGAAAGGTTATACCTACAGGGAGCTGATAAAACAAAATCTCACTTTCCTGACAAGTACCTGAATAAATACATAAATAAATAAGACAGCAAGCAGTGATTAGCAGAATTTTTCAGTAATAGAAATTCAAGAAATCTAAGAATGTCATTGTGGTGGATACACTTCTATTGTTGTTTTATATTTGTATAGCTTTTGTGAATATTACTTTGCTATTAAACATTGCATAAGACTGTAAGGTGTTGGCTTGGACTGTGTAACGATTCCCAGTACAAATACTCATCATCATTCCTGTAACATTTATTTAACTTCACAGAACTACACATAATCCAGCATAATGTTCCAGTTTCATACAACACATATGTTGTGCATAAGCCAAACACTAACAAAGCTTGGTACAGTACAACAGTCACATTTAACCCTTCTTTGGCCTTATAAATGTTTTTTGTGTTACATTTGTTGATGGACACTGCATTACACAGAGACTAATGGAAGATTCTGTACAAAAAAACTTCTAAGTGTGAATGACTAAAAAAAAAAAAAAAACAGCTAAAACATCAGTGTTGTTTTTTTATAAACTAATTTTACAGTTGTGAATTCACTTTTTTTGTTCAGTGTCATGTGTCTTCACACCTACTCATCACTCTAACCACAGTTATTACATCTCATATTTTCAGTCACACCGATCGCATTCCTTATGCTTCCTCCATATAGGGTGAGTCTGGTACCTTCTCTAATGGTGCGTTTACACTGGCCGTTTTAACGACGTCTCAGGTCTTTTTTCTGCAGTGTAAACTCACACTGCCGACTCTCAGCGGTCCTAAAAACGGCCAATCAGCCATCTTAGGTCCGTCCAAAAGCCGTGTAAACTCACCTGACTTTAGGACGGCTCACGCTAGGGTTGCCACCCGTTCTGGTTTTGCCTGGATTGTTCTCTTTTTGAGGCAGCTGTCCTGGGAAACCTGTAAGACTTCCATATAATATACTTTGAAGACATTAAATGTCATCAAAGTATAGTATTTATTTATTTATGTATTTATTTTTTTTACGAAATGACTCTGGTGTCCTGGATTTTTGTAAATCAGAGGTAGAAACCCAAGCTCACGCATGACAGGAGTGCCGCTCGGCTCCTCCCCCACTGAATCTAAACATGAAGAAGCTGCAGTGCTTCTTCATGTTTAGAAACCAGGAGGGACCCCGGCCCTCCAGGACCAGGATTGGAGACCCCTGGTCTAAACGAATAACCATTTTTCTCATAGACGGCAAGATAAGGTAAATGTTTTTTAAAATGAGCTCCCGCAATATGAACACGACACTGTATTGTTTGTTTGTAATACCACTCTGCCTTTTCCGCCTTTGTGTCAGGGAACAACGCAGTGTAAACGCTACGTGAAAAATGATAAGAATCTCCGCGATCAGTTGGACCTGAGTCGGCTTAGGTCCGAAGTGGCAGTGTAAACACAGCATTGCTGATGCATTATTATGAGAAGGAATTTAACACAGAGTAAACCGTGTTCATCACCTCTGCTGTGTCACAAAATGACATGTATTTTTGTATAACCTGTGCTACAAGGTGACATACTGGAACATATTTATTAAGGTCTTTACTACAAAATTAGTTTTAGGAAATTGAAATTGTTAGTAGTTATGTAATCCCAATTAGCACTAACCTTGGACTACAAATTTTAGTTCAAGAGTAGAATCTATTAGGGTCCGTGAAACTAGTCCACATTACATTGCTGTTAATACCTTGATAGATATGATCTGTGAATGTAATTACAATCTTATGGTAGTAGCATGCTTTACATCAAAAAACGATTATAATTTTTTTTCTTTTGCTAATTCTGTACATATAGTATTAGCATTACATTCATGTGTCCACTGGATGGAGCAATATACTAATGGATCAAAAAAACAAAAGAAACCCAGATTTTTTTTAACCTTTATTTGTGTTATGTTCTGCAGGATTCCAGGGATCCGTGAAGTTGTTTGCTTGCGTTCCATACTTTAATTTGGGACATGCACACACACACACACACACACACACAGCATGCTTGTGTTTAGCAAACATATGGCAATATTTTTTAAAATGATTGTCCATCACTTCGGCTTTAATTTTTCAGTCATCAATGTTTCAGATTATTTTTTGTATTATATTCAGACCGTTAAAAAGTACTTCTGTGTCAAATTAAAAGTTGCAGCTGGATTACTTTATTAGGCAATAAAGCACAATCAGGATGGTGTAGGTTTTTATACTGGCATGGGAGACAACAGTCTCCAAGTAAGCCTGATGGGTTAATAGGTTGTAGATTTCTGAGTTTAAGTACATGGCACAGTAATATGAGCATTATGGGAGCTCATTATCCTAGCTCAGCCATATTTATAGTGCCAATAGCTATGGCACTATAAATATGGGAGGGGCCGGCTGTGACATTGCAATTCTGAACTCAGTAAAATAATTGCAGACACGCAACCGCATGGCTGATGTGTGCTTTGTTTCATATTATTCAGGTAGTAACACGCAAAGGCAGCAGAAAGGAATATCCACTAGAAACAGTCCTCAGGGCATCAGACAATTCTAGGGCATTTGACAAGCACTCCCACCTTTCACTTCCCGAGCTCGGCACCTCTCCGACATCAACCCACCCTGACCTTATCCCAACTCCAACCCTAAAAAACCTAACCATAACCCAATACCTAACCCTAAACCTAACCCTTAAGCAGTTTCTGATGCTCTGAAGACAGTTTCTAGTGGATATTACTTTGTGCTGCCATGCAGAGCAGCTGAAGATTCAATTACTTCTGGATTGGCTAGAAAATAACAACCCAGAAATACTTCGGTTTTGAGGTGGCTGTTGATGGAATAGTGAGAGGTTTGAGTGCTGAGCGTTTGAACGAACCGAGCCGTCAGAATTCTAGTGAGAGACAGCCAGAGAAATTGGGCCTGTGTGCAACTGAGAAAAACTGAAGCCTTGGAGTGACGTGGAGCGGGAGCCTGAGAAAGTGCAAGTGAGGATCAGTAGGTGAGGGAAGGAATAGGGCCTTTTTGTTGTTTTTGTGGCATGGTCTTGGCCCAAACAGGGACCGTGTTATTATAATTAATAAATTGTTAATTAATTGTACCTGGTAACGCTCTCCGTCTGCTGATTCATCTTCAAAAGTGCACTGGTCATTACAATACCAAGGACACTTTTTTTTTATTGAGCTGCGGTCAGAACCCGTCATGGGCAGAATTACAGGGTGGGGGGAGGGGGCAGGGGGATTTGTTCCCCCAATTTTTACAACATGCTCGAGGCGCAAATCTGCAGTATCAGTATAACAACGTATGTGTTTTCGCGTGGTACTACAGCTATGGCCCAAAGTTTTGCATCACCCTATCGAACTAGTTTTGCTTGATAAACAGAGAAACTTTACACTTCTGCTTTAAATAGGTTGGTTGGCAGCAAGCCGAAGAGTGGAAAAATTATATTTTACCAAAAGCTGAAGTATTATACCATCATTCTAATCCTGTTTATGAGGAATTAATGTGGGGGAAATTGTTTAATATGTGAGGATGTGAAATTACTCATTATTTGATGTTTACTTTGTATTACTTCAATAGGAAATCATACACAATGAAACTGGAATAGTTTATACATGGAAACTGTTACCCTCTGCTTGTTGTTGTTATTCTTTAAACAGTTGTATGCATTTCAGGTTTACATAAACACAACTATGCAATTAGTGGCTGCTTTAGAACTGTTTATATATTCACCTCCTCCAGTGCCCTCCTTTGCAAGATGCACCAGTCTCAGCATTCCCCATGGCAGAAACCACATATTGTAAAATAAATTAAGAAAAGTGGAAAAGATGAATAATGAATGAGAACGAAGCATTTGTAGCATGTTTTACCCCACTCATACTCTATAAATATGTTGGTTTCCCAGAATAGATTTGTCCCTTCTTCAAATATATGAAACACATTTTAATGTGCAATCCTTCTCACAGATACAGTGGTACCCTACCCCAAACATTATCGATTTTTAATTAATTTGTTATTGATTTTACCCCAGTCTTAACTTATCCTGTCTTTATCACTTTTGGTTACAGCGTTTCAGCTTTATATGAAAATACGTTAAAAGTATCAAATAGCAACCGTTGTTGGTAGCAACATTTTCAATAAGTATCTTTTTTTCTGTAATTATGATTCAGGCGAGGCAATAACCACAGATTTAAAACTACTGCATGGAAGTCTTAACCCAAACTTCGAAATGGCTCCCAAAGGATAGCATGTTTGGACAGATTAGTGTTTCAGCAGCCCATTGAGTGTGTGGCTCGGCTGGCTGTTGTTTCACGGTGAGTGGCTCATGATGAAGACTTGACAGCAGAGGCAGACATACCCCAAATGTACTCTGTGCACAGACCCATGGGGTGGTGATGACATCTGGAAGCCAGCCTGCATAAACACAAAAACAAAGCAACACAAGGTGAAATACCTTGGAAGTGATACTAAAAGAAAAGTATAATCAAAATACTATGCAAGGCTATGCATAATTGTAGTTAAATGTTCTCCTCTTTGTGTTGTTACTGTTTTTCACAAATATTAATAAACATTATGTGACAAGTGGATTCTATCTGCCTTTGGCTTTCATTGGGATACCAAATCCTGTTATCCGGCAATACAGTAGTGTGGATAAATAAAGATTAAAACGTGTAACTGAACCGAATGACTGTTTTGTTGAACTGACTTTGTTTTTAGTGAAAAACAGGATGCTAAAACAAAGCAAGATAAAAGCACTTGTCATATGATAGCTGGAGGATGCATGGAGTTTACATGCAGACTACAGTTTCCCTCTCTAATATATAATCCTCAACTTTGTCTTGGATTATATCTACTCGGAAGATTGTTATCCACTCTTCCACTCAATGCCCCCTGTGAAAGTACAGTGAATATTTGTGTTTTCTCTCTTCGTTACCAATTAGACAAACTACTAAAATGTTAATTACTCCTTATAATTATTAAGGCAATTTTGTAACTATGGAGTCAGGAATGCTCACTTAATGTCTGGACAAACGTTAGCCGGAATCGAGGGTAGTTACAATATCATACTGTATCAAGGATCCTGAATCTCTAAAGGAAACAAGAAGTAGGGCCAATAATGTTCTGGTAACAAGATAGTGTCTCAAGATAGTGTCTCGAATAAGTCATTTATGTTTCTAAATAAACAAAGAGAACAATGTACAGAAACATCAAAAGCTGAAACACACAGTTCATTTATGGTACAGTATCTTAAAACCATCAGGAAAACAAAACTATCAGTGTTCCGGTTACATGGAAGTCCTACCCTTAACCTTTCATGAAATTAAAAACACTGCATACAGTGCAAGACAGAGAGACTTTCAAAGATTAATGGTGGGAAACTATGCAATTCAAACCATTTCCTTGGGGAAATGCATTTTACACCACCATTTGTTTTCATTTAGCAGATGTTGGTTTCAATATATTTTTAAGCCTGAAGATATCACTCTGAGGAGCAATTAAATGAATTCCCATGAAAATGAAAACAATTTTCTGTAAACCCTGAAGAAAAATGATCTAAAAAAGGGTTAAATGCACTGTTCTGTATAACTGTGCAAGTGTTTTGTAATATTTTAATTTAATAGTTTAAAACTGTGTGCCTCTGTAGATGGATGTCATAATTTACAACACATCAACTGGGCCACTTGCCATGGGTAACAGGCAGTGTTGTGTGATGCACTGCCATTACGGATTCTGTCCTGTCCTCTGTCGGTGTGATGAGATGAGGCATGGGTAACGGGCAGTGTTGTGTGATGCACTGCCATTACGGATTCTGTCCTGTCCTCTGTCGGTGAGATGAGATGAGATGAGGCATGGGTAACGGGCAGTGTTGTGTGATGCACTGCCATTACGGATTCTGTCCTGTCCTCTGTCGGTGTGATGAGATGAGGCATGGGTAACGGGCAGTGTTGTGTGATGCACTGCCATTACGGATTCTGTCCTGTCCTCTGTCGGTGAGGTGGGATGAGGTTAAAAGCTCTAAAACCATGGATGCAAATGAGCCCGTCTCTTCTGCATGGATGTTTAGATGCTCGCTTGCGGTGCCCAACCTCTGCCCTGTTACACATGTCAATGGGCTTGTATTTAGTCTGAGACAAGAGAGTCCAGAATATATTTAAGAAAAGTACTGTATAAGGAATTCAATGTCGTTGTTCCTTAGCAGTTGATATTTTCTGTAGAAATTACATTTCGTTAGATAAGCAAGAGTAATTGAAATAATGTTGGTAATGCTCTTCTCTTCACAATATGCTACTATTTTGTATAAACAGAGCTTTGCATATATTGACAAGACATACTCTGAGCCTGGTTATGGAATTGTTGTTTAATAAACAATATCCCTTCCTTTGCAGAAGTGTATAAGGAATGCATTTTAGGTACTAGAACTTACTTTATTATTTTATATATATATATAATGACAAAGCAGAAAGAAATTGGTGCAAGTAGCTTCACGGAACTTGGTTGCTTAGCAATTAACTTTGTTGCTTTGCATCCAATAGTATTACAGTATATATATAAGAAAGGTAAGTAAGCTGGGCTTAGCTGAGTGGGGGATGGAGGGGGGTGATGCTTAAAGTTATGGGCTAGTCAACAAAACACCAAGGATGGAAGGTGCCCACTTGAAGACCCCAGAGAAGTACCCTACTCAGCTCAGTCCAGATGGTTGTCATGCTGATGCGCTAGGGAGGTCGCACTGTGGTTGATCCCTGGAGCCAGAATATCAGCCACTGTGTGTTTTGATGCTCCAGAGAGGCAAAATAGGCTGGTCCCTGAAGCCAGTATTACACTTCAGCTATCAACACCAGGCAGAAGGATATGTACATCAGATACATCAGATGGAAGGAAATGCAGATGGATCACATTAGTTTACAGTAAAAGTCTTAGTTGGTGCTTATCTTGGCGAGAGTCGAGTCCAATATCAGCATGAAGTTTTAACAAATTAAAAAAAAAAGACAATGGAGACATTGTAGTCGATTTGGTTACGAATCAATTTTAAGAAGAACTTTCTCCGAAAAATTATATATATATCTCAAGCAGTGTGGAGTAGTGGTTAGGGCTCTGGACTCTTGACCGGAGGGTTGTGGGTTCAATCCCCAGTGGGGGACACTGCTGTTGTACCCTTGAGCAAGGTACTTTACCTAGATTGCTCCAGTAAAAACCCAACTGTATAAATGGGTAACTGTATGTAAAAATAATGTGAAATAATGTATAATGTGATATCTTGTAACAATTGTAAGTCGCCCTGGATAAGGGCGTCTGCTAAGAAATAAATAATAATAATAATAATATATATATATATATATACACACACACACACATACACATTTATTTCAAGCAAAGGATATTTGGTCTCAATTAACCAGCCTTTGGCATCTCATACATTCCACAATAGTTTAATAAAAAAAAGCTTTTTACTAAACCTAAATAGTGTGTCAAACCTTTAGAAGACTGCAGTAATACAATTGGACGTGATAATAATTGATTTGTAGTAATACAATTGGACGTGATAATAATTGATTATAAATGTATGATTGTCAAGGCACAGAATGAGTGTAGCTTTTAAAAATCTTTAAAAAAATAAAATAATCCAAGGTCACTCTATCGCAGTAAGAGAAATACATTTTATTTGTATCAATTCAAACTGACAGATATGTATGTACGTATATACAATGTGGCCTTCTGGAGAAAATGACAAAACTGCATATATATTGGGCATCGTGTGAAACATGATTTACATATTTCAGTTATCACCTAGACTTTTGAAGGCAACACAGTCCCATAAGGGAATGTTTCCATTTGTATGAGTGAGATGGAAGAACACTTAAAAAATAATACTTTAAAAAAGTGTAAGACTGTACCATATAAAAATAAAGAATAATGATGTTCATAAATGTAAATGTAACAAAAGCAGCATCATTATTTTCAATCTATTGTACAGCTCCTTGGGGTTATAAGCGGCACCACTGCAATTAAAACTATATATTTTGTGGTTGAGTTCAACAGGATATTAATGTTCTTTTTCAGCAAAAGTAAAGCAGTTAACAGCTACACAGGGTTATTATTTTTTTTCCAGAAGGTGATCACAAATCAAGGTTGTAAAAACATATATGGCTGGTTTCACAGAGCCTGATTCGCACTAATCCTGGACTACATAATGTTACCTTAGGTAAGGCAGTCCAAGACTAGTGTTAAATAGGGGTCTTTAGTGTTCTACTTTGTATGCCCTGACTTCACACAATCGTGATTCAACCCTTATCAGGATTTCATTGTGTATAAAATAACTGGGCTTTAATGTCCGTATAGAACTATAGTTAACTAGCAGGTAAAAGCACATCATTATGCATTTTCTTAAAAGCACCAGAAGAAACCTCTTTGAGGTTTTTAACCAGGTTTTTTTAAGAAAAAACTTTCTGACACATCACAAGAAATGTAGTCATTAATCTTCATAGATAAACAAAGCAAAGTATACAAGTAAAATACTAGGATTTCATCCCTGAGGTGTCAGTCAAAGCTTTGCCACTGTATAGCAGGATTCCATGACAAATAACAACAAAACTATTAAATAATAAAATCTATTTTATAATGTCTAAGGGCTGAGGTGATTTTACAACATTTTTGGATAAGTATTACAGTGTTCCAAATGTCTGTCTGTTAGGATGTGGGGGGTCTCCACGTCTTTGTTTTCCACTTCCATGAAACATCCTTTTTTACATCATGCCATGGGCATTGGTTCAAAGAGATCTGTGCACTGTGAGCAAAAAGCTTCCACTTTCATTGTTATGGCAATTCAACACCACATTTTCTCCAAGCCAGAAAGTGCCTGTACTGTAGCTGTAGCCATTTTCATCTATCACTTGTTTTATAATTATGGCTGGAATTCCTAAGACCTCCCAGAGGTAACACGGTCTGTGCTGTGAGTAGCTGTTGGTTCTTATATAGAACGTTTGTTAAATAAACAGTGATTATCAATCTCCAGCTTCACACCTGAAAATGTTATTCTCACTGAGCGGATGGGAGCTTCCAAGTTAGCTTCCCCCGTTTAATGCCCCAAAAAGTTGTTAAGGCCTGGCAAACTGCTATTACTCCCAAGCCCAATGCAGCAGGTCTATTATAAGAGTACCACTAATCCCATCACTAGTAATAACGGTTCAGACTGCGGGTGCCCGGGATTTCCGGCTGTCCGTTCATCCAGATCTCCCGGATTATCCGTTCTCGCTCCTCAAGCCTCTGCGCTCGCTCCAGCTCCTCTGCTGAAGTAAAAACGTTCATGTTCAAAGTCCTCTCAAAGCGCCGGTGCCTCCGTGCTGACAGGTCCGAGGTGGTGTCCCAGTCGCTGTCGCTGCTGTCGCTCTCGCTGTCGCTGACCTCGTTCTTCTGAGGCTTCTTGGTGGGGGTGGCTTTGCAGTCTGTCCTGCAGGAGATCTGCACCACCACAGCACACAGCATCAAGATGAGGCCAATGCAGATGCCGGACACAAAGTACAAGGCTGCTCGCTCAGGGTTTTCTGTAACAGAAAAGTATGATGTGATTAGATGCTAATTTAAACATTTTAGCCTTGCCTGCATGCCGCCCCAAACGACAGAGCAAGCATCTTTACTGTCTAATTTAAAACAGAAAATGAGCCAATGCTAATAACTAGTACGATAGGAAAAGCTGCTTGTTTTATACAAGTATAGACAATATCACCTCTAAGTACTGGTCTTATCTTTGATGTTACAGTACTTGCATAATTAATAATGAACAAAATACAGATCTTTGTTTTTATTTTTTATTAAGCAAGCAACAGTTACAGCATTGTGATGAGAATCTATCAGTGACCCAGGTAGACCCTATAGCAAAATAGCTGATCTATTTCTGTAGGTTTTGCTTTGAGGTTATCTAAACAACAAAGCTTTCACATTCCAAAAGTCTAAAGCAACAATGCAAACTATGTAGTAGTTTTGAATATGTAAATGCAACATACTGTAACATATTGAGTTAGTTCATTCTTTCTTCATGTGCATATTCCATAGATAGATTATATAAGAGGATACATTACTTCCACATGTTTTTTTAATTCTGTTTTTCCCTGTACTGTCTTTGAAATTCTGGCCTTCATGTGGAACCTATTCTGCATGGTTCTTAATGTGTTTTACAGCTAGCTATATAAGATGCCTCGAGGGTTACATGAAAATATTTTCGGTGGTTGTGCCTGTGTTGAATTATTTCCCTTGTTCCTACCAGGTAGTGTTTTATATTTTAAGGGAAGTCGAGAAGCAGTCAACTGTAAAATTCCATTCTACTTGATTTTCCCTACAGAATATCAGCTACTGTGGAAGTCAATATTCAGGATGCTGTTTATTACTACCATCCTGGAAAAGTCATTGAGAACTTACACTGATTTAGCTGAACATGCCTTTAAACAGCCAGCTGGTCCTGCTCGACCCAGTAGAACAGAACCAATAAGGAGTTTAGTTAAATTAGATTGTTTTAATGGTACAAAACTAGCAATACACTATTATACACACTTGCTTCAGAATCACGCCTTTGTAGTTTTTACAGTGTTTTACCTCTGTGTAGTCAATTACTTGTATGTGTTCTGTTCATGCTTTATTTTTTTATCAGTGTTGAGTGGGCTATTTCCATTTTCCAACCATTTTTAGTGTATTAAGTCTGAAACAGGACAGTGGTTTTCAACGTTTTTTTAAACGGTACCCCTTCTGTGTGCTGGTTTCAGCTGAAGTACCCCTTTACAATTTTCGCTCTGCTGAATGGTACCACATTTGCAATAATATAAAGCTAGCAAGGTATTCAGGCAGGAAATCTATAGTACAAATGCCTAGTACAGTAATTGGTTAATCTACTAGCCTATTACCAGCAAGTTCCCATTAACCTACTAGGTATATAAACCTACTTTGCAAACTCAGTCTTATATTGCACTCCCCAACCACCACCACCTCCCTTCCCAACCACCACCACCTCCCTTCCCAACCACTACCACCTCACTCTCCAACCACTACCACCTCACTCTCCAGCCACTACCACCTCACTCCCCAGCCACCACCACTTCACTCCCCAACCACAACCACCTCACTCTCCAACCACTACCACCTCACTCCCCAACCACCACCACCTCCCTCCCCAACCACCACCACCTCACTCCCAAACCACTACCACCTCACTCCCCAACCACCACCACCTCCCTCCCCAACCACTACCACCTCACTCCCCAACCACCACCACCTCCCTCCCCAACCACCACCACCTCACTCCCCAACCACCACCACCTCCATCCCCAACCACCACCACCTCCCTCCCCAACCACCACCACCTCCCTCCCCAACCACCACCACCTCCCTCCCCAACCACCACCACCTCCCTCCCCAACCACCACCACCTCACTCCCCAACCACCACCACCTCCCTCCCCAACCACCACCACCTATATAATTATTATTATTATTATTATTATTATTATTATTATTATTATTATTATTATTATTATGATGAAAAGTATTCCGTCAGTCAGAATACAATAATAAGATTTTGCTTATTATTTGATTTTGGTGGCCATTTTATTTGGCCACCAGCCGCCACTGATAGATTATATATATATATATATATATATATATATATATATATATATATATATATATATATATATATATATATACACACACCAGTTTAATTTACCAATTCAGTTTTTAATTACAAAAATACCAGAGTTTATTATATTAGATTTAAGTTAAAATTAAAAGTAGGTTAAGGCAGGGTCTAAACTTTGAACAAACCTTTATGGATCATAACCCTTTAAAGTATATTGTCCAAGCGTATCAGCAAATGAGTAAGTAGGCCACCTTTAATATTATAAAGTGTGTAGAAGCCACTTTGAATAACAAGGGATCTTCCTTTATCTGAGTCTCAGACGAGTGTAATATTGGCATACCTTACACTTGATCTGTCACATGCTCTGTGGAATGCAGAATCTCTGCTCCCCCACCCCACCCCACCCCCCACTGCCTCATGTGCCTGCATGCAGAACTCAGCAGGAGCCTTTGTTTGTTAAGGGTCTTTTTTCAACATGGGAGACAAATTAAATGAGGAAATGACACTTCTGCCTTTACCAGCTGCTTAAAACAGATGATTTATGGCAATCCAATCTGTCATGCCAGTATTGAGGGAACTGTTTTTTAGGATGGTGGAGTGGCGAGAACACAGTGATGTTAGTGTAAATATCCATTATAGCCTGATTCCTGTACTAATACTAATTAAATGAAGATGCTTACATAAATTAAAAAGGTGTTTGCCTAACACATCAAATCAAATTTGCGATCAGAAATTTCTCATTAATCCATTATTAGCCAGTGAGTGGATGTTTTCTGTTGTGATAACATTCCACAACTGTTTTATATTATATTAAATATTTTCAAAACAATACAAGACGTTCACATGCTGCCACAGACACAGATGTCCATCCATACAATAAAACACATATAAACAGCATGTCCACTGCAAGCTCCAGCCCGTCATAAAGAAAATGTTTCACTTTTAATAGAGTGCAATAACAAATTGACACACAAAATACATGCTGATGCAAGGAGTGTTTGACTCCACTTTAAATGTACTTCCTATAATTCAAACGACTTTACAAAGAAATGTCTATTCTTCAAAACTCCGGTGGCCAATGTTAAATCAATAAATTGTGGCTATTAATAGCTATTTTAATATCTATTCATCTGACAAAATAAATCTATCAGCTGAGTGACCAGAATGTTTGTTCAAAATGTCTTTTTAGCTAAGGGGATAGAACGAGGAAAAACTAGGTTTCCACAAGTTTCCATTCCCAAATCAATAAATGACCTCTGACCCAAAGAAATACCCACAATAGTTCTGCTCCCATCCAGTTGAAAGTATGGGAAGCTCAGAAACAAGAGCTACTGTATACTGGGTAAACAGGTTATTTCTAGTCAGTCCTCTGTGCTTTCAGTTGACCTCTTATGGGAAACAAATCTAAAATAGGCTCAGATGTTATAGAAGGGACATTGTCCAAAAGTAATAGAAAGGTGAGGGTAACAACGAGAAGGAGTCAAACTAAGACCTTACCATCCACTTTAACTAAAGGAAAGTTTGCATACTGCAGCTGCACTGCCACAGGTAACTAATAAAAAACCTTAGTTTCTATGGCATGCTCACTGCTCTTTCTCAAGCATTACATTAAATGTTAGAACTTCTCAAATTAACTGTTTGCATCTTGCGTTTTGCCTATTACATTTACTCACTTAAGCCATAATTTTTTAATTCTTATTATACACCTCATAGGTTGTCTCAATCTTCTAGATTCCATGTAGATCTGTCACTATCCAACAGGTGGATGCCCTCTAAAGCCAACAGGACTTGGCTCTAAAGTAACAAGGCTTTGACTCGGGACACCTAACTTTTGCCAAGCTCAGTTATATAACAGGTGATGAGAGATGCATCAAACATTTATGCTTTTTATTAATTTAATTGTTATTATTACTATGGATTTAAGAAATGAAAGTAGTGTCTGCTTAGTGACTGATCTGACTTACCCAAGATGAAAGAATATGCAGCAAGGATGGTGCTTAGCAGTGCCATCTCTGTGCTGATAGTCTTCGACTCCATGCTGCTGTTTATCATCCGTCTAGGTTTTTCATCCAAAGGGACCAGCGAGGACTTCTCTTCCATGGGGTAGAACCCAGGTACCCTTCCTATCTTCTTTTCCTCTGCATACCAAACAAATCAAAGCAAAGTCACATCTCAGGTCCCTTAAACTGCAGCATACTGGAGCGCTGACTGCAACCCCAACCTCTCTATCACTATAAATGAATACCACTGCACTCCATCCAAAAAAAACTAGATGAGAAGCACAACCTGCTGGTAACCAAACTCTCCTAGAACATCAGCAACTGTAACAAGTAACATATACTTACATGTTAAAAATGTTAAGAAATGCTTATTATTTAGAGTAGCCTAGCTTATAATGAAGATGAATATGTGCTTACCTTCATTACAAGTTAGGCCGGTAACTAACTGGTGTGTTAGAATAGTAAAAGTACATCCAAAACCTAACTGTAAACAACAAAAACATTTCTTCCCGCTGAGGGATGGGCATTAGTCACAAATTGTTTATTTTTCACACAGAACTATAATGTTTATCTCAGTAAATATATTTATTTTTACAGAGCCTTTTCTGGTTATTGTGCAGCAGATGAATTGTTGCTGGAATCCTGGATTTTTTTTTATATTTGGAACTGAATCGCAGTCATGAATAACATTGTTGAAATGGAACAAAACACTGTTACATAGTTAAGGTTATAGCTTTTTGGAACACTGCAGGAAAGCACTATGTATTCCCAGAGAAAGTTGGTTTAGACATGGTCGCAGGGTTGCCACCTGCCCGGGTTTGACCCGGACAGTCCAGGAATTGGCATCTGTGTCCGGGTGGCAGGAATTAACAAGCCTGGACACCCTAATGTCCGCTTTTTAAGTGAAACGCATAAGAAACACCAACCTTCCTATAATATTTTCTTTGACACATATTACTTGCTTAAATGATTTCCATTATCTTATTAGAAATGTACTGTTTAGCACTGATCTGTACATTCTACTTTGTCCCCAGCATTTGAATAATGCTGAAGACAACAAACATAACCACGTGATGTAAACAATCCAAGTGAGAGATTGGAGTCACTTGACCCCAGCAGGCTACATACTGGTGGTCAAAACAACTATGCCGGCTAATGCAGAAACGGTATGTTACACAGCAAAATGTAATGTATTTGCAACCACAGAGCACACTTCTTACCTCCAGTCACAGGAATTAGAAAGATATCATTTATGATGTGCCAGATACTTGGAAGTTGTGATCCCTACTGTGCAGCCTCAGTGAGCGGGCGCACTTTAACGTGATTTGACCAAATTTCTTTTCCTTTTAAGAAAACTTACTTACCGGTACATGTTACCAATTAAGAAAAAATGCATTTTCAATAGTTTGTTACAGAATACAGTACTAAACATAACTTTGTACCGGGATAAAAAAAAAAAAAAAGCGAAGCGTCAGTAACTAGAATCTGTAGATTTCCTGTAAAATGAACTTCAGCGAGTTACAACTAAACGGTTAAGCGAAGGAGACTGTACTAAAAGGACTAAGCTGTGCAAAAAGGAGCACAGTATTAACAATATCTAAGGTACATGCATAATGATTTCTGTTCAGTTTTCAAGTTCAAAATTACAGATAGATGGATGCTGTTTGCAATTATTGTGCTTTTAAATATGTTATAAATGATGATGTTGCTGTGATTTCATATTAGTTCAGTAAAATAATAAATGTAGCATAATGCATTCTGTTATCGGTAAAGGCATATTTTATGTAAGGACTGGGAATCACTAACCTGCTTAATTGTGTTAAACTGTATTACAGTATACTGCAGTTTTGATAGACCATATGTCCGGGTTTGGTCTGTGGAAAAGGTGGCAACCCTACATGGTCGACATCAGCCAGGCGGTGAAAATGGGATACAAGCCATGTCTCAGCCTTTGAGAATATTCTAGTGTTTCTCTGTTTTTGGTTACACATCTTCATGAAGAACTTTTTGACGGTTTATACTTAAACTTATTTCTTTAGTTTATCTTTTTCTACATGGCATGCACAATATAAACTAAAGATTGTTGCATATGAATCTTCTTTTTTTATGGACCAAAATGTCTACATACAGTAGCACTCATAATGGAATTGTGGATTAAGTATACAATCTAGTCAATAAGATTACTTAAACACAGTTTCAGGACCTACATTTTTACTTACTAGACATTTCTGTGAGATAACTGCTGGATAATATCACTAGAACATAGGACTATGTAACAATTTGCTCATGCTGCTTTACTCTTTGACTCTATGAACTAACACTCAACGCTTGAGCCATTTGAACATAGTCATGGAAAAAATAAAATGCAGGCCCTTAATATTGTGTATTTTGTTTGAAACAAAAGCATAACACACGTATCTCTCTTTTTTTATGAAGCACAGAACATACACTGTAAAGGCTTTGTAAATTATGTAAAAGTTTCAATTTCATAATTGTAATGTCTGACTGTGGTCTATATTTGGAATCAAATCAAAACAGTTGAGCCACTTACAAGAATTATGGAAAACATGTAAATGTCAACAGTGTGGGTTTGGCTGCAATTCTGAAAGCAAACATGCATGAATAAAATCAACTGCAACACGACTGGTGGCAATCTCCCATTGTCAGACCTCACATGTAGTAACTAACTGCCTTCTAGTACAGATTACTATATTACTGACACAAGATTAAAGGGTTTTTGCACAAACAAGTTGATACCAGACCTTTGGGACAGTAGTTAAACAGGCCAGCAGTGTCTTATATGATGCACACACACTCATATTATTCCAATTGTATTCTGAATTCCTAGATCTATCCCTGTTCTAACCAGACCTCACCAAGTTACTTCCACACCAGTCTGGGGTTTGTATTGTCCAAGGACAAACAGACGTGAAACTGGCACAGACGCTTTGCTAGGACTTTGAAAATAATAGATTTATTGTCGAGCTTTGATTCTCTGAGGAGGTGAAAGTAACACACATTAAACTGTGAAAGCCTCAAGCATCAACAACAAAGCTCAATGTTAATATATGCCAAATTGAAAATGCTCAACACACTAATTGAATTAATATATGTCAGATTTACAACGAAAATAATTTTTTCATGAATTCTCTCCCCTTTTTAAAAGCTATATTAGCAATAATATGATCTTTATATTCCACATTGGTTTGCTTAATTGAGCTGTTATTTGATTATTTTAGATAGCATCAGAAACTTTATTTAACTAGCATCCAAGTGTTTTTTTATTAGTCAAGCGCAAACATAAATGAAATAGAATTGTATAAAATGATGATCGATTCCCTTGAATTTCTTTTCTTTTAAATCTCAAAATCTCTATCTGTGTGACCAAGGCGAAAGCACTTGTAAATCCCCAGGCTTAAGCACCAAATTCAGCCGAACTTCAAGATGGGAGATCAGGATGGAGAGAGGTTGCGTTGCATCTTAACAATGAAGACATTGTGTATGAAAAAAACTGCACACTGCATTATAATACACACCGACCTCTGCAGTTTCTGTAATGTATTTAACTTGAAAATCTGAATATATGTTGTTTATGTTGTCATACACAATCCATTAGTTGTTAAGATCAAAAACAAGCACTCTTTATACAAATTTTAGATCAGTGTGCAGCTTTACAGCCTCTTTTTAATACATTTTAATTTGTGTTAGTGTCTGACTAATAAAATATAGTTTAAAACAATGCTCAATCTCTAAGGGGCCTAAAGTCCTTAACTGCCAGTAGTGATGGCGAGAAGTTTTTTAGATATTCTACTTACTTCACAGTCGTGTGATCTTCAGCCAATCATGCCGTTTTTAGTTTATCCAAGCCATTTAATAAACTTTTTAATACCAGTAGCCATTTTAAGTACTGTCGTTAGTGCAATTTGTGTTCATTTCATACGATTCAAAAGTAGTTTTATGTAAGTAATAACTGCAGTAATATTATTTACAATTATTAAATGCAGTTTACACTTGTTAAACTCAAACAGAGGCATTGATTATTCATCAAAGCATGGTAGTTTCCCTGACATGTTCTAGCTCTTTTTTTTTTCCAGTAACACAAAAATGCAGAGCTGCAGGGAAACTGAGGCTAAGCAAACACAACTTAAATATCTTAAGTAATTATAACTGTCATCTTTACCTCATGTCAAAGCATACAAGGCAACTAACTAATCACATACAGCACTACTGATTTTCTCTGAGGTTAATGGCATGACATTTAATGTGGCTATGGTTTGATAGACAGAAAGAAAGTGTGAAAATACCTGGCACTGCGTCCGTTGTTATAATCGGTGACACATCAGGAAGTGCCCCATCTCCTATAATATTTGGGTCATATGATCTGGGCGGCTGAGGGTGGCTCAAGGTGTGGTACTTTGTCAGCTTGGGTTTGGCTTCTTCCAACAGTTTCTTTGGTACTAGAGAGGGAGGAAAGAAAAAAACAACTTGATCTATATGCTGACTCCCACTAGCTGGATCACAGACCTATTACCAAGGAGACAAAGTAAATGATTAATCAAAACTATTACAAAACTGTCCTGTAAAAATGTGACACGGTCTGAATGATTGGTATGTGCCCAGTTCATAAGTGTGCTCGGCACACAAACCTACTTGTCTTATTAGGTTTGTATTGCAAAACTCTATGCCTAAGCTGTATACTGTTGTCATAGGTCACTGTCTTTCTTCCCTCTCTGTCTTTTTCTCTCTGTCTTGTGCAGTATATCTAATAAATAAACCTGCCTTACAGCAGCCAACGTAGACTAGCAGTCCATGAGGATGTAAGTTTCTAATTAAATTATTCAGTGAACATTCTGGTAGGCCAGAGAACATTCTGATAGGCCAGAGAACATTCTGGTAGGCCAAAGCTGAATTTCTGAACAGTGTTGTTTTTGGCTAACCCAGTGTTGAAATAATATTCAAGAGTTCTAGTAAAGTAGCCTATTAAAAGCAAGTAACATATCTTTTTTTTTTTTTTTTTTTTTTTTGCTGAGTGTCTGGCCAGCCAACTAATTTCAGCTCCTTAAAAATATCCCTGCAGATTTTGTATTCATACAATAATGCTCAATTAATATTGTTTACATATGATTTCTTCCAAATCCTGCCAAATCGTATTTTTCTAATGAATATGTGGGTGGTTAAAAAGTTTAGCCAACTCTTATATTGTCACCTGCTTTACTTTATTTGGTGTGAAGAAAAACACAGATGAAGACAAACAAGAAGAGTATTCCTTAGAAACGAGCATGTAAGATGTTTGACAGAAACCGCAGAGATTAGGAAGAGATAATTAAGGGAAATAAAAATATTAACAGACATAGGGTTAAAAAGGAAAAGAAAAAGGCCTAGCTAAGAGTATAGAGGCATGTTTTCAAAGCAGCTGCAGACTGCAAATTGTAGACCAATAAGAAGATAACCACATGATCTTCAGATTGAGTTTGCCATCCCTACTCACCCAAGATACTGAGATTTATCCTAATTACATTTTGGTGACGGGTCGCTTTTCCATACAAATATAATCATTGCAAGTGACAATTTTCCTAAAATATTGCTGTGTACCAAGATGGGATGAAAGGTAAGGGCAGAAATGGTGTAAAAAGTAAGGGCAGAGAAAATAAACTATTAAAATGTCTGAACATGTATGAAAAACCCAGAAAAGAAAACAACTGAAAGGTCATGTTAAGGTTAATAAAACAGTTATATATTGCTTAAAGCAGAACCTTGGCTCAGAAACAATAAAAGTATAAAACTTTCCTGCTGTTGTAATAGCGGTACTAAATGCATCCGTTTACAGGAGGTTAAAGCTCTGGTCTACTTTTCTACGCCAACAGCCAAAATGCCACTGTCACACTTCTTACTCCTGTGTTAAAGACATATTATATTTCATCTCAAAATGTGCAAACATTCATTTTAACTGCAGTTCATCTTCAGAAATAATTTATGATGTACTTGTCTCTTTGCAATGAAGTGTTCTACTTCCTGCATCTGAATGATGTCATGCTCAGTGCGAACATTATCCAAAAATGCATGTAGTTGATTTAATCTAGATCAACCAAAACTATGCAAAAAAGGCTGCACCAGTAATTATGTGGTGAACCCCTTTGAAGCTGGTGCAGATGGAATTGTGACAAGCCTCCACTGCAGTGTCACCGGTGGTTATTACTTATACCAGACAATGAGTGACTCCTTATTACTGTAATCTCTAATACTCAGGAATGAGGGAGAAATAAACAGTTTGATTCTAGGAAAACAGTTTCCCTATCAGTCACCCCATGCATACAGAATTAAAATCATCTGTCCCAGAATTAAAATCATCAGCTTGTGGGAAAAGTTCTGATTTCTATTTTCCAGCCTTGGATGATTTTCTTGTTGTGGCTCTGGCACAAAAGCTATTGCTGGACAAGTTTACTTCACAATTTGATCAAATAAGAAAAAAGTGTAGTCACTTTGTGGTCTTTAGACTTAAATCTCCCTTTCAGCCTGGCCCAAACGCAGCCAACCCTTTCCATCTTGACCTCTGCTATAGAGCTACCCCCAGGACTAACATCTAATGGATATCTGCTTTCCTGTGTTCTTCATTCTTTATTCGCTCTACCCATTCATTAAGATCTATTGATTGAGTCCTACAGGTTGAAAGGTCAAGCCCACTGAGGAGAGGGTGACCTTTGACACTTAGCTGAACGTCACGCAGTTAGACGCTGCCTGAAGGAAGCTTTTAATGTTTGTCTGCAACAAGGAAATGGGATTAAAATCCAATTAAAGGGCATCACAAGTCTCTGATGTAATTAAGATTCGCCGTAGGGGAAGCTTTCGCTAATTCTGCCGCCACCAATTTTTCAACAGCTCATAAATATTTGAGGTACAAACTTTTTTTCTGTTTAATTGGATCTTTGGCCAAATACTGGCCTTATACACTCCAGAGACCATTTAAAATACTGACCTCAATCTAAAATAGATGTTTAATCCATGAAAACTGACCTTTTAAAAACATTCTTTAAATTGTCTTCATATTTGGCATGAAGTTCCATTCAAGTTCCACTATGGGTGTTTAGTTTAGTTACTTAACAGTTTCAATTTCCCACTATTTAAACTCCTGGGGCCATTTTTTCAAAACTTCGATTTTCATATTTGATCGGGATTATATTGTGAAATTGGGTTTTTCAAAATGTCAACATGCGATTGGGATTACTGTGATCCGGATTTTGCTTTGGTAATCTGATCGCACTTTTAATCGCTATTAATGTTGTAATTGGGGTTTTCAGAATTTATAGAGATCAGAATTATTTTTATCCGAAATATGAGGATATTTTTTATCCTACTGTGAAGGTGGATTTCACTTTTAAATAATCATAGAACATTTGGATTTCGATAGAAAACACACACTATATGCAAATAGAGTGATATCATAAACATTTCACATATTTATTTAGGTTTTGTATCCATGCTGGCAAATTAACAGCATGTGTCTGACTAAGGAAAAAACACATTTAGTGGTGTGGCTTTTATCAAGAACAACAGCTTTTTTTTCCATTTATTTACATCATGTCCAACACATTTTTTTTAAAACGTGTGTGCTGTATAGAAATAAAGATGTGGGGGAAATGACATATCTTTAATGTGAAACGTCAATGGAGGATCCTTCTAGAAGTAGTTCTTTACAATGGCATCCCTCACTGACCATCCAGCAAGTCGATCCTCTTGTGGTTCTGCTAAAGGTGCATCATGGTGTCCTGCCTGAGGCTCCGGCAGGCTGGCGCTCAAATCCTTTCCTTCAATGGCTGGTCCATTGCAATTGATAGTGATATTGTGCAAAACAATACAGGCTAAAATGATATTGCATTCTTGTAGCGGTTCCATACGAATCATCTCTTAAGCAGCCTGTTGATGCGTTCTACTGTGCATCTCATTTTAGTTATTTAATTTCTACCAAGTTAATAAAATAAAGATTCTTTGCATGCTTTATATGTGCAGTAACATTAAAAGTGAATTGTCTGGTTTTTTTATATAAAATATAAAGAAATAAACGTGTGTATTAATATTCCTATTAATACTATTAATATTTCCTACTATATCTTTTTTAAGTTAGGTTGTATAAATAATGGTCTATTTAAAAAAAAAATGTCTATAAACTATTAAGAACTACTTGGATTTCGTAGACGTGATTATATTTGTAATCTGGATAAATGTAATCCAGCAGTGACATTTTCTGAAAAAAACAGATCAAAACGATCCAGATAAAAGCTCTCTATCACAAAATATAGGATTACAAAATCCAGATAATATTTATCCAGATTACAAGTTTTGAAAAACCGGCCCCATGTCATATCACTGATAGAGACCACACACTTAGAATCAAATTGCAATATTTCAAAACATCTTGAGATATGGCCCATAGATGCAACTTTTACCCTAAACCACTATAAAGTAACATGTTAAATTTGCAGTTAAGTAGGCCTGTTGCTTGAACAAAGCTACAGATGTGAGTTACAGGAGACTAGCTCTTTTATTGAGATCATTATTTTCGGGTAGCTATATCTTAGACAGCGCAAAATTAAGGGTAAAATGCTCTTAGTTGGCCAATCAGGTCAAAATGTGGCATGGTAATATGCTCTTTCACAAGTGGAGCACTGTTGCTGGTGTCAGTATTGTGCGGAAATGCAATGTCATGAAACAGTTATGATAACAATCCACGGATAATAAAGGGGAGCAGGATACTGCAATTAAACTGAAAGGATGGTCAATCATAATCAGCTAGCAAAACTGTGTAAACATCTGATTATGGAGAGTAACATCAGAAAAACTACAGCCTTATTTCTCACAGCATAACTACACTTTATAAGAGCGTACCATCAAAAAAAGATTTAAAATAAACAGCAAACATTTTATTTGTTATCATTTATGTCAGTCGGACACTATAGCCTAAAAATAGAAAATAACAAGGCAGGGGCTTTTTAAATACAGTAGGGTAAACCCCTCACAGGTGAGGCAGAAGAGGGTGCAATAAAACTCACCAACAGAGCAATGTAGTGGACATTTGATGGTCTGAATGTAATAAAGTATAATGGCAACAATTTGCAAATCAGTGCTGTAGGTAGTTAAAAAAAAGCCATAGAGAGTCGTGACTAAAACGCTCTGGGCAAGCAGGCTTCCATGTAACACACACCCGCTTCTGTTTGCAATGGCTTTTCTCCAGGTTGCAGGAGCCATGTTTCTCATTTGAGAAAAGGAGAAAAAAAGGTACAACAGTAAAATGGTTTATTCTGTTTGGCTCAAGAACTATAAAATCTGGTTTGCCCATGAATAATAAATTTACCAGAAAGGCAGGGGAACCAAGCGACAGTTTAGCATTTCAGAGCACAAGATTAGAAACATGCACAGCCTCTTATGTTGAAAGAGATTGACCAATAGTGTCTGGTTTCAATCATCCTCCCTTAGGTTCCATTTAATTTGAAACATCAAAGTCCATGCAAACAAATGTTAATTTGATGCCAGTAAAGGCTATGAGTGGATAAGGTGAACATGGCCATATAGTAATATCCAAAAGAGATGGAGGGCCCTATTTAGCAATGTTTGCAAACCCCTAAAGCAGGGGTGCCCAATTCTGGTCCTGGAGGGCCGGTGTCCTCCTGGCTTTTGTTCCAACTGTCCCCTAAATTACTTAATTTGACGAATCAAACACTTATTAGAAGCTTAATTGGTCCAATTGAGCAATTTAGGGTACAGCTGGAACAAAAACCAGCAGGTACAGCGGCCATCCAGGACCAGGATTGGGCACACCTGCCCTAAAGCAATCGTAAAACACTTTTGCAGACAGTTAGCACACCAGAATCAGGCGCACGTGTGGGCAAACAGACTTTGCCCACCTGTGTGATTTAGCAACACGTGTTTTTTGTGCCCACTCGGCAAGTCAGCGTTAGCGCTGGACATGGGCTGAACTTTAGGGGAGTGTCCTCATTTACATACAAATGTAGCGATTTAGCAAACTATCAATAGCGTTTGTGTTTGTGTTTCATTAGACATGTGAAAACCAGGTCTAAACTGTGCGCAAATTACATGGTCGACTGTAAATACCAGTGAAACTACCAGGGAAGCAGGCAAAGAAAAGAGAGAGAGAAAAAAGAGAAATAAAAGAAATATGGAGTGCGCACTGGATTAATGTGATACTTTGTAATGTGATTTTGTATCAGTTGTAAGTACCCCTGGATAAGGGCGTCTGCTAAGAAATACATAATAATAATAATAATAATAATAATAATAATTTCTACATGGCCAGACAAGTGGAGTGAAGGAGAAGATGTCCCCAAATATTTAAAAGTCATCTGTCTTTTCAGAGCCTGTCTGACACACAATGTATGCAGCAATTTTGCCTCTACAGAGAAACAATCATTGACATCTGCCAACAGCTTCAGGCTGATCTGGAAGGAGACATGCAGAGGGCACACTGTTTGCCTGTAGCGCTAAAGTACACACACCAACATGTAAATCGTAAGGAGACCTGTTCTGTAAAAGTGCAAGCAGTGTGTGATCTGTGATGCAAACAAAAAATATTTATGTAACTTACTTTTTCTTATAGATTACTTTTTTTATTTTGTAAGTATTCAATGCCCCCCCCCCCCCCCCCCCGGACTGCTAAAAAAAAAAAGTAGCCTTGCTTGAGGTGCTTGTGTCTTTTTCCTTCTTTTTTTTTTGGTTTCAAAATACCCTCCGTTCGCTATTGAAGACACACAGATCCTCTTAAAAGGAATGTTGAATCCTTTTTGGTTGTAACTTTACTCCCCCCACTGTGCTTTGATTGGCTGGGCGCATGATTCGCTATTTGATGTGAGTTAGCCCACGTAAGAGACCCGACTTCTAAATTACATTTTCGTGCACTATCACAGCGCTTAGCAAACGCAGTCATCTTTGCCCTAGCGATACTGGCTGCACACATATTTGCTAAATAGGGCCTGGAATGTTTTACTGCATTCGCCTAAAGACACACAGTGTGGGCTTTAGTGTAATAAAGAAGTACTCAATATCATTAACTTAATTTTGGCAAACACACGTTTATTGCATTTAAGACATGTATAGGCTATGTTTTATGCGTGTGACTCAAACAAAACACATTCAACTCATCAATGTAGAGCCTTGTGAAAAACAGATGCAGAATCTCAGGATCTCAACTTTATTTTCTTGACATATTTGATTGTTGATCTTATAACTCAAGCCAAAATTATTCACATTCAAAATGAAGAGAGCCCTTAAGATACCTGAGTTAACCAACTAAGCTTACATCAGTTTTCCCCCATTTTATTGACATTACCATAAATATTTCCCTCCCCCACATGTGTGAGTAATGTAGTAACACCCACAGTTGCAGACAGACTCA
Source organism: Acipenser ruthenus (assembly GCF_902713425.1). Taxonomy (NCBI): domain Eukaryota; kingdom Metazoa; phylum Chordata; class Actinopteri; order Acipenseriformes; family Acipenseridae; genus Acipenser; species Acipenser ruthenus. The sequence continues at coordinate 71,707,140 of NC_081194.1, read as the reverse complement.
AATACTGCCTTTCAGCTCTAGGAAACCGTCTATAAAACACCTTTCATTTGTCAAAATCAAACACGTTGTTTATGTCTGGTTTCCCTGCCAGGGAAATGGGTAAGCTGAACGTTGTTGCCGACACTTTTACAACAGTGAACATACTTTTCTATTCAATTCGTAAAAGCAAAGCATGACCTCAAAGTACACACAGAAGAAACAAAAAATCAATAAAACAATAAATCCTTGTTTTATAAAATGACTTACTATCAAACAAAGTGGGGTTGTGCATATGAGATATACTTCTATGTGACAGAATCAAAGGAATATGTAAAATGCACTGTAGGAACAGAAACACTCACAACACAGTTTATCTGGATAATGACATTCACATTGCAATTAGATGAAATAAGATACTATAAGAATCGGTACTGTCAACTTTGTCAGCATAGATAGTGGTTCAAACAGGCATGTAACTAGTGCCATTACACCACTATTTGAAATGAATGAAACAGGGAAGTGAGGCTGAATGACTTCATGACAGAATGGCTCAGAACACACAGGGTGTTTTAAAGCAAGCTGCTTAAACAGCGACGGCTAGAAGGCTCGAAACATTCCAGAAGACGGAACAAAAATGTACTCTGACCGAGACGATATGACAAGTACATCCTCTCATGATTATTCTAAATAATGTTTGTTTTTTTCTTTTGGTTTTAATAGGAAAGGTCAAAGAGCCATTTCTTTTTTAAATCAACACTGACCTTGTTATTCATCTTTTCAAAATGTTTTTGGTGACAGGTTGTCCATCAAAACTGATGTGTCTCTCTTACTTTAACCCAATGATGTGACCTAAAAGTTACACATTTTAATGTTCTTTTTTATGTGAGATCATGACAATTTGGTGTTAAACATCCAACAATGCTATCAAATCTCACCTTTCTAACAAGTGTAACATGCATATTGCGATTCCATGTAGAATATTCGTCATTTGACTGTTAATCAAACTATATGATGGACAGTAACTTTCAACATGTGTCAATTAAGTCACAAAAATGCTAGACAATCATCTACTGAGACATCATAATTAGGAGCATTGTAACATCCCATTGCCAAGTCGTTAAAGTATTATGAAAAATACACTTTCAGTGAAATTCTTAAGACCTTTAACAAACAGGATTAGCTGGGCAGATTCAAGATTAGCCCAATTCTGCACCATTTGAAGAGGAGCTGTGTTGGAAAACAGAAAAATCCACATGACACTAGGAAATCTGATGACTGTGCCTGGCAGTGTCTGCTAACTTAAAGGCAGCAACAAACCAATCAGGTCCAGGGTGTTGAAACGTTTAGTTGATTGTGTCTCAGAAACCAGGACACAATGACAGCCACCATCCGTTTATCCTCATTCAACTTCTTTCCGAACCAGAGATGTTGCTCAGATAGTGCACACTGTTTCCCAACTTAACAGAATTAATTACAGTAGCAGGATGCAACAACTCCTTGCATTACATTCACAAGTCAGTTCTACCCTTTCAGTATAGTGGTTTCCCAGGTCAAGAGATCAAATTCAACTGCAACAGTTTCCCATTACTGAAGAGTTATATTTTCCACCCTTATTGTTCTACAGTACTTCATTTTATACATCAACCCGTTTTCTGTACTTGCTCGAGCTACACAGCTGAGGAAACAGCAGAACCAAGTTTGACAAGCAGCAATTATTTTTCCAAATTGTTATTGTTGTTAGGCATGTTATTTTAATGCTGAAATGCTGACAGTAAAAGTAAATGTTGTAAGTCAAGATATGAGTACAGAAATTTCTTAATTAGTTCGCCATATGTTATTCAGCAAAAAAATCTACACTCAAGCAATACATTTCAGTCAAAGAGACAGTACAAAAATCTGTGTATCCAACATAGGGTTTTTACTGGAAATAACTTTCTTGTTCAAACTATGGGGATCATCTATATCAGGGGTCTCCAACCCTGGTCCTGGAGAGCCCCTATCCAGCAGGTTTTATAGGTGTCTTTACATCATCAGTGGCTAAAGATCTGGAACACCTGTTAATCGTGACTAATTAAGCCAATAACTGGTTCAAATAAGTAACCGAGAACTTGGTTGAAGCGAAAACCAGCAGACCTAGCAGCTCTCCTGAACCGGGGCTGGAGACACCGGACCTATAGGGACACCCTTTGACTGCAGTATTTATGGAACAAATAAGCCCTTGATGATTGGTATAGTTTGAAAGAATGACAAGCGGCTCCTGAACAAAATGAGAAAGAAACCCAAATAGAGTAACCTTTCCACCGCAGCAGACAGACTCTGACACAAATAAACAAGCCCAGAGGCATTAGAAGAGCAGGCGACTGGAACATCAACTCAGGATGCATAGTTTATAAATATCCCCAGGCAGCAGCACTCGTCTTAGGAGGAACACTGTAATCAACAAGAGCCATCACCCTGAACACTATGGCTTCAATACAGACAAACAAACAAAGAGGCCCAGGAAACACTACCGATGTTGCTGCAGCGTTGCAGTGACTCCAGTTTATTGATTTAAATCAGTCTGCTGCTACTGTTTAAACTCTTTAGCCAACCTTTTTGATTGTCAACCATTTACAGCTTCCAGCACTAGATTAAAGAATAACTTGATAGGGGTCTGAAATGTCACAGTTTTCTTAACTGATGTATTATCCGTCTTGTTTAGATTAATTAGATTAATTTTGCATATCATTTTCTGTTTCAGATGTTTAAAACACCCTGCTGCCTCAACAGAGCTCTCAAACATGTCTTCTCTCTTAGGCAGTACACCAGAGTATACTATTAATCTGTCCCCCTGCAATACTTTGCCCCCAAATATTTGAATAAATATATGTATTATACTTATTTATTATATTTCAGACCTGCGCCTAGTAGGTTTAGGGTTCCCCTGAAGATGTGCTGGTGGATGTATAGTTGCTCTTTAGGTTCAGTAGATTCAATCAAAAATACTGCTCTTCTTTGTTAACTACGCTATTTCTCTGTTGTATGGTGCAACACTTGTATAATTCTATAAGCCCTTAATTCTATAAGCCCTTGATATTATATATATATATATATATATATATATATATATATATATATATATATATATATATATATATACAGTATATACATACATACATACTGTACATACACTGCAGGGTTTTCAAAATAAGCCAGCCACCGGCGTGATCCATCCATACATACATACATACATACATACACAGCCACCGGCGTGATCACCATTTAAAACAATATTTGCACCGGCTATTTTTATTTTAAAATATTACAATAATTTTCAGGTATTAATATTTATATATCTTGAGTTATTTGAGACTGAAGCAAAATAAATAAATAATAATCAATAATCAAATAGATGGGTCGTCTTGGATATAGGCAGCACGCTAAATAAATAATATGACAAGTTACCCATTACAGTATGCAACAAGAGACTATCAAGAGGTAATAAATGAAATAGAAAGGAAATCTCTGAAAGATAATATTGAAACTATTGTTGATACGTGTGTGATTTAAAGCAGTTGGGGTATATTTAAGTTGAGTGAAAGAGAATATTTTGCATCAGATTTACTTAGCAAATACCAGTTCTTTTTCTACAGTCTTGCAGGGGCCTTGATGATCCTGAAGTCAAATTTTCTTCTAGTTGGTCTTGCCTTGCTGTGAGCAGTGCTGAAATAAAGCTCCTTCATTGCACTCATGAAGTACTTTGTCACACTACAAGCAGACCATTGCTAGTCTAACACCTGCTTAAACTATGCAAAAATGTGCTAGAATGCACCATTTTTATCCCTTTTTCAAGATTCCCCCCCCCCCCCCCCCCCTCGCCGCAATGCGCCTTGATGACATTGGTGCCTCTTACTACCTTGTAAGTGCCACATACTTCAAAACGAATTGAAAACCATGTATAATGCACCATTATGAAAAGGAATACATTTACTCCAGTGCCAGAGTTTAATAACCTCAGGAAATGGCTAATCGTTTTTACATGCAGCTAATGTTCATTAAATTGCATTCAATTATTTTTCTAAAACTGTCGATTCAACTTCACATGCCAATTGCTGTGAGAGCGCTGGATAAAACAAGATCTTCAGACAGCACGAACAGCAAAATCACCTTCCACTAGACTAAACTCATAAGAGCCAGTTTCTTTTTATAATTCAGGTTTTGGTTGCTGATACTTTGTTCCCTAATCATATTTAATATTGTTCTTTGGATGACTTCATCTGCCTCATTATGATGGCAGTGCACAGCTAGGGGCAGCTATGGACAAGTTAATAGCGCTCCTACCAGTGGTTAAAGTCTGGTTCCCATAAGCACTAATAAATAATCACTTTAATCCTTTAGTAAATACCATGTGAATACAGCTCATCTCATATTCTGAGCTGGATGCTCATTTAAATATATTATCATGCATTACCATACAAGTCACATATTCATTCTTCATTACCATAGTATGGCACAATAAAATCAGTGTGCACCATAATATGCCCACTATTTCACGCGATAATGAATACAACTGCAATAGTAAATACGGAAATCATTAACATGCACACTAATTGCAATTATCACACACCATAAAGTTCAGTGCCCTTTCGTAAATGAGGCAAGACAACACATGGTTTAAAAGAACGGAGCTAAATGTCACCCAACACAATGAAACAAACACATCATTCTCACTCAATGGAAAATGCTGGCCTACTTTATTTACTGGGAGACGTCTGTTTTAGGATCCATGATACCTGTCAAAGCATATGTCAAAATACTTCCTCCTTACCAGCTGTGTCACCTTTGAGACACGTTTTGTGGTTTTGTGGGATTCAAAATGTTGCTTATATTAATACTTGCTGTTTAAGTTCATAGCCTTTCTGATTTGACAAGACTTTGCTTTCTCCTTCCATAGACTCATGATTAACAGCCTTTTCTTTTCAAATAATGTATCAAGGCCAGGGAACCGCTGTTTGCCAAGACATCTCCATGTGCACTTATTGTAACCAGACTCGGGACAAGCTTTTTTATGAATCACAACAGTAGTGTTTTAAAGCTTCAACTAAACATACTTATTCTGTTATCTTCTTTACTATGTTGATTGTGAGACTTTATTGGGTCTTTATATAGACTGGTATAAATAGTGCTGGTTAAATTGCTTTCATTTTTTCCCACAGACAGAACAGTCACACAAGCTTGTAAGAGAATTACTAAAAGCTCACTGTACACTATGCCATGACACAGAATTGTCTAGGAGGTAATGCCCATTGCACAGAGCATTAGTATGTGAATAGCCTACTGTCTGCCAGCTGAGAAAAGGGAAAACATTTTTGTTCTAATTAGATTCAAAAGAATATTCTCCTGAGGGCCACCTCTTAGGTGCTGGTTGTTTTTATAGCTTTCCACAACATATTACATTTTTTGTCTGAAACACCTTCTGACTCAAACTACAAAATTGCCAAGCTGCATCCATACACATGTATTAGAATAAAACTCACTACTAAATACACATGATCTTCCAATTGCTTTATGCCTTGCAGACAATGTTTTATTAAAACCCACAAAGATTCTTAACCCTCATAGTAAAATCATTTTAATGAGGGTGGGGTGTGTTCGTAAAAAATACCACATGTTTAATGCCAAGCATAACCTACTTAAACGTGCTTTGAGGATTATTAGACCTGAGGGAAGACGTTTTGCTAATTATGACTGCTCATTTTCAAAAACATATGTTGAAATCTCTTTAAGAAACAAACAAAATAAAATGTTAAACCTAATTTAATAATAGTTTGGGTCTCCCACAACTTGTATCAAGATATATCTAAATACATTTACACAATTATTCACACTAACTAAACTAAAGCATTCTACACCGCCTAGATCTGTCCATATCGTGACTCTTAGGTATATTAGGACATATTACACTCTTCATTCATCCGGTATCCTTATCTGTTTTTAAAATCTGAAGAAACTGGAGCATGCTTAGCTGCTGTAGTAAAAGCCAGACTTGCTAGTTGTGTTTCAAAAGTCAACAAAAGGCTTCTACAAGTTTAAAAGCAAAGTTTAAACCATGAGAAAATAATCTAAAAAATTATGAAGCAAAAGTATTGTTAAAGGCTTCTCAGAAGTACTCTTTTAATGACATATCAAAGCGTTCAAAACAATGGATCACAATACTATGTATCCAGTTTGATACATGCTTTCAATACATTACTGCTACAGTTTGAAACCCTACCCACAAGGTTGCTTTTGTACTTTAGAATCAGATATAGAATGTAAGTGTTATCAGACTTACCTCCAAGTTATCTGAATGAAGAATTATAAAATATTCCAAAGGTATTCCTATTATAAGCTCTCAACCATATAATTTTGTATCACAGTGCTGGGGAAAGTTAGTGTAGCAGTTTCCCAAACAATGCCCCACAGTGTATCCAGTCCACTACCATCCTTAGGTAATGACAGCGCAGACTGGAGTAAAACAAGGAACTGACACAAAGCAGCTGCTTGTTACCAACAGAATGCCAGGAAGTTCCAAACATCTGCTTTCTCAATTAAAAAAGCTCAAGAGCATCTGTGTTAAACCAGGACTAGTGGTCGTAGCAAGCTGGGAAAGAAAAGAGAGAGAGAGAGAGAGAGAGAGAGAGAGAGAGAGAGAGAGAGAGAGAGAGAGAGAGAGAGAGAGAGAGAGAGAGAGAGAGGGAAAAACGAGGGCTAATTTCCTCCCTCCCCTCAGACATTTGCGGGTGCTGACAGGACTGGAATATAAACTACAGTTGCACAGAGCAAAGTCTGTGCAGAGATTTCCTGAGATAATATCCTCCCAGTTTATAACTAATTTCTGGTGTACCTCAATGTGTCAAGCAAATGCTCTGTCTCCATTTTCATTTCTTAATTATGTTATGTTCTAATTGGAGAAGATCACAAGGATTTACAAGAGCATCTAAATCATTTGCAAATGCTGGATAGTTGTTTCCGCTGTCTCCACTAGTTATAATCTTTACCAAATGATTGTCAATGGTAATGCAGTTTTGCTACAATGACAATGCAATGGAGGGCAATACCAGCGTTAGGGCAGTTGCCAACAGTAAGAGTCATTGGTAGAAATATACCACAGTGGTACAAGTTTCATATTCTGATATTAAAATAGTAAAACAATGATACGAACCAACTGATAGGTGCTGAAATGTAATCCAGTTCCTACTCAAAGCTTGTGCAAAAGCTATGCCTTTTAACTCCTTAACTTCTCATCAATTGGCAAGTCTCCTTTATCTGACAGACTACGGTTCATATTACTGGCAATGGTTATAAAGGCAAACATTGGGACGACTTCAACTAACAATGCAACAGCTACAGTGACTTGTAATAACAGCAGTTTTTTGTCCTCAAGTAGTAGCAGTAGAAGAAGTATCGGTAGTAGTCTTATTAGAAGTATTGTCCTAATAAATATAATAATTATTGCTATTGTAATTTCATGCACAGAAGCATCTCATTTGCTTTAAAAACAAAGTCTGTGATTATAGAGTAAGGTGCACCACAGTTTCAACCAGTTCCCTAAGGTGATGAATTTTAACTGTGCTAGCTGAGTTTTACAGCCATTCTCCAGTTTGAGATCCTACAGGATTTTTGCAAAACAATACCATTGGGAATGTGGAATAAATATGGAATAAGTGGAATAAGTCTGTGTGAACTAATTTGTCCTTCCCTGCCTACATGAATCAGGCTTAAAAGTCAGAAATTATCAATCTCTCATCAGACATACAATACCCACAGGGGTTTAACGCAATACTTATGGATTCGATTTTAATGTAGATTAGGGACCAGCTGCCTCTTACACATATCCACCCAGTACTAGACGTATAGTACTACAGTACTCCAGATGCACCCTTTAGTTATACCCTGAAGCTATTATATAACAAGGGAGTAATTATTTCCTGTATTTAAGGTCCTGTTTTTTAATTAAAAAACAAAACAACTTAAGTGCTACTTCTGATATGAGTCTGACTTCAACCAAATCCGTCTTCTGTTCATCAACAGGCTGCTGTGCTGTCAACTGACCCTTTCTGATGTTGTTTCCTGTACCGTATCATTTGATTGCAGGATAACAGAATTTGGAATCCCAATGAATGAAAGTGTGTGGCAGAGAGATTTCACATGTCTTAATATACAGAATGTACTGTATTACTTAGTTACCTGAGATTGCAAAACAATATGCAGTACTATTATTTTCTTACCTCCTCCCTGATACAGTAATATAACAACAACAACAAAAAAAGGTTTCAGTTTTGTGGTATTTGTATTGTATATACTTTAAGGGGTCCATGAGGAAGGGGTTTAGAAAGCCTCACAAACTCCAGTCTATTCCAAAGTAAATGAAAACAGATTTAAGATATACTAAGGCTATCAACCACAGAACACCCTTCATTGTCTGTTATTATCTAAATCTTATGACCCTTTTTATAAAAGCTATCCCATAACTAGGCACATCTATTACAAAAGGAGAGAGAAAACGGTGTCCGAATAGAGTCCCTCTGAGCTGATCGGCTTTGACACAGGAATGCAGTGTGTAAAACATTTGCACAGTTGTTCCCCAGTAACTCGTCTGCCTCCACATTAAGCCGCCTGCTTCAAAGCTGTCACAACTAAATCTGTATATGTATTGTCTTTAAAAATAGTGCTTCACTTAACAACTGCTTGTTTTTTCTTGTTCAGAAGTGACCCAAAAGAAGCCATTTTTACAGCATTTATGAACAGCCACACAAAAGTTTTGAAAGAACACATAGAATATAAGGCAGCCGGTGGTATGTGCTATTGTTGTGGTCTCTTATAACACACTCTTGTACTGGGACATGAGTTTTATTATACAGAAAGACTGAATGATTATTGATGAAGTAAAAGTTTAGTTGTGTGTGCCCAGAACGTAAGGACTATTTTTACATTAAGACACAAACAAATACGTTTTTCCTGCTAGTTAAAAAATGTTCTACACATAATTAACTTTTGAGTGTTGTGATGAAAATCAAATGCAAGTAGAAAATAGCACACTTACAAGTTCGTGATTTGGTTCAGTACAGTCATGTTGCAATGCAAATATCTTATTCCAGACCAGCAGAATCCACCTTTTCACTGGAAAATCCTACCAATAGTCCACATTGTATCATACAAGTTTTTTTCATGAATGCATAAATGTGCAAGCAGTCAAAGTAGGCAAATAACTAGGGTTGTCCTCTTAATAAAGTATACTGCAGAAGACTTCAGCTACACCTTTGTGTAAACACTGGAAGCCCAAAGAGTCTCAACTTTCCCTCCATTCGCATAAAGCGAAGGTCAGCCCGAGGCAGCTGGAAAGCTGGAATGTGACAGAAGAGGGCATAAGGTGCCGGTTTTGCACCTCGCCACTGAACAAATGTGAGTGTAGAATTAGAAAGAGAGAGAGAGAGAGAGAGAGAGAGAGAGAGAGAGAGAGAGAGAGAGAGAGAGAGAGAGAGAGAGAGAGAGAGAGATTCTGGAGGAGAGCAGCAACAGAAAATGACACAACAACATTATACAACTCAGATTAGGGCTTGGCTTTTGACATGGGAATTTTCTTTGTAACTCAAAAATACACTGGCTGATGGTAATGCCAAAAAACATGCCCAGTGTTTAAGTAGTGTTTAAAACTGACACTTACTGACTGGAATTTAGTGGCAACATTACAAAATAAATGTACTTTAAATGTATATTTAATAAAAAATTTCAGTCCAGGAAACAAAACGTCAACTTTTTTACAGCAAGTTAAAATTTCTTTCATGTTTCAAAGCACTATTTAATCTAAGAGAACGTTTATAAATACTTAACAAAAAAATATATATATATCCTGCCGGCTACCTGGCCCTTTAACTCTTTTTACTCAGGCACTGTGAGAGACAGCCCTGCTTGTCATTGGAAAGACCTCTAAAACAAGGTCCTACTTGTTTATTTCCGGTAGATGACCATGAATGCGAGTGTTTTGGAATGTTGCTGCTGCGCTGAAGACAGTCCTACCTCGGTGCAGTAAACAAACATTTTCACACAAAATCTTTACAAAATAAGCTAAATGGTGACATCGAAGAAACAAGGACCTGTTTTCCGATAAAAACATATATTTGTTTTTTGTGTTTGTGGTTCAGATGCACGAGACCAGAGCTGTTTAGGGTTATGTTGCCCTAGTCGCCATCTTGCTGGCTATTCAAGCCACAGGGAACAGTCCCATCTTGTGCCACATGATCAGGGTGCCTGGGACGAATCATTTGAATGTCTTTTTCTTCTTTTGCACATTTTCAATTAAATCAGTTTTTTTGTTGTTGCTTTTGGTCCCTGTTGTATATATGGCCACAATTCCTTTATTTTTAAAAATTCCATGTTCCCTACATGTTGAAGTTTCATTGTGCACTGTCAGATTTGAGCTGGCTATGCTAAAATATTTTTTACAAACAATAAATGTTTTTCTTTCTAAAAAGCGTCTCTTTTTCTGTGGTTTTTGTTATCTGTATTGAACAGGGTGAGTGTCAGACTATTTAACTTTTTTTTATGAAAGCCTAGTGTGTGCATATCCATTTACAAACTCACAGGTACTGTAGCACATCACATGTTTAGGTTGAGTAAAGATGGAGATAGCTGATCATTATTTAAGCCACTCGAGTTCAAACTAGTGAGTTCACTGTTCTTTCTTTCTTTCTTTCTTTTGATTTCTACATTGTGTGTTTCACAGTTCCAGTGCTTATTTATCACAGTTCTGCCATCAGGGTATTGTGTTAAGCTCAATGCTGGCTGCGGGCAGGCGGAAATGATGAAACACGTGCCTGATAAATCGTCTATTCAAGTCCAGCGATGACAATCAATATGCAAACATGTTTTTCAAAGGGGTCATAGTTAAATGGTACTGTGCAATTTAAAAGAGGAATAAATCAAGATGATTTCTCAGACAATGGCAAAGTGCCAGTCAGGTATGGAACAAACTTTAAAAGAAAGGAAAAGATCTTAGACAGATTACTAAGCGCCTTTGCTGCTTATCTAATGTATACATTCAAGAAAGACATTCCTAACTTTATGACTGGATGTACGCTGACAATAGAAAATATAGGTTTGTTCTCTGGAGCTACAATTAATGTGTGATTACTAAACCTACCAAGGAGTCTGTGTGAAGGAGAGGTTAGTATATATTAGGTGGCAGTCAGCCACTGACTGTAGCTGTGGAGTTGAGGCCAGCAGAAACTGTTTTTATAACTCAGCTGTCTGTGTTCCTCTAGGACCAGTCTGATTTTGTTAACTAACTTTGATCAGTACTAACAAGGAAACAAAGAGTGAGGTCATAGTAATATTCATTTTTCAGTTTCTGTCTGAATACTTTCATCCATAGCTTATCCTTCTATGCAGCTTTTCTAAACCTTTCTGGCAGTCTATTTTTTGCAAGCATTTTTTCTTTGTCTCCAAGAATAGTTCAAGCTTTAGGGAATCTTGGTTATATTTTTTTTAATGGATTGCATAACTTAGATGCTTTTAGGCAGTGGCAACAAACCCAGCTTGGAATAGGAGCCACGAGCAGTATGTACTGGTTCCTTCATCTACAGCAAATATAGTTATGAATCTGAGCCATCCGAGTCAGATTGGTTTCAGTGTTGAAGTCAAGTAATGCACCATTACATTCAGACATGCAGTATATCAAAGAGATCACAATTTAAAAAGTGACCGCACATTGCAAGCGTTTTTCTGCCTGCAGCATCTGAATATAGTTTGCATGGGGTCATTATTCAAATTTGTCTCAATCCTTCCAATTGTGTTGTCAAAAATAGCACTGTACTTACCAATGCCTCAGTGATGATAAAATAAGTGTAAATGTCAACACTTCAGAAAATAAACAGCAGAAAGAAGAAAATATAATTGTGCCATTTTTCTAGTGTGCATCAACCTAAACATTACATTGTATTAAACATTTGATAAAAAACCAAGTCCTTTTACCAAACACCACTGGTAACATTATAGCATTAGTTTTGCATGCAATTCAGCAATCAAGTGAGGATTAAGTCATCACCACTGACTGAATAGCAATACAGCATATGTTCAAGGACCTAAGCACAAACTAGGTCAGCATCTATACAACATTAGCTATGTTCTAAAGAAATACTGAGGGCTCAACCTTTGTAACCTTTTTGTGTAAAGACAAATTCTAACTTAGCCAGTGTGTTCCAGCTGTCATTTAAAACCTTACAAACTGATTTTTAAAGGATGAATGAAATATAAACTCATGTCACTTTTTAACAAACTTAAAACAACTAACTCTCTGGTTTGAAGTTTAAGGAAAACACTTTTGTGTCAAATTACCCCGCAAGTCTGTAACTCACAGGATAACAGAATAAGGTGATTGAAGCAACAAAGTATATTTTATTAATGCTACTGAAGAGTAAAATAAGTATTACTGGAGCAGAGCAGAGTTTTGTGTGGTCATAAAGCAATGGAATGTCTTCACAGTGACCTTTACGGGTTAATTATTCTCTTAATCCTTACCTTACTGCCCATTATAATAAAACTCAAGTTTAACCAGGTAACAGCTACTTATGAAGAGCTGTCCAGAGCTGAATAAATCCTTTATTTATTTATTTAATACTGTTGAAGGCGCCAGCATTCAAGAGTCATACGTACAGATTATAAATCATATCAAGTTCAAAGAAATGCAATAAGAAACAGAAACAAAGAGTGCTGAGATTATCAAACAATCGTGATAAAAAAGCTGGCGCTGGCAGTATATTTAATCAAAGCTGGCAACATGTTTCAGAAATCTGTATTTAATTGACATGTCTGTGTCAAAGCGGATGCTAAGGGATATTTAATAGAACTTCAGATGAAGACTTAAGGAAATACTTTGTTCTCTCTGAAAGTATGTTTTTTGATAACATGGGTCTTTTCAAGTGCATTTAAAGGGATTGTTTTAAACCAGATGGCTGGGCCCCTGTGAATTCAGTCTTCCACAGGTTATGGCTCAAAGTTCTGTTGCTCACATTGCTTTCTATTTTGTAAAATGAACCTGAAGTTTTATAATATCTCACACTTTCTCTCTCTTTCCCTCTCCAGCTTCCAGAATTTTACATTTTCTCCTCTGGGCAGAGCTCCACAACTTTCTGATATGACACTGGCAGCAATCTTCCACTCGTATGCTGTGTAACACATACAATACCTGGCTACTTTATTACAGCCTGTCTACCACAATTGAATTTGGCATTGCCCTGGTGTGGGGCATGTTCTCCTCATATTTTCTGGGTCCCTTGACTATGAAGGCCAAATTAATGCCATAGTTTAATTAGCAATGTGGATCAAGCCCACCCAACAATCCTCCACATATACCCTAATGGTGATGGCTCCTTTCGTGATGATAATGCACCCATCCATTAAGCTAGAACTGGTTTGAGGAGCATCTTCCATGGACACCACAATACCCGGATCTCAATTCAATTGAGCATGTTTGGAATGAACTTGAACAACACATTCATCAACACCTAATAATGACTGAAAGGAATAACATCCCTTGTGACACCTTTCAGCACCTTGTTCTAAACAGAAAACAAGATAGTCCAGAACATCAGATAGAGACGCATTCAAACAATAGTGTGTTTGTGAGTGGGTGATGGGGACGGGGGTGTGCCAGACCCTAGATATCGCACACACCTGCCTTGCTCCGTCAGGCTATTGAACATTAATAGTAGCGTCCACCATTTATTGTACTAGTGCCTCCCTCATCTGAACTCTCACCCCTTTCCCCCAGAGACACATCACTGTATTGAGAAACACTCACAGTCCAGTTATAATATACATTATAACATGTATAAGATTTAGTATAAAAACAACTAAAGAAGATGTGGTTTGCAGAAGTATTCACCCCCCTTGCAAAGTTTTCACATTTTGTTGAATTACAAATAATGTATGCACAGTTTTTCAAACAAACTTTTTTATTCAAAGCTGTAGTGGTTAAACAGAACACTGTTATATGAGGAGGAGGTTAAATGTCAGCAAAACTTGCAAAGAAAATGTACAAAATGAAGTTTACTTGTTCCATAAGTATTCAGCCCCTTAAGTCAGTACTTGGTAGAAGCACCTTTTGCAGAAATTACTGCTATGAGTCTTTTTGGATAGGTCTCAACTAGCTTTGCACAGTAGGATGGTGACATTTTTGCCCATTCTTCACAGGAAAATTGCTCGTTCTGATAAATTTGTTGGGGATTGTCAATGGACTGCAATCTTCAAGTCCCGCCATAAATTTTTGATTGGATTCAAGTCAGGACTTTGACTGGGCCACTCAAGAACATGAATTCTCTTCTTGTTCAACCACTCCAGTGTGGCTTTGGCTTTGTGTTTCGGGTCATTGTCCTGCTGAAATGTGAATTTCCTCCCCAGTTTCAGAGTCTTGGCAGTTTTCCCCAAGGATTCGCCTGTACTTTGCACCATCCATTCTCTCCTCTATCCTGACAAGCTTCCCAGCAAGTCCCTGCTGAAGAGAAGCATCCCCCATAACATGATGCTGCCATCACCATGCTTGACAGTTGGGATGGTGTTGACTGGGTGATGTGCAGTGTTGGGCTTGCGCCAGATGTAACACTTGGAATTTAGACCGAAAAGTTCAATTTTTGTCTCGTCTGACCACAAAACTTTTTCCACATGTCTGCAGTATCATCTACATGCTTTTTCGCAAACTCCATATGTGCTTTAAGATGAGGCTTTTTGAGTAATGGCTTCATTCTTGCCACCCGTCCATACAGGCCAGCTTTGTGTAGGAACCAGCTTATTGTTGTTGTGTGAACACTGACTCCCATTTCAGAGATAGAACTTTGCATATCTCTCAAGGCCTGTGGGCTTCAGAGTGACATCCTGAACCAGTTTCCTGCTTGCCCAGCTGTTCAGTTTGGGATGGTGCCCTGATCTGGGTAGTGTCTGGGTGGTATGATGCATCTTCCACTTCTTAATGATGGACTTCACTGTGCTGAGAGGGATAATCAGTGCCTTTGACATTTTATTGTAAACTTCTCCTGCTTTGTACCTCTCTACCACTTTATGCCAACAAAATGTGAAAACTTTGCAGGGGGGTGAATACTTCTGCAAACCACTAAGACCTGTGAGCCATCACCATTAGGCCCGGATACCTACTTTTTGAGCAAGGTTCGGATTCGGCCAAATACTTAGAATTCGGTGAACCGAATCTGAATCCTATATCAACCCAGACACACATCCATTTTAATATATCCCTCCAATGTGTGCGGTTCGTCTTTAAATAAAAGACACAAATCCGGTATTGAACATTACTTTTGTATTTAATAACAAAAACACGTTTGATGAACTCTGTCGCTACTGGTGGCGCACACACTAAACACGTCATGCAGCTGCTGAATGCAAACATACCCCCGTATGCAACAGCACAGTCACATCACACTTTTCATAGAGTAAAGTTATGCAGTAAACTTGTAATATATAGTAATGGCAAATGTTGTAGGCTTTTGTGCTTTGTTGCTTTGTCTGAGACGTGTTCTAGAGATCATACCAAGAGAAAAAAAAAAATTGGTGCATAGAAATATATATTTTTATATCTTTACAACTGTCAGATGTGCAAGACGTTGTTGAACAATATGCTTTAACTAAATAAAATTTTACGTTACTGTAATATGCCAATATAAGTTGAACCATTAAAATTTTGTAGCCTATTTGATATGTGCTACACACACGGTGCATTTAAATCAACGTGGGTTTTATTTCGCAGTTAGATTCAGGTCACTCATCACAGTAATTCTTTCCTCATAGCTCTCAGATAGGGTGGTCAACAGGCTCCTGAATCTCAGGACACTAAGGTAGGTCAGTTTTTTTTAACTCACCTCTCTAAACTGCAATGTTTTTGACGTGTAAAGTGAGTGTGAATTGCTAGAGCAGTTTAGCAAATGTATTTACTTGTTTAATTGTGGTGTTGATTCTATTCGGAGAGCCTCGTAACAACGATTAATCATATTGCTTGAATTTTTATTTTTTTTATACAGGAAACAATATCTATCAAAATAGTGCAACACCATTATTATGGATAACTTTGCACTCACCTGCACTCTTTCATTTAACCTTGTGGCAGCAGATAAAGTTTCTATTTGTTTAATATTTCTTGCTTCACACAGTCCCGCCCAGTCAGAGACTCAGAAAGATAATTAGCTGCTGTATAGGTCTGATTGATGGAAACGATCCTCGCAGGCATGTGTGTGCTTTTGGTAACAACTAAGTAAAACAATTTAATTAATTTAGCAACAGTTCGCACAATTCACACTCACTTTACTGAATACATTGCAGTTTAGAGAGGTGAGTTACAAAACCTTTCCTTAAAGTGTCCAGAGATTCAGGAGCCTGTTAGCAACCCTACTCTCAGATCAGTTGACACAGGCTGAAACGTCATTAAAGAAAATAGTGGGTTATGGCAAATATGTAGCTCTCCTTTCTTGTAAAGGTAAACAGTTCTGTATTTTGACATTTTACCTTGTTAGTAGCTGCCAGTCTGTTTTTTATTCAACAGTTTCCTTCAGTTTTCTTGACAGTTTTTGTAGATTAGGTATTCGGTTCAGTATTTGGACGAATATTTTGAAATGGATTTGGTATTTGGCCGAATCTCAAAAACTTGGATTCAGTGCATCCCTAATTATATATTTATAGTACCGATCTCCATGTCTGTTATATTGTATGTCTTATCTTACTGGATATCTTAATTGTATGTTATATCTTAATAACTCTCCTGTGGTTACCTTGTATCTGTATGTCTCTGCCTCTGAAAACAGACATATTAAAAAATAAAAGTCCATTGATTAATGCTGTGTACATTCTGAATACAGATTGCTCCACAACAGGCCTTCCCCATAACAGTGAGACACAGCAATAGTTTGCAGTCATAGCAGGTCTGGTGGTCAATGGCGGCCATAAAGCACGAGTGCTTTTCTAAAATAAACAACACCCTCTCACTTGTCTTGGTGACAGATGTTTGCAGGCAAGCCGGAATAGCTGGAGGGAAACCACAGCCTGCTCCTGGGTAGGTCTCTCAACAAGAGCACTGCACTCTAATAAATTATTGACTCAAGCAACGGTGACCTGGGAAGTCCTGCTTCCCCCACTGGGCTCTGAAGAAGTGCTGGTGGATGTATAGCGTGATAACAAAGCCGGGAATGATGAATTACAGGAGCCGGATTTGAGCAGGAGGAGTTCCTGGTGGTACTGTTGCAGACTGAGATTGTCAGATGAACCTTTCCCCTCTTCACACCTCTGCCACTCCTGAAGAAGGCGGTTTAAGTTAAAGAACACCACACCAACACTGCAGACTGTGTTTTAACCTTCCAAAGTTGTAATTGCTGACTTATTTTGTAGGCTTCAATATGGCTTGTAGCCAGTAGCGTCACCAGTAAATTATCAAATCTATAATTATGTTATGCTAAGGTTGTAAAAACAACATTTTAAGTGACATATAAAATGACTGTACCATGACCTACATCCACTGCAAGTACATGCAATGATGGACCCAAGTCTTATCGGTAACTGTGATGTACCACTTATCCAATTGCATTTCTTTTTTTTTTTTTAATAAAACAAGTCTTGGGTGTGTCACTCCCCCACTGTTTTACTGCTACCTCCCTCCACCCCTCTCTCTATACACAACAATAGTTTTAATTTGGCAGTGTACTGCCAACCACGTCTGTGCAGTGGGTTTATATATCCATGGCAATAAAACAATGATATATTAAAAACATCATATTAATTCTTTGTTAGGCAAGTGTTCTGTACCTGCAAGTGTCTCATTACTTAATTGGCAACACCTTACTGTAATACGAGTTAAAAAGTCTCACTCATCACCAGAACTATACAAACTGGCCAAATTAATGCCACTGCTGAGTAGGACCTATCACTAGTACAAGGAAGGGAATAAAAACATTTTAATAATTCTATACAGTGCTAGCAATACATATTAGCAAGATGTTAAGTTTATTTTTTTATCTGATACTTTTTTAAAGATGCCATGAGGATAGCAGTGTAACTATCCAATTTTTTTCTTGCTTTCAGAAAATTCTCCTTTGCCCTCACACTTGTTGCTTAATAAAGCCTGTCATGTTAGCCTGTAACTCAGTACAAACATTTTACTTGCTCAAAGTAGCCTAATAGCCTCTTTTCTCAGTCCATCAAAAGCCACAAACAATTAAAGTAGTCCGTCAGGTATCCGACGATGGGACCAGAGTAAGGGAGGATATGTAAAAAGTTGGATAAATGAATCCTGTTTTAAATACCATTATATACAGCTGTAACAATTACTATATTCACACAATTATTGTTCTGAGATTCCGCTTTTATTAGGGAGCTCCCTTAAATCCCTTGTTTAGAAAAATGCAAGGAATTAATGCTTGTGACAGAGTATCCGTCTGCCATGTGGGTGCGTGCGTTCACTGCTGAGTGACAGGCAGGAGATCGAGACAGAGGTTGAAGTTCATACGCCCCGCAGGCGAACAAGATTTATTTACATATCAAGTCAATACACTGAACAGCAAACCTGACACTACCAGCAATGGTAGCACATGGAGCACATACAACATAGTGTACGAAAACTTTGGTAGGATCTACAATTTATCTATTTTACTGCATTTAATCCTGTACTTCAGAATACTGTAATCTGCCAAGTGTTTAACCTGTAGTACTTTGTATTTAATCACATCCTGATGTAACTATCACTATTTAATCATATCCTGATGTAACTATCACTATTATCTGCTGTATTATTGAATTGTGGTTTGTCACACTTGTACTTTGCTTGAACAAAAGTTATTGTATTTCTTGCTCTTATTGTATTACTTGTATTGTAACACTTGAAATGTATTTGCTTACGATTGTAAGTCGCCCTGGATAAGGGCGTCTGGTAAGAAATATATAATAATAATAATAATACAATCTCTGAACTAATCTTCTCTGTTCAATAATAAACTAACATTGCTGAAGCGATTGATCATGGTGGATAAACGGATAGGGCGGATATGTGATGGGCGGATACGTGATGGATTACTGTACAAGCAAGAGAGAGAGAGACATTATACTGAACAGATTAACATTTTTTGAGTTCTGGTTACTTTAGTCTGATAAAAAAGTATTCAGCTAAACTTCCTTTGATGAAAGAGCAAAGAAGCTGAATTACATTTACCAAGACGGAAAAGCATAAAAACTGAATTACACACTCACCCTTCAAATAGGTGGTCCCCTTAAAACTAAAACTGTAGTGTGTGAATGAATTCTGGGGGCCTTCAACCTGATAAAGAACAGGTCAGTGGATTTTTAAGCAACAGTATGCAACAAATTAATTTATATATATATATATATATATATATATATATATATATATATATATATATATATATATATATATATATATATATATATATCATATATATCATATTATCTTTTACAGTGTCCAACTGTTAAGAAGCATCAGTATCTTCACAAACCTAAATATATGGCAGAATTATAAGAAAAGTTAAGGTAGATTTAATACTGGCTTACTTTATGCTAGGTTCTGATGAGAACTAGGCCTACTAATGGGTACCTTTCAAAGAATAGGGAAGGTTTCTCATTGGGATGGGGGTTGGGGCTATCTGAATGGCCTGTAAAGTTACTTAAGAATTACTATCATTACTTCTTGCTCTAAATAAACCACTTCTTTGTTTACATAGTAATGTTAGATTTTGCATTTGTATTTGCTTAAGTAACTCAAACAAACGTTAATCCGTTCTAAATTCATTCAAGCGTCCAAAACCTCTGAAAGGCCAAGTCAGTCTTGAGGCAATGCTAAGCTAACAAACGCAATGGCATATCAGACTACCACTCATCATCTGAAGAGGTAGATGGTGCATGAAAAGCTCACATTTCCTCTAGCCTTAAGCCAGCAGCACAAGGACATCTAGCTCCTGTGGCTTTCCATTTTGTTCAGCCAAACAGTGACTGATGCACAAGGTCACACCATCACTAGCCAAAAGGTCACATCCATTTAGCATGTAGCCAATGGCATTGTGAGAGGTGTACCCAGGCTTTGGAATCCAGGTCCTAAGAGTGATATTGTTCTTCAGTCCACATTAAGATACAGATATCTGTCTTATATTATGTTCTTTGATCTCTGTATGCTGCTGATTAAGTCTGAACCATGCGTGTTTTTAATGTTTGTGCTTTGTGATTCTCCTTTATCGTTTTGTAGGACCCCTTTGTAAACAGGGCCTCACACTCAATGATGGCCTCACACTCAATCTCTTGATGAAAGCCATCTGGCCGGAACATTGTTTTTGTTTTTAACTTTGTTCTTTTTAAATAAAAATAATAAAGAATGGAAATGTGATTGTTAATCTAATATTATGGTGTTGCACCTTTCATCAATTGTAAATCTCTTGGTTAAAAAAATTAAAAATGCAATTATAAAACAAGAGCAGTAAAGTATCTGTCAGTGTCCGAGCTGTTAGTTACTTTGTACCAGTGAATATTTTTTAGAAGGATGGAAACACAATAGGTGACACAAACCAGATGTTGCTGTGACTAACCTGAATAGCTGATGAATAAATACACAATGGATTAGGTTCTGTATTTCACACAGCATCTGCTACACCTTTAACTTTCCCAATTTTTTTTCAGATCTGATTGTATTTGAGTCTCAACTGAAGCCATTTTAGGATGTTTCTAATTTGTAAAGTTCATTGTTGTCTTTAATATATAGTTCATTGTTGTCTTCAATAGATTTTTTTCCCCCTCCTGTCTAAAAAGGTGAATAATGATAATGTGCTAAACTACAGTTGGGTATGTTTTACAGAGCTGCCAATAAAGGATACTTCTGTGGTTATCTCTTATATTACATTTGGGGTCTCACTTTAGGGCCTTATTCCAAGCTTGTTATTATAGGTTCTATGGAAAGGGGTTTGAGTTGTAAAGAATAAGCAGTTATTTTTTTAATAAATAGTTTCAAATAAATAACAGCAATATGTGCACCACTGAGTTTTTTTTATTATTATTATTTATTATTGGGTTTGTCCAGTAAAAAAGTGGCAGGAAAATGCTTTTGAGAATTAATTGATGCTAAAGTGTGAATGAAGAGTGTGGTCACTACTAGGAACAATAAGCAAATTAAAAAGAAATAGCAATGCTATGCAAAAGACTTACATTGACTGAAATGGGCAGTATAAACAGTAGGTTTAAGAGCAGTCGGATGATAGCTACATAGTTGCCCATAAAATGAGAACAGTAACATTAACCAGCTAGTATCTAAATCCCATGCTGCACCTGCTGAGTCATGCATGCTTTAGGAAAGGCAACCATCCTGTAAGACAACCCTAAAAGTTAATCATGGTATTATTGCATGGTATTTTTGCATTTTTACCATGGCTATACTATGCATTTACCATAGTTTACCCGGGTTTGCCATGTTTTTAATATAGTTTACCATATCTCTGTGCTTTACAATGCTTAACTATGATTTACCATGTGTTTGTTGAGCTTTATTACACTTTTTTATGCTTTTACTGTGGTAAAACCTTTATAAGGTCACTACAGATCAGTTTTTGCTTGTAACAACTTGTGCTTGACAGGGGAAGACAATAGCTGCAGAGGATTGTGTAGGAGATGCACAGTATGGATTTTAACCTGAGAACTGAATCCTAAAAAGTGGTCAATTAATTTATTGGGGCAAAGGGGAAATTATTATTATTATTATTATTATTTATTTCTTAGCAGACGCCCTTATCCAGGGCGACTTACAATCGTAAGCAAAAACATTTCAAGCGTTACAATACAAATAATACAATAAGGAAATGTAAAGACATCAACCAATGATGTGCTTTTATAAAAGCAAGCTCATATCCATTCATGTAGTTTTGCTTTGTGACAGTCACTTGAGTCTCTAATAGCCAGCTGGGATTACACAGACACCGGGTTAGGAAGGTTAACGTAAGAGGCACAATGCAGAATTGAATTGAATAAACCTGAATAAAAGAGAATACAATGTTTTAATTGGGGAAGGCCCTTCTCACTTTGCAATAAAGTGAAACTCTTACGTTCTCCATTCTTCAGCCGATAACCGACTCCACTTCATTTTGAAGTGACAGAACTGTTGGTCGCACGCCTCCCTTGTTCCCTTTCACGTGAGACGCAAGCAGAATGTTTCAATGAGCTGATGCAGGGCCATGGGGGTTAGCTTTTTAGCCTTCCTCAATTGGAAAGTAACTTAGAGAGATCAGTCTCCTGTCTTTGATCACAGCGAGGCAGATTAGGAAATGTGTTTGGCTGACTAGCACACAAAGAGTCAGAGAAGTTCAGCATTTTTAAACAATGAACAGCATTTCAGGTACGCCAGGTTTTGATTTTCTGACTCAGTTAATAGTATGCTGCAGCTTTACTGTACCTCAAATAGCACTTTCCATTTTTCTGGACCTTTAATAACCCACAGCTGTATTAAAAGATAATGGGCCCTGCACTTAAAACAACTTGTTTTTAGACACCAAATTTAGCTTAATTTTAATTTATTAAAACACAAATAGGTCCCACTATTCAATCATTTAGGGAAAACATTTTTTTCCCTTTTCTCTCTCTTGAAACCATATTTAATATAGTCACTTTTTAAATACAAAACATGGACCATATGAATATGAATACCAAACAGAAGTAGTTTGTGACAAATACAAGTTTAAGTTGTGAAGTCAACCACATTCACAAAAAGGCTACAAAACACTGGGAAATTGGCATGAATAAAGCTCAAGACTGAATCTTGCAATCATCCCTATGTTTCTATTGAAAACACTTCCAAGTATGAATAAGTTGTAACTGAAAGACTGCTTATTGGGCCTTTACTGGAATTACCACAAAAGCAGACTCCGCCCACAGAAACCCTAACCCAGGAAATTCCACACTAATCATACCCATGTACAATAAAGGTTACATTTCCTCACTACTACTCTCACTTCTGGTAATACCTTCCCACATGGGAAGAAGTGATCCTGCAGTTTACATCTTGTCCAAACACTTCTTTATCGCCATCTGCCTTTTATGTGCAGTGAGTGTGTGCTTGACTGTCCGATAAAACAGGTAGGAGTTAAAGAACTCCCTCTATATTTCTGGCTCCTATATGTACTCCAGGGTGCAATTTGTAACATTTCCAGTTTTATGATACTTTAGAAACTAAATTTACTTTACTGAACCCACGACTCTCCAGTCAAGAGTCCAGGGCCCTAACCACTACTCCACACTGCTGCCCTACTACTTCACACTGTATATAATAAGCTTTCCTCATATAATTGTTTCAATAATCTCTGCAAACCAAAAAATAAATATATAAATGGTATGCATCAGTTTGTTTTCCAGTTTTATAAATTGTGTTAATTTAGGGTGACCAGGGCTTTTTCAGTCAAATATAGGGTATTGCATCACTAAGTAAAAAGTAACTAAAAGCTTGGTGTGCATTGTAGACAGCCTATGCAGCATTCCATCATGCAGCATACTATATACTCTCAAAACACTCAGCAAATCTGAAAACCGAGACTGTGTACCCCAACACATATTATAGCCATGTTTCTACAACTATCACGAATGCAACCCTGTAATTGAATAAAATGTGCATGTGAATAGGATTGCATCAGTTCATTAAAAAAAAGTGGTTTGTGGTCCTGTGAAAAAAATAGCACCACCTGCTGTCCCAGTGGAGAATGCTGTAGGAAAGAGAAATAGAAATTCAGCCAAAAACAATTGATCATGCTCTCTGTCAAATCCATGGTCTAGTCATCTGAAGCTCACCAAGCTCCAGTTTGTGTTATTTGAGCCCTTTAAAATGTTTCCAGTTCAACTAAAACCACAAAAAATACAAAACTGCAACCTGTATTCATAAAGCACCGGTGTGCTGGTAAATGAAATATACTGTAGCCCTATGCAGAAACAATCAGGGACCAATACATCTCCTGATAAAAACATATCATATTTACAGTAAAAATATCTAGAAGGAACAGATCTCTGACACAGAATGCAGAAACTGTGGGTGGGAGGCATTTATAATACTTTGAAAACAAGACTCTGGAAATTCTGATCCTGTTGCAGCCATTATTGACTTTGAAAGTGGATACTCCCTTTTACACAGTGGACTATAGCACAACACAGTGACTTCACCAGGGAGATCTACTGTATACAACCATGCATGTCATTTACTCAGCCCCCTATTCAAATATACACGCTCCTGTCAGAAATCAGCAGCCGTTTCCTCTGTACAAGAGCTCAGTGGCCCTGTGATTAATGACCCTCTGCAATAGAACATGACACAGAGCATATGCCCTGTTTTCTGTCACTTGACTCTTTACATTGTAGAATTTGTGATTGACAGTAAAACAAACTCTCACAGCCACAGTCGTAAATCAAAATTGCCACTAAGAGTGATAGATGAGATGTTTTTAAAGATGACAAAAGCCTGGACTCGCAGTAGCAATCTGTTTTTAACTTTTAAAAACATAAAATACAAAAGCCATCTGAAATAAAACAGAAATGGTGACTAATCAGTGGGCTAATCCTGAATATATAATGTCTGATAAAGATATAAAGAAATGAATGAATAAATGAATGTGTTGTAACATTCTATAGGCACCTTTATGTAAAACAAATAAGAACTGAACCAGAATGGGACCCCCACAGACTGTAGGAAATTGTGACCTCTTCTACAATTGCAAAACAACAGAGACACTTCTGTGTTTTATTGACTTTCTAAGATAGTTTCCTCCTCATTAATGCCGTGTAGTACTAGCCAAGGTACTTCACTGTCTACTCATGCACGACACCCCTCAGTACTTTCTTGTGGTAGTTACTTACCTTCATTTCACGCTTAAGAATTGTAGTTTATGTCTTTTGAAATGCTTAACATGCTTCAAAATCAAAACACAATTGATTGATCTCTTTTAAGAATTAGAATTGTCATTTTCATATATCTTTTTTTAACCATTTCATTTGTTTGAAGTCATTGTGTGATTTGAATTCAGTCAGAGGGCTCTGTTCCTGAAGTATTTACTGCAATTAGTCCTTCCATAAAACAAGATGAAGAGTAAGAAACACTTTCTTTCTCCAAATCTAAACACGACAATAAGCACTTTACATTTTAATTCCATACATAATTTTTGACAGTGACATTCAAAGTAAGTTGTCTGTGTTTCAACTTGATGGTACTTGTCAAAAATATGCTATTGTGTTTATAAGAATAGTAGTAACAGCTCCATTTCCTCTGTAAAATGGATTTAAAAAATAAAATGTATGTATCCTTTGATGACGTTTAAGCTAGCTGAAGTCTGTCTAAACCCAAAGTAAAAAGAGTTAACTGGTTCTTGGCTTCAGTTTCAGTAACCTATCCAACCAAATCACCGGATGCATTTCAAGTACATTCTTTGAGACTTACCACAGGTGTAAATGACACTGAGGTACTTGCGAACGCCAGGGTAACACGGGTCCCCAAATGCATGAGAGCTAGCATACCCACTGCAGCTTCTCTTCCCATGGCACCAACTTGTCATGATCTGCAGGGCAGTGCCTGACTGGCATTCTGGAATTACACATGAGAAAAAAGAACTGTGTCAATTAAAAAAAAAAATCTATGGAAAAGAAAAAAAAAAGTGGCTCTAATTTTATTACAATGTTTTACTGTGGTGAAAGCACTGTCAGTTGGACGTACACCTAGAATTTTAGGATTGAGACATAATTTAAATATATATATATATATATATATATATATATATATATATATATATATATATATATATATATATATACTGAGCATTAAAAGAAATGTATCACTTATATTTGATCATCAAAAGAAACTTATCACTTATATTTGGATAAAATTCACTAGATGTGATCGAAAAATGACAAACTCTGTTTTAGAGCAGGTGCAGTGACTTTTTATTGTGCTGATTAACAACTGACATCACGAAGATGCTGCAAAATGATCTGTTGATCTTGGGCAGGTGTTGTGACTCTTGGTCTCCCAGTTCGTGGCCTGTCACCGACAGACTGTGTCTGGTTATACCCTCGCCAGGTTTGAAATTGCTGGCTGTGAGCACCCAAGACAGCACGCCACAGTACGCTGCCGTAGTCCAGCCTTAAAAACACGCTGATTGCACGAAGGCGCTGCTCTCTTGACAGACGTGGCATACTGTTTTTTTTTCTGTAATTTTCTTTATTGCTTTTATTCAAGCTTGTAATTCAACAGCTGAAATCACTACATATCCAGTGTCCAATCAACTGTCTCACTAATTAGGTGATTAAGTGCATATGCTTCAGTCATAGTCACTCATGTGTGTCATGGTCAAGGATGAATGATCGAGTGATTTCAAGTTAGCTATAACATTTATAAGTAACTTGAACTCTGCAACTGTTTAAGAACTGAAAACAAGTAAAATGGTCTAATTAAGCAAATGATCAGTTCAATTAAGGGTCTAGTTAAATAACTGAGAACTCAGTTGGAATGAAAACCAATAGACACATAGGTCCCCAGGACCAGGACTGGGAAACCCTGCTCCAGCATACTTGGCAGTTGGCCTCAATTTGCAATAACGAGGCCAACTGCCAAAACAATAAAACAATTAACAAATAATGATTTCCATTACATGAGAGTAAATGTTAAAACTTCATGCTGATTTGAACTCGGCTCTCCCCAAGATAAGAACCAACTAAGACGTAGCTTTACAGAAAACTAATGTTATCCCATATGTGTCTCCATCCATTTGCATTTCCTTCCATCTGATAATGTAGATATCCTTCTGCCTGGTGTTGATGGCAGAAGTGTAATGCTAGATCCCAGGATCATCTTATTTTGCCTCCCCAACGCATCAGCACACACAACGACTGCGATACTGGCTCCGGGGATCAACCACAGTGTGGTCTCCCCAGTGCATCAGCATGACAACTGTCTGGATTGAGCTAAGTAGGGTACTTCTCTGGGGTCTTCAAGTGGGCACCTTCCATCCTCTGCGTTTTGACGACTAGCCCACGACACCTCAAGAGGGCTCGACGGTGGTTCTGGCATCCCAGCATCACCCCCCCTCCCCCCACGTCCCCCCGTCCCCCACTCAACTCAACCCAGCTTACTTACCCGTACATCAGCGTTTCTTTCTTTCTATTGTGCATGAGATCCCCAACCAGAATCTTTTCGCCTCAACCACAGTCAGTTGCTGCTCCTCTCTGCTTCTTCAATAAGTTCTTCACTGTGCAACACAACTCTTGGCCACTGAATCCGATGTCTCTGAGAAACCGGGTTGTAGAGTGTGCCACAAATCCTCGACAACCCACCTCCACTGGGAAAACCCGGACTCTCCATCCTCGCTGTTCTGCTTCAACAGCTAGTTGAGCATACCGCAGTTTCTTCTTCTCATACGCCTCATCTGCAGCATCCTCCCATGGCACTGTTAACTCTACCAGGTGAACAAGGCGTGCTGATCCAATATCTCGTCGTAGGTTAGTGGTGGCAATCTCAGGTGGAAAAATAAGCCGTTCACCAACATCTGCCTCTAGCAGCTTCCAGTTGTCCTGGGCGAGGTTTGGTTTTAACACCTTTTATTTGTGGTAGCACTCCTGGGTGGAGGAATGTTGTCTTTTGTGTGTAATGTTTTGATGGAACTGGTGGCAACTTATTGGTCATCTTACGCTTGTCTTCCAATGCTAAGGCCTAACATCGCAGCACTTGGTCATGGCGCCAAGTAAACCGTCCTTGGCTAAGACCCACCTTACATCCTGTCAAAATGTGCCTTAATTAAACATTTATACAATTAATCAAACAATTTAAACAATTAAACTTGTCCCTGCCATAAAACAACATTTTTTACACTTGCAGGACCCCTGCCTTGATACACATCCTCCCCCTTGTCTGATCAAGGCACTGGCCATACCAAGGCCACCTCCCCCTAAAACACAGCCACCCACCCTCAAGTCCAAAAACTCAATTTTTTGGGCTGGTCCCTCCAGCACTTCCGGCAAGGGACCGCGAACCGACGAGGAGGAACCCACGCGGTTTGATCAGGGTGACCGCAGCGCAGGCTATTGACTGGGAGTAAGGAATGGCAGGCAGAGGTGTGCGACTATGGACCAGCGCAGCGATGTCTGAAGCCTCAGGGGGAACACAGTGAGAGGAAGGGGGAGCACACGCGATGTCTGATTCCCACGACGTGACGTCTGCAGCTCCAGGGGGAGCGGAGCAAGGGACCAGGCAAGAAACAGTGCCTGGCAGTGCAGCGACCTACCCTGCTACAATGTATATACCTTCTACTTAATATTGATGATACTAACACCTTTCCAAAAAAGAAGAGTAATATTGTACCAGTACTGTAATACAGCATTTGATTATATTGTATACAGATACATGTTTTTCTTTTATTTCCCATGTGCTTATAAATATGATAGTCCACTGTGCTTAAAAATATGACAAATCAATTCTACATAATAAACCTAGATACTGTATTAAGATCCCCAACATTTGCCATTCCTATAGATTGACAGTCATCAAGGTCTAAGATAAAGGACGCTATTGCTATTTAATTGACTGACAATGATGTCCCTAAAGAGGGAATGAAATTACAAACAACTTCAATCAATGAAACGTGTCCAAATATGTAATTTAGTCAACTCTCGGCGCCAGTAAAGATGAAGTGATATTGACAATAAACGTGCTGTGAGCTGTGAATCCTGCTGGCACTGTGTCAGAGTGCAAGGGCTCGGTAGAAGTCTGTGCCTTCAAAATTGCACATACTGGCAGGAGTTCCATATCTACCTAGTTTATATATGCAATTGAAAAGTGGGCAATAAAAAAAAGTTTACATTTACAGTTTACTGCACATATATGTTGCTATTCCATAAACTGTAAGTTTTACTAGGCTGGGTAACAAAAAAAACATCTGATGTATACTGCGTGCTATCTGTGTGTGGGTGTGTGTAACTTAACTGAGGTTACCCCATCAAAATAAATGGAAAATTCTGTTTAAAGAATGATATCAAAGCTATTAAGAGAGTGCTCCTGACACACCTCTCCTGAAGTGCTGTGAACATTACCTAAAACATTAGGTTATGATCATAACCCTGGTTCCCTGAAACAGAAATGTAACCATTACTGAATGGGTGTTTACCTTCTAAAGACCTGGATCCTGAATACTTTATACCAAAGTTGTTCTTTGAACCTGACACAGTAGTGACCCTGCCCCTAAGGAATCAAAACTACTGCACTCACAGATCTCAGCATCATTTTTTCTTCAAGCCTGCTGCGAATAATGACATGTGAAGCTAGGGAGATGATAAATGGCAAGACCTGGAAGGTCTTCGTGTGCGCTGGTTTTATGGGGACGTGGAAATAGGCATCTTGGAGGTCCACCATGGTGAACCAGTGGCCTGGCCTGATTGACTGCAACAGTCGCTGCACTGTCAACATCAAATACAGGTTGACCTGTCTAAGGTCACGTATCGGTCTGAGGCTACCATCCCGCTTTGGCACTAGAAAGTACCTGGAGTAGAAACCTTCCTCCATCTCAGGGGGTCTATCATGCGAATATAAATATACATTTTGCTCCATAAAGTCAAATGAAACCTGCTGGATCACACAGGAGGCTGTGTGGTCCAGTGGTTAAAGAAAAGGGCTTGTAACCAGGAGGTCCCTGGTTCAAATCCCACCTCAGCCACTGACTCACTGTGTGACCCTGAGCAAGTCACTTAACCTCCTTGTGCTCCGTCTTTCGGGTGAGACGTAGTTGTAAGTGACTCTGCAGCTGATGCATAGTTCACACACTCTAGTCTCTGTAAGTTGGCTTGGATAAAGGCATCTGCTAAATAAACAAATAATAATAATGTTACGTTAACAAATTGAATTACATACCTATTTGTAGTTTTTCATATACTCAATGAAGATTACTTCTCAAAACAGTAAACCAGTAAAAAAACAAATGCCCATATGGTATAAGCCCTAATTTTTGGTTTACAACATTGAAACAATTTCATCAGGTTACCTTTGTGTAACCCCCGTTCCAAACTGATGCTCCAGCGGCATGCTGAACTGAATTGAAATGAAGTACGCGTTAGAGCCGCACTATTATATTCCATGAAACAATTGATTTCATACTGGAGAACTGAAGCACGCCGCACTTATTCCAAAGCAATCTCCCACAATGCATCGTAGTAAGTAATGACAAAACCAGGAAGTGAGTGAGTGTGAATGTATGTGTTTGCTTACGTTTGTTATCGATATTGTGCAATTGTACCATTGAAAATATTATTCCACCCTATCACATAGCATTCTGTGTTCTAGCTAGCTAGTTAGATATGGATTCAAGTGATACCAGATGGTGAATCATTATTTGGAAGATTCTTCAACAGTGAAAGAAAAGAAGAAAGATGATGGCTATTCTCAGCATGATGGTGGAAACAAGAAATGTCGTCATGAAATGCTTAATTACAAGTGTGAGACTCAGAACTGGTAGTTCCTCTGTGGGCGCTGCCATGACTGATACTGGTAGTAACAGGTGATCAGTGTAGCATTGTGGGACACATGATACTCTTTAGCATATCATTTGCATACATTAGCTTAAGTACAGTTCGCTGCTGGAGTGCCGTATGAAACCATGGTGCACCAGAAGCGCTCTGAGCAGCGGGGGAAGGTGTACTAGTGTTGAAAGAGAGTCAAGACGTACTTCATTGTTTCAGACGTTGATCTACTCATGTACTTAATAGGGACATAGTAAATATGTTGTGCTTGAATTCAGTTTGGTATGCCGCTGCAGCATCAGTTTGAAAAGGGGGTAAAGTTACTTATTGTGGAAAGAGTTCAACTGAAAACAGACTCTGAACAGCACTGCTATTTATTGTCAGAGGACACAGAACTGATTTACAAAAATGAAGAGGCAGCAAAAGGCAGCCTTTTAAAATATTGCTGATGATACAGCTGACATGAATTTGAATCACTGCAGGCAGGCAAAATTAAAATCTCTGACTAAAGTTAATAATCGTTTTTCACATAACAAGATGGCGTCCTCTCGTGGAGATTTATTTTATTGTGCAGTTCTGGAATCTGTTCATACGACACCAGCAATACAAGCATATTTACTTTGCTAATCTAATCCTGTAAATCATGTTTAAAATATAATATATAATATAATATGATAAAACATGATATAATTATTATTAATTATTAATCTCACGTAATACAATGTTCTAAACAGTCAATGAAATTAAGTAAATTACAGTAGCCTGGTGCAAATGGAGGAATTTTTGTAAAGTGCAAAGATTGACTGATTTGATCTTCATGGAATTGAAAACATTTTTGGGGTTACTTGGCTGAATTAAAGCTATTCTCCCAGTCCAGGTAATTTTTAATAATGAAAGAACTATAAGGACAGCAGACAGAGCAATTCTTCATTTAAGTAAATGGCTGCAATTAGCCAAATGAACAGGATACTACCGACTGACAGAAACCCAATGGCACAAAACATAAGTCTTTGATCTAAATCAAATGTAGCACTCATTTGCAGATAACACTGTTGTTAGTTTCCCCCTTGACAAAACACCACACTATTACTGTATTAATACATAAACCAAGTACCTAACCCGTGATTGTATGGGTGGAGCCTTGCCATTTAGATTATCACCGCTTCCTTTATTTCCAGCAACAATCATTCAGCACTGATCCTACTTTCTAATTGTAGCGTTTTAATGATTCCCTTGCAACTGGTTAACAACAGGTTTTGTCGCCCCACAGGACCCCAGCTACCATAAATCAGCAGCTAGAGTGGCTTGATAATGGCAGTGAGGTAGGTTGAAGGTTGAAGGTGGAAACAGGGCTTTGAAAACCCACATGCACTAGAACAACAAAAAAGGGAGATGAATGGGGCTGCATTCTTTGTGAACAGATAATCTCAGTATCTGGTTGCTGGTTTGTTTATTATGCCTCCAGGTAATTGCAGGAGCCTTTTGTTGTTTTGATTCAGTGTGTCATTAAAGGTGACTTCAGCAGAACTGCTTTATACTTTTTTAACCTTGACATTAATCTTCTATGTTTGTGGTGGACAGGAATGTTTAGACTTGAAAAAAGCTTTTGTTTTCAGCAGTTTATCATGAAAGATGGATATATTATGGATTTATTTTAAATGGAAAGCTTGACCTTTAAAAGGGTTAAATCAGGAGTCTCCAATCCTGGTCTTGGAGGGCCGGTGTCCCTACTGGTTTTTGTTCCAACTGTACCCTAAATTTCTTAATTGGACCAATTAAGCTTCTAATAAGCACTTAATTGGTTCAATTAAGTAATTTAGGGTACAGTTGGAACAAAAACCAGGAGGGATGGGGCTCCTGAGTGGCGCATCCGGTAAAGGCACTCCACATGGAGAGCAGGATGCACCCTATTGCCTGGAGGTCGCCGGTTCGAGCCCAGGCTACTCCACTGCCGACCATGGACGAGAGCTCCCAAGGGGCGGCGCACAATTGCCTGGGCGTCATCTGGGTAGGGAGGGCTGCCCAGAGCTGTGTTGTCCTCCGACGCTGTAGCTCTAAGGTGGCTGCATGTTGGGCCTGCAGTGAAAAAAAGCGGTTGGCAGACGGCACACGTTTCGGAGGACAGTGTGTGTTCGTCATCGCTCCCGAGTCAGTGCGGGGGTGGTAGCGGTGAGCTGAGCCTAAAATAATTGGCTATTTCAAATTGGGAGAAAAATTGAGAAAAAATCAATTGCCGACTACTAAATTTATAAAAAAAAAAAAAAAAAAAAAAAAAAAAAAAAAAAAAAAACATGAGGGACACCGGCCCTCCAGGACCAGGTTTGGAGACCCCTGGGTTAAATGATTCTTGTGATATTTTGCAGCATAAGAAGGCCAACAGTGTACACAAATACTAAAAAAAGGAGAGCTTCACGATTCAGCAGTAAGAGACATGTTGCATTATCCCTATTTCCACTTTGTACTTTACAGTTTGTATGTATATTTAGTAAAGGGTCCCAGGCAACTGGCTTTCCACCAATGGAGGCTCCTAAGAGCCTCCTCAAAATTTCAAAGTGCTTTAATTGATACAAATACTGCATCCATTTCATTTAAGTTTGTTTTATTACTGAGTCTATTATTATTATTATTATTATTATTATTATTATTATTATTATTATTATCCAAAAAATAACCAATCATAAAAAACCCTGTTTTTCTATTTCTGGATACTCTTTATAGTTTTATATTTATTTACAATCTAGCATTTGTTGTTAAATTGTTTAAACCAAATGCTAAATCACAATAGAGTCAGTTTATTACTCACCTTACTGCATTTACAATTATCAAAAATTACATGAACCAAAATTTCACATTGAAACCATGATGATGAATAAATTAATATGAAACTCTGACGCATGTGCATATCTAAAAGTAATGTACAATTTGGCATAACAGGGAACTTACAGAATTAATTTCTCGCTTTGATGAGTTGCTTGCTGCTGACATTGAACAAGCAAACTTATTTACTAGGATGTCAAAAACGAGACAGAATGACTTGATTTAATCAATTTCCTTTACTGTGCTAGAAGAGATCAATAAATAAATTAATGAAGCTCCTTTTAACATGGCAGATTGATGAAACAATGTTTGTAGTTGTGCCTCTTCTGATTTAGAAATCACCAGCCATCACTGGTACAGAACGGTATATAATTATTTTGTTGGTCAGTTATTTACGTTTAATATCGGATGTGCTTGTTTTTTGTCTGCCTTCTTCCTGCCTTAACAACTTTGTTTAGAAAATATGTTATGCAAAGTATGTTAGTGACGTGCGACCTGACGGGGCATGGGGGGGGGGGGGGGGAGGGGGGGGGGGAGGGGGGGGGGGGGGGGTCCTGGCTCTGCTTTTTGTATCCCAGGCTCTGCTCTTTCAATTTACATCTCCAGCACGGAAAATAGATTTTGTACTGACAATATATTTCTTATAAGACATTGCTGAGAACACCTAAATACATCTCAGAGGCCCTAAAAGCCCGGATAATCTAAATCTACATTACACATTACTTTTTAAGTAACTTTTAACTCTTGTACACCTTCCACCTGCGGCATTTGATATTCTTGTAGCTTTTTTTTTTTTTTTTTTTTTTTTAACAAAAAAAACCTTGGATCCCTTATAAAGGTGCATTTGTAAATAATATTTCTCGTGTTATTAATAACAGTGCGGTGTATATAATTACATTCTAAAGTGCAGCTGCTCTTCCCACCTGTGCTGGAGGTGTCTGGATCAGTGTATCAGTGTCTCAAATGAGTAATTCCTTCTGTGCTGGTAATGTAGTTTTTGCTTGGAGCTATGTTCCCGTAAACCACTCACAACGCTCCATTCTGGCTTGGTTCTGGCTCAGTTCCACTAATGTCCTTTATTCTTGGCACAGAAACAACAGCTTAGTCAACCAGACTGTGGCAGGGCAGAAGCCCTGCTGCTGTAAATAGTGTGTTTGTGGGAATGTAAGGTTGGCAGGGATGGAGTTAAATCTGTCCCTGCCAGCAGTCGCACATCCACGTCCAGAGGGCGTACCCCGCGCCGCTGCCAGCGTCACCACTGCTGGAGAGCCTAATGCATCCGCCACCACCAGAGTACCCCAGCAGCAGTCAGTTCCACCCATGAGCTCAGTCGACACAGACCTTTGCTGTGATATCTTAAAGTTAGGGCTATAGGGAAGTATAGTACAATCTATACAAATGTATTTTGTTCATCTGTATTATATTGTTATTTTTATTTCTTTTTCACAGTAAATATGTTTGCAAAGTGGTTTGCAGCATTAGAACATGGACATTGTTTCCTTTCATAAATAAACTGAACTCTTGTTATTTAAAAAAGAAAGTTTGACTTTGGATGGTTTTCTTTATTTAATCCCAGGAACCTGGCTAAAAAGGGACCCATGACACACACCAACCATTTTTTTTCCAGTAATGCTTGAAATTATAGAAGTTTGGAGCAACACATTTCTAACATGTTTCAGCCCAGTTCTGTATTAATTTGCCATGGTGTGACCTACTTTCATGTATATACTATTTAAATTGGCTACTGTACAGATGAAAGAATCCCTAGAGGCACTGGTGCATTAATGAAAATTATTAAAATACACTATTCTGACCTTTGGATCATGAAACTCAAATTAGCTGTAAATACTTAAAAGTTGCTGTGCAATGGATACGAACTGGAGCATTTTGCAAGTCAACGAATGCTGAAGTGTCATGTTGCTGGTTGGGCCTAAGTGTACTTAACCATTTCTATTCACTTCGCCCATTATTTGGTTCTAAATTGAGCACTAGTGACTGTTTAATGAGTTTTTTATTTCACTTTGCACTGGGGGAAAAAGCTCAGAACAGTATCTATGGTCTTATGTGTCCTGCCAAAAGTCACACGTACAAGTCATTGGATTACCCAGAATTCTTAATTTCCTGTTTTATGATGCTTGGAGTCTTACCTACAGCTGGAACCCCTGTGTTCTGATACGGACACTCCAAGCTCCCCTTCAGTGACCATCCAAAGATGGCAGAGTAGATCGCTATCACCATGCTTTGTTTGCAGCTCAGCTTTAACTTGTCGTCTTCACATGCAACTTTACTCTTGTATTCATCTGGAACAAAGTACATATTGGATGAGAGCTTGCAGAAAGATGTTTGCCCTGGGAAATTGAGCATGAACAGTAACAGTACAGTCAATCTTAAAGAGGAAGCATCAATGTGCTATGCTTAAAATAATAATATAAAAAATAAGACATCTAGTGTGTAAGGCCACTTGTACACTTCCAAGTATTATAGAGGTTTCTGAAGAGACTCCATGTTTCCTCTTCACTAGCTCCTGCTAATGGATTACTTTTCTTCTGAGGGCTGCTGTTTCAACTGGTGCATTAGAGGAGCTTATTCTTGGTTAATTAGCACTTTTATAAGGCTCACTCTAGAGCACATGGTTACTAATATATACAGTAAATCATAGTACCACAGTTAACCATTAATTCATGTTGAGTCAAGGTATAGCGATGACTGAGTTGAACATGTGGTGCTATATTCCAAGCATTGTCTGGCAATGGTTAATAATGGTTTAGTCATGAAGAAAGCATGGTGAAACATGGTTTAAACATGATACAAAATATATGGGTTATGCTTTTTATTCGTATCTCTTTATTCCATATACTGCAGTCAACCTTCTTTGTGTAGCTCTAAGAATCAGCATTTGTCCACCTGTGGTTAAAGTAATGACCTCTTCTTTCATTTTAAAACTGAACTGTAATTACAAATTTGCTTTGAGTAGAATCACGGCTGAAATAGTGCTCTTAATGTTCTAGTTTACCAATGAGGCACACACTGTCAGGGTGTTGCTTCACGGGCCATTTGTTTCCTTAATTGATATTCATGTACAAAAACTTCCAAAGCTTCATTATCATGTTCAATGCGCAAATAATTCTAAACTGAAGAATATATATACAGCTGATGAGAAGATGCATTACGGCAATGTGGAAATTCATAGTATTATTATTAAGACTAGCTGCTACTGAGCTGAGTGGACAATAGGAAACATTAGATCTGCAGTAAACTCTTGAGTATTTTCATGTAATAAGATAGAATGTGTGCCTTTTTTAATATTAGACCTGTCAACCATCTTTTACTACATTGTTTCTGTGAACTGGGACACCTTAAAACAACTTGCTTGACTTCCAAATCATTTAATTTGTTTACTTGTTGTAGTACTCTACTCATCAATGTTGTTACTGTTAAAACGTACAGTAACTGAGAGTATAGAGCAGCCATCCACCATTGGCCTCCAGTGTTCCTCATATTATCTGTGCTGGAATTTCATTCTCCTGCCCTGCAATTTCAATAAAGCAGGGTGGTAGGGCAATCGTTAGAGGGATTTACAGTATATGGGGTAAGGAACTCGCTCTGTGCAGCATGGGGGATTCTAATAGGTAAGGGCCAACACTTTTGTAGAATATGTATTAGAAATGAAAAGTGAAAATGGTTCTTCATATTACTCATACATTAAAGTGTAATATTTGTATTACAATATACAAGGCACAACATTACACGGTTAAAGAAACAAAAGTTTTGTCTTGTCTCATAATATAAACTAAAAGCACTTTATCCCATGAATGCTGATATCCATGATACACCACTTCAAGATACCTCATTCTCAAAAGGACTTATAATTGGAAAATACAGAGCACAACGAGCCCTGCCCTTCTATTGCCCATTTAAGCTGATCTGCAATGAAGAAAAATGGATGTCTGAAAAGCAGATAAATATGGCAAAAAAGAAACAGCCCTGCAAAAAAATCAAATCACCAGGCAGAAAGAAGCCCTAATAAATGTGATCTAGTTTTTGCAGCACTTTTAAGAGGCCATTACTTTTAGGACACAGTCTTCATCTAGAGCCTGCCTGCAACAAATCACGCCAAGGAGCAGGATTCTAAATGACCATTTAGATTGGAACTCAAGAAGACAAGGCCCTGACCTGAATATATCTCAACATTATTTACTATCCCCAGAAAAGACAAGGAGGCACTTTTTAATGGATTTTTTTTTTTTTAAACGGTTGCATAGTAGTAATAATATTCAAACACTACCATTATTGAGTTCTCGTTGTGTTGTTTTTTTATTCTAGGGTTTATAGACTGTGGGCATTTGCCAAGAATAGGAGTATAAGCTTCACCATGGCTGTAGTCAAAGAGTGTTGAGTGAAATAGAGTAAAGATGAGCAGCACATTTTCATCAGAATTAATTGATTTATATACTGTATGAACACTGTGTCTTAAATACATTACTTCATTACTATCCCTGCTGGGAATATTTTAAGTGAGGCACCTGTCAAAACCTCATTAATATACCATTTGAATCCCTTTCCTGTGAAACATGTGAAGAGTAATTCAACACTTTGTTTGGTTCAGTTCCCCTCTAAATCCAATTATAGGGACAGCTGTGGTTTTAATAATAATGAAAGAGCAAGTTAAATGAAGATCTTTAAGGTTTCCAATTGCTGACTTGACAGAGATGCTCAGCAGACACTGAAATAATATTGTTGTAAATGAAGCATTGCAAACTTAAGAGCAGGTAGTGGCATTCTGTTTGGTAATTTTTTTCTTTTATATTACATTAAAAGAGTACTGAAAGCACAAAAAGGTGACATTGTGCAGTAAAGAATTGGGGCTGGGATTACTTAGACTGTGACAGTGTAAACAGACAGCGTTCGAGCAGAACTTACTTGGTCGGCATTTGTACCACACAGTGAGGTATTTGCTGGTGCTGGGACAGGGGTCCACCCCAAAGAGTCTGCTGTTGACAAGAAGCTGGCAGCTCCGTCTGTCCTGGCACTCATCCTGCATTTTCTAGACAAGTAAAAAAAAAAAAAAGTAAAACATGAAGTGATAACAGGATACTGCCTCTCTTACTGTATGTGCCTCAGTTGTCACAAAATCAGCCTTCATTGGGCCTCCGCGGTTTTCCATAGGTAAACTAAAAAAAAAAAAACACAACACAACAAGACATTTGCGAGTTTGTAAAATTCAAATTTAGACTTATTTTTAAAATTTGATTTAGAAATGTTTTATTATTGCTAAAAATTATTGTATTATTAGAATGCTTACCGCCTCCCGCCCCCCCCGAAAGTTTGACACGCCCCTCCGGTTGAGAACCGCTGTGCTAAACTAATTGACTTAAAATCATTGAACCAAGAAAGTACTGGAAACTAGTATTGTTTTGTGTTATTTTTTGTTTTTATTCTAAGGAGAATGAAATTACCTTGGCAAATAAACTGCTAGGCCACATACATTGCAATGAATTTTACAAAGAGTAAATAAAGGTAATCCATTACGGAATCCACTGAAGTTTGTCTGCTCAAATCGTGACACTTGTTAAAATGTACTTCTAATTAAAATAACAGTTGCCAGTTATTTTCATTTCCATGAATTATCATTTGCTGTATACCAAGGAAATGAAGAAAATAAAAATAGCCTTAAAGGGTAAAGCCTTTTAAACATTCCTATATTAATCATGCACAACATTTACCATGTTACAAGGACCACACCTTCCAGATAACAAATTGTTTTTTTAAAGGCTTTGCTATTACACCTTTAAGTTCTCTGCCTCATTGACTTAATAAATTCCGTTCAGGTGGCTGCTGAATGCTACCCTCCTCAATCTCTCTCTGATAAATAGATAATAACCATTTATTTTGATATCATAAACACAACATCAGTAATATCTTTTTTCAGATCATATAAATGCTGTTCTATTTTATTATTATTGTTATTACTTTTTACCAGCTACAAGTTAATGGGGAGGGGGCCAAAATACTAAAATATAATAACACTAATTATTTTTTAAACAACGTTTTTGGCAGCAAATGAATAAACTCATTCTGATTTTATTGTAAGTGTTCTTTAATAAATTACTATGTGTGTCGTCTTTTAAAACCTAGTTAATCTGGGGATTACGTCACCTTGAAAGATTTACAAATGGAATGATATTTAAAAAGAAGGAACATAAATACAGTGATTAAAAGCATAATTATTATGCAAAGAGAATTAAGAGAGGTTCTCACTGTCTGGGCTGCAATCTAAGTTTCTACATAGTTT
The DNA here is from genome assembly GCF_902713425.1 of Acipenser ruthenus. Lineage (NCBI taxonomy): Eukaryota > Metazoa > Chordata > Actinopteri > Acipenseriformes > Acipenseridae > Acipenser > Acipenser ruthenus. The sequence continues at coordinate 71,667,530 of NC_081194.1, read as the reverse complement.
ATATTTTAACAATTACCCACAAGCAGCCATATCTTAGCCCACATGCATTGCTAAAAATGTATGACACCTGTGCATATTTGGCATAACACATATATTGTACAATTATTTGCATCACAAACAACTAACACCTTCCTGACCTGATGTTTAACGAGTGTCAGAGCTATCAGTACAATTTAGGTATAGACCCAAATACATGCAACGTCGGATTATATTATATATAGATTATATACAATATATGTATATATTGTAGAAAAGTCTGTAGTAATCATTTTTTTTAGCATTTATCTCTTACTATTCTCCCCCTCAAGTATACAGTGGTTACGGTCAGACTGCACATATTTCTTCCGAATGCTCATAGATTACAATAGGGAGGTGACTTATAATTAAAAGGGGCATTCAGTCTACTGGTTTTATCTTTTCCAAAAGGAAAACTGGAATGATAAGATCTTCTAAAACAATTGTATACAATAAAGCTCAGCTTAAGAGTAGCTACAATCTGAGAACACTGAATTCAAGTAGGCCTTGAATATAACATATACTTCTCTGAAGCAGTATGGTGTTAATTAGCTAACTAAATCAGGTCATGAATACATAAAAACAGCATGGCTCAATGCCCTTCGAATTGGCCTGACATTTTATTCTAATAAGTTGCTGAAGAGAGCATATTAAACTTGTTTAGGTTAAGTAACTGTTGCCATTTAACAAAAGGGAGCATTTCCTAGAATCATCATATGCACAGATAATAGTATCAAATCAAAAATGCTTCTTATTCAAATATTTTAAAAGTACTATTAGTAAATGTGTGCAGGAAGCATGAATGACACATGAACAATTTCTGACAGCCTATTAATCGTTTTCCCTGTTAACTCATTTGAAATCATACCCAACCATTTATTATTTCTTAGCGCCCTTAACCATACCCTTAATTCACATGAAGTGTCACCGATTTTGATCATCGTTTTTCTTTTTCAAATCCGACAACATCTGAATGATCTTAAAACTGGCAAGGCGTGAGGACATTTGAAACCTAACAAGAATTTATACTCATTAGGCTGACCCACCAGGGCCTTGTCAACATATTTGTGGAATTACACGCTGATGTGAAGTTGAATAAAAACGTGAAAGTGCCAAGAAGTGAAATGTGGTTAAACGACCCAGATTATATTGGACCCAAACCAACTTGTACAAATACAGACGTGCTCAAATTTGTTGGTACCCCTCCACAAAAAACGAAGAATGCACAATTTTCTCTGAAATAACTTGAAACTGACAAAAGTAATTGGCATCCACCATTGTTTATTCCATATTTAATAGAAATCAGGCTTTGCTTTTGATTTTTTATTCAACATAATATTGTAAATAATAAAACAAATGAAAATGGCATGGACAAAAATGATGGGACCGCTAACCTAATATTTTGTTGCACAACCTTTAGAGGCAATCACTGCAATCAAACGTTTTCTGTAGCTCTCAATGAGACTTCTGCACCTGTTAACAGGTAGTTTGGCCCACCTTCCTGAGCAAACTGCTCCAGCTGTCTCAGGTTTGATGGGTGCCTTCTCCAGACTGCAAGTTTCAGCTCTTTCCATAGATGTTCGATAGGATTCAGATCAGGACTCATAGAAGGCCACTTCAGAATAGTCCAATGTTTTGTTCTTATCCATTCTTCGGTGCTTTTAGTTGTGTGTTTTGGGTCATTATCCTGTTGGAGGACCCATGACCTGCGACTGAGACAGAGCTTTCTGACACTGGACAGTACGTTTCGCTCCAGAATGTCTTGATAGTCTTGAGATTTCATTGTGCCCTGCACAGATTCAAGGCACCCTGTGCCAGGTGCAGCAAAGCAGCCCCAAAACATAACCGAACCTCCTCCATGTTTCACTGTAGGTATGGTGTTCTTTTCTTTGAAAGCTTCATTTTTTCGTCTGTGAACATAGAGCTGATGTGACTTGCCAAAAAGCTCCAGTTTTGACTCATCTGTCCAAAGGACATTCTCCCAGAAGGATTGTGGCTTGTCAATATGCATTTTAGCAAATTCCAGTCTGGCTTTTTTATGTTTTTCTTTCAAAAGTGGAGTCCTCTTCAGTCTTCTTCCATGGAGCCCACTTTCGCTCAAAAAGCGATTGATGGTGCGATCAGAAACTGACGTACCTTTACCTTGGAGTTCAACTTGTATCTCTTTGGCAGTTATCCTTGGTTCTTTTTCTACCATTCGCACTATCCTTCTGTTCAATCTGGGGTCGATTTTCCTCTTGCGGCCGCGCCCAGGGAGGTTGGCTACAGTTCCATGGACCTTAAACTTCTTAATAATATTTGCAACTGTTGTCACAGGAACATCAAACTGCTTGGAGATGGTCTTGTAGCCTTTACCTTTACCATGCTTGTCTATTATTTTCTTTCTGATCTCCTCAGACAACTCTCTCCTTTGCTTTCTCTGGTCCATGTTCAGTGTGGTGCACACAATGATACCAAACAGCACAGTGACTACTTTTCTCCATTTAAATAGGCTGAATGACTGATTACAAGATTGGAGACATGTGTGATACTAATTAAAGAAACTAATTAGTTTGAAATATCACTATAATCCAATTATTTATTATCTTTTCTAAGGGGTACCAACAAATGTGTCCAGGCCATTTTAGAATATCTTTGTAGAATAAGCAATAATTCATCTCTTTTCACAGCTTCTTTGCTTTATTCTATGACATACCAAAGGCATGCAAGTATACATGATAAAATAGCTTTTAATTTCATCACTTTTCAGGAGGAATGAAGCATTATTTCAATGAGCTATAAGGGTACCAACAAATTTGAGCACGTCTGTATGTGTGTCTCAGTAAGGGATTTAACAAAACATAGAATACGCTCCATGATTATTTTCAAAGCCCCTCTATTCGTATTTTGTTATAAGGAAAATAGCTATCACTGAATTTCCTTTAAACAATTATTAATGTAAAACTTTGATTTAACATTGAACTAAGCTTAAAATGTGAGGTGTGGTAATAATCAGGCACTTTCGGGGCTCCCCTTAGAACTCTCTCTGCTTGGGGACTTCACCTTGTTGTAAACAATGTCCTCCATTAGATCCGCTCCTGCTGAATATCTGAACTGTCTCAGGTATGCCTCTCTCAGAATATAGACAAAATAACAAATGTAAGTGTTTAAAGTTGTTGAAAGTCGATATAACAAAGCCTAAGAACATAACATGATAACGAAAATAGCAATATTAAGACGTTTTGGTCAAACAGGAATTTATTTTATTTTTGTATGTTTTCTGCCTAAATTGAACTACTTCAACTCAAACACACAGGGTGTCTTTATATTTTATGAATATGTTATGTTATTTCAGAGTAGTAATATTACAATAATCTAATACTGGGAAAAGATGTAAAAATGTTGCCTTTTAAGAAATGTTTGAATTTATAACATTAATAACTATTGCAATGTTGAAAATTGTTTGCCTGTCTAGAGTTGTTTCCTTTTACATTTAAGATGCATGATGTTAAAAATATTTAGTTTGAACGTTTAGCTTTAATTAGAAAAGAGTTAAGTAATGGCTTTTAATAAAACTTAAAACGTGTGTGTGAGCTAGAGCTGCAGGATCAGAAATTAACTATGTACCAACTTGAGTGCAGCAGCAGTTTGTGATGCCTGCACTGTGGTCTGCTAAGATAACTGACAAGTTTGCTTTACTTTCCTGATATTTGTTTTTGTTACTATGTAATTGTACTACTAAATCTAACTAACTGATTTATAATTGTGGATGTTGTAATTTGGATGAATGCACAACATATTTTGTTTTACATTCAACTCCTGCTGAATTTGTGACCTCTTCTAGTTGGTAGTTCATGCAGTCATTTCCTTGATGTAAAGGTGGATCTACACTGGAAGCGAGCGAGGCGTACAAGCAAATTTTGTATCAACATCAAAAGCGAATATTTTAGCAGAAACTGTCACGTGACCCTGTCCTTATCCCTCTTGCTGTTCTCCCACCCAATCCCACACAAGACAGAGGCGGCCCATTCACAACACCACTCACGCAGCACACAGACTGCAGAACAAGCAAGCGAAGCCAACACACACCAAAGAAAGAGTGAAGTCGCCACACACCCAGGGGAGAGAGGTCCCGCTGACAGGAGGAAGAGGTAAAACACACACAATCACGCTCGCAGTAATACAACACAATACACACCCGCTGCCCACAAAACAGTACACAAACAACTATTTACATAATTTCCCCTTCTGGTCCAGCCTCTCCCACAGTCCCAACAGTCCATACTGCATTAGGTTACCAGGTAACATGGCATGGAGCAACCTCCACACCTCGCCCTCTCTCAACAGGAGTCCCCAAGGGTCAGTCTTGGGTCCTCTCCTGTTCTCTCTCTACACCCGCTCCCTGGGACCCCTCATCGCATCCTATGGTTTCTCATACCATTTCTATGCTGATGATGCTCAGATTTTCCTCTCCTTCCCCACCTCTAACTGCACCATCCCCTCCCATATCTCTACCTGTCTGTCTGCTATCTCCTTCTGGATGCACTCGTCTCACCTCAAACTCAACCTCTCTAAATCTGACCTCCTGTTCTTTCCCTCCTCCCCCTCCTCTGATCTCTCTATCTCCATTCCTCTGGAATCTACCACACTCTCTCCCTCCTCCTCAGTTAAGAACCTCGGAGTCACCCTGGACCCCTGCCTCTCTTATTCCCAGCACATCTCCACTCTGGCACGCACTTCCCGATTCTTCCTGAGCAACATACGAAGAATCCGACCCTTCCTCACCAACTACGCCACCCAGCTCCTGGTCCAGGCCCTGGTACTCTCCCGCCTAAACTACTGCAACTCCCTCCTGGCTGGCCTCCCTGCGTCCACCACCTGTCCACTCCAGCTCATCCAGAACTCCGCTGCTCGTCTTGTGTTCTCTCTGCCTTGCTTCTCCCACGCAACTCCACTGCCCCGCTCACTCCACTGGCTCCCGATCACCGCTCGCAACCAGTTCAAGACTCTTGTACTAGCCTACAGATGCCTTGACCAGACTGCACCCAGCTACCTCCAGACCCTTATCTCTCCCTACACCCCCACTCGACCTCCCCGCTCCTCCTGCACTAGGAGACTGGATCTACCTCCGCTACGCTCCCCTGCCTCCAGAGCCTGCTCCTTCTCCACCCTCGCCCCGCAGTGGTGGAATGACCTTCCTACAGATGTCAGGACTGCCCAGTCCCTGACCACCTTCCAGTGCTGCCTCAAGACTCACCTCTTCAGACAGCACCTGTAGAACTCCCCTTTTTTTCCCTCTGGACACTTAAATGCACTTTACTTGCTCTTATCTGTCCCCTATTTTACTGCATTTAATCCTGTACTTTAGAGTACTGTAATCTGTCAAGTGTTATTTAATCTGTAGTATTTTGTATTTAATTATATCCTGATGTAACTATCACTGACACTGTTATCTGCTCCGTTATTGAATCGTATTTTGTCATACTTGTACTTGCTCGAACCAAAGTGATTGTATTTCACTCCAGCATCACTTTGCATGGAATCTGAACAAGCCTTGGCTGTTCTGGATGAAGTTTGGAAGTGTACAGCTTAAAACTTTATAGGACCATTTTTCGAAATCTGGCTGTGAGTACGTTCGTATATCAGGTATTGGGACTGTCTTAAGACCACCTTGGTGATTTGTGGTTTGTAATGCTGATGTTTGAGTGACATATTCACGGCCAGTGCCATCGGTAAGCACAGCAAAGTCATTTTTACAGAGATTAGCAGTGTTTTCGTTTCCTCGTCTACAAAAGAAAAACTGTACTTGAACCATACTTTAAGAGCAAGTTAGTAGATGTTTTTTCACTCAGTTCTAGACGTATACAGTTCCTTCAGATCTGTTCTTGAAATCGGCTTTTTATGATTTACATAATTTAAGCCATGACAAGCTACATGTTTAGCTTGTAGGTTTGGTGTTTGTTTGCCTTCAGAATCTTTAGTGATATCAGTATTTTTATTCCAGGGGTGTTGCTGAAGGTAACGGTTAATCCAGTGCTCGAGTCCCCCCCAAAAAAGTGCCAGAACACACTATCATTTCAACAGCTAAAAGTTAACGTATTAATGAGTGTTCAAATGTTTACAAAAACAGCAATACATGTACATATATTGCACTCGAAAGGTTTATTTAAAAATGAGTATTTTTCTGATAGCCCCAATACTGTTTTAACTGTCTTATCTCTTCATAGTGTTCAATATTACATAACATGGCTAGGCAAAGGTCTGAATGTAGCTACCAACAATTACTAGGCACGAAACCCCAGACCCACAAGCAGATAAGAACTGGAAGCATATGTGGAAGCAAAATTACGGTCAGCACATACTAGGATAGAAACAAAAATGAGTGAAAGTTAAATACATTAATATTCTTTTTTTTTTTTACATTTGTTTTTGTAATTTCTATATATTGTGTATATAAATCAGTGGTCACGAACCAAAAATAAATATATTAACTAAATAAAAGGTCTTCATGAACTTACATAACAAACATGCACATACTGTACAGTGCTAAAGTGTACCTACTGTAACAGTTACATCCCTGCTGTTTTTATGTATTTATTGTTAATACAGTATTGTAGTACACAATACAATAATAGCAAAAACATTCGTTTCAACAGCACAAACCGGCACAAACGAATGACACAAGTTTGGTTCAATTCCGGCATTGTAGGGGGGGGGGTGAGTGACGTCACTCCCCTAAAAAAATAATCGTTAATATCTTAAAAACTATAGCAGCACAAACCAGTACAAACGTAGCACAAACAAATGAAATATGTTATCTAACAAGTACAACTTTAAATCCCTCTAACAAGCCTCCATCCTGATTATAATCTCGTTTTAAATCTCGCAAGCGGAGTCTCCAATAGAACTGTACGAATGTGCTGTCACTCAGTAGTTGAAGCGGGTTTAAAGTATTCAGCAGCACTGGGAAATGTATTTTATTATTTTTATAGTAGGTTTTACTTTTTAATGGGAAAAGGGTAAAGTCAACGTGAATAGATTAACCATTTCCACAGTTTTTACTGTGTTTTCCGGTGTTTATTGACTATCCACCGATTTCATTTTTTTGTATCGGAGATGTTTTATCGGTTAAAACCAAAAATCAGAGGCCCTACACATACAGTAGCTAAAACGTTTAGTTTCACCGCAGTACAGATTTTCTGTCCTACAGCAACAGTTTATATAAGACTGCAATTAACCTTCATTGAAATACAACTTTGGTCAATGTCAATAGAGTTGGAATTATTACAGTTGCTGGTTGTCAGGCTGAGTGAATGTCTACACGGCTTGAAAAATTTCACATCACCATGTGGCCAAACCAAAAAAAAAAGAGAAATGCTGTATGCTTACAACATGTATAGCCTAAAGAGTTTCATTATTCCAAATCAGTTCATATATATATATATATATATATATATATATATATATTTTAGCTCAAAGAGCCAGCTGCCCAACGTTTCGATATGTTGTACATATCTTTCTCAAGGGAGCCTGTGTTTGAATCCAAACATTGGAGGTATTTATAGGTTTTTGACGGCATGACAACTACTTGTTATTGTTTACATTCAAATTCATGATTTATTCTTACATGATGTAATGGTGTTCTATATATTGTGACATCATTTTTACTTCTATCTTTGAATCTGTATTAATTCTAATTAACACTACTTTATATAAACTTATATTTTTATTATATCATGCAATGCTGGCTTTGAGGATCAGTCTAGATTTGGCCCCCCCAGCGCATCAGCATGCACAACTTTTGAATGAATTTTGTTTATTTATTTAAATGTTATATATTTATTGAAGTTAATTAGTTCATTCTTTTCTGTTGAGTCCCGCTGGCATAATCGTGTTCAGTCTATTTATCCATTTACTTTCTTTTATTCTTCTATATGTCGCATTCTCTAATTTGAGCTGTTCTAATACTACAAACTTTACATCATTTATGTCATGTCCCTGACTGGTGAAGTGCCCTACTATTGGTTCATTCATTTTTTTATTTCTAATTAATGAAAGGTGGTTCTGAATTCTTTTATATAAAGTAGTTCCAGTCTCTCCAACATATTTGATTTCATCACATTTTTCACAGGCTATTCCATAAACAACATTGCTATTTTTACAGTAGGTATTAGTTTTTAGTGGATATGTGGTGTTCTTATGTTTAATTATATTTTTACGTTTGTCTATGTATTTACACACTTTACATCTACTAGTGCATATGTTTGTAGAACCTATTTTGTCAATTATTCTTTTATGTTTACTGTGAACTAAAATATCACCTAAATTAGCTTCTCTTTTGAATGCTACAACTGGGGCCTTAAGAAATACTTTTTTTAATTTTTCTGAATTATGTAGAATCCGCAAGTGTTTCCAAACTATCTTAGAAATATTGGGCAAAAGTTTAGAGTAAGTCATTATTAATGCGACTCTTTTGACCTTTTTATCTCTATTTTTATAATCTAGTAGATCATCTCTTTTTAGTTTATCCACTTTTCTTAACTCCGTCTCTATAATTCTTTCTTTGTATCCTCTTTTTTTAAGATTTGTTTTTAATACATTTCTTTGTTTTACATAGTCACTTTCTTTTGAGCATATTCTTCGTATTCTTATTCCTAGACCCTTTGGGATTGCCCTTTTAGTGTGTATCGGATGTGCAGAGGACATGTGTAAATACTGGTGCATGTCAGTAGGTTTACAGAAGAGGTCAGTCTCAATTGAACCTTCTTCAAGTTTTACTATGGTATCTAAAAATTCTATTTCTTTCCTTGTCCATCGAAGGTCCACCTTAATATTACTGTGTATTTCATTTGCCATTTTATGAAACTGGAAAAGAGATTCTTCTCCATGTGTCCAAACCCCAAAAATATCATCTACAAACCGAATGTATTCTAAAGGTTCTCTTTTTGATTTTCTAAGTAATTGTTCTTCCCATTTCCCCATGTATGTACTGGCAAAATGCATTCCTAATTTAGATCCTATTGCGGTACCATCGTTTTGTTTGTAATTCTTATCAACAAATGTAAAATAACTGTTTTCTAAAACTATGTTGATCATGTTCAGTACCTCTGCTGTAGGTATTGATTTATCTAGTCTATTATCTAGTGCTTTTTGACAAGCTTCTAAAATTTCTTTACGAGGGACACTTGGGTACAAGGATTTTACATCCATGCAAAATAAAATTGTATTCTCTGGAAGGTTGTGTTTTATTGATTCAAGTCTTTTTAAAAATTGTGTTGTATCCTTAACATAGCTTGGTAATTTCTCAACGTGCGACCTAAGTTGTTTTTCTGCTATTTCAGCTATTATGTGTGTTGGATTATCAATTGTACTGACTATCATTCGCATAGGGTGATTTTCTTTGTGCATTTTAGGATTTCCTCTTGCTAGGCCTGTTCTTGCATTATGTGGCTGCATGTATTTTTTTAATTCTTTTGATATAATGCCTTTATTGTATAGTCTCTCCGCAATTTCCTTAACCTCTTTTACCGATTTATTGATCTTATTGCTTTTAACTTCTTCATATGTATCTGTATTATTTAATTCACATTCTACAGATTTCATATAGTCATCTGTGTTCATTATCACTATTCCTGAGCCTTTATCTGCTGGTCTTATCATTATATCATCATCATTTAACAACTCAGTCATAGCTTGTTCTTCAATATTGGTTAAATTAAGTTTACATCTTTTCTTTAGTCCTACTATTATTTCTTGTTTAACTACTTCAATATACATATCTAACCATGTATGTCTTCCATCCGGAGGAGTCCATGTGCTTGTACTATTAACCTTAATCCCATGCTCATAATTACCCTCTGAATCTGAGATATTTTCATTGAAAAAATATTCTGCTAATCTCATGCGTCTAGTGGCCAGTTTATCTTTATCGATGTATCTTTTAGTCGGTATAAACTTAAGTTCTTTACTCAGTACCGCTTTTTGGGATGTGGTTAAAGTTTTACTTGGTAAATTGAATACTATGTCTTCTGTCTTATCTTTTGTGTATTTGGTACCATGTCTATTTTTGGGTCTCCTATCTTTCTGTTTTGAATTCTCTGTCCTATTCATGTTTAACTCTCTATTTTGCATTTTATTATTTACTTTAACCTGGTTTATTTTTACTGTTTTAGATTTATTTTGATTATCTTTCTTAATTATGCCACAGTATTTAGATTTTCTTCCGGTTTCATTGTCTTTAAATACAATAACTGAGAAATGGTTATTGTTGTATAAAAGATTAATTGGATCGTTCTTATTTTTAATATATTCTATTGTGCCTTCGTATATATACTGTATATATTGGAGCAACACATGATATTTGGTGTCTCTGGAAACGAGTGATGACTACTGAGGAATCCAACATTTGACCCTGAGAACTACTTCTAAAGCCTGGATTAGGAATGACAGCTGATGTGTTAATGCTGAACCAACAGTCTGAGCCCTCAGGCAAGCTGGCACTTGATAAATGTCAAAAGGTCTTGTAAAACTACAAGCATTCCATTATTCTTTCTCTTTGAACATGATTATGTTTTTGATTACTCTTAAAGTCCTTTTTTTATGTTTAGTAATAATACAAGTATTCATTTCATTTTTTTGGAGAAGTTGTTCCCAATTAGCTACATGTGTAAAGATGTGTGATTTGTGATTGTTGTTCCCAATTAGCTACATGTGTAAAGATGTGTGATTTGTGATTTGTGATGTGATTTCTGTTAAAAGCAACATCACCAGAACTAGATAAAAATTAAGTAAAGTTGGATAAAAAATGTTCTAAAAATCGCTGTGCTCGACAGTGACTTTCAGCACCATTCAACGATCAAGTAGAATAATAGACTTCTCATCTGCAAAGAAAGCATGGGGGACTAATGCAGACTAAAATGAAGGTGAGTGCTGTTTCATAGCGTTAAAACCAGACCCTTTTGAGGAGAAAACATACTAGGAAAGAAAGCTGAACTGAACAATGAGCAGATGGGCATCGCAAAACAGGTACTGCTTTTGTTTAGTTTTTTTTTTATAAATATACAATAAATACTGGTTCTGGTGTATCTAGATTGTATCCATTAATAAAAATATACAGTACTGTGCAAAAGTTTTAGGCAGATGTGAAAAAATGCTGTAAAGTAAGAATGCTTTCAAAAATAGACATGTTAATAGATTATATTTATCAATTAACTAAATGCAAAGTGAGTGAACAGAAAAAAAATCTAAATCAAATCCATATTTGGTGTGACCACCCTTTGCCTTCAAAACAGCATCAATTCTTCTAGGTACACTTGCACAAAGTCAGGGATTTTGTAGGCATATAGTCAGGTGTATGATTAAACAATTATACCAAACAGGTGCTAATGATCATCAATTCAATATGTAGGTTGAAACACAATCATTAACTGAAACAGAAACAGCTGTGTAGGAGGAATAAACCTGGGTGAGGAACAGCCAAACTCAGCTAACAAGGTGAGGTTGCTGAAGACAGTTTAATGTCAAAAGTCATACACCATGGCAAGACTGAGCACAGCAACAAGACACAAGGTAGTTATACTGCATCAGCAAGGTCTCTCCCAGGCAGAAATTTCAAGGCAGACAGGGGTTTCCAGATGTGCTGTCCAAGCTCTTTTGAAGAAGCACAAAGAAACGGGCAACGTTGAGGACCGTAGACGCAGTGGTCGGCCAAGGAAACTTACTGCAGCAGATGAAAGACACATCATGCTTACTTCCCTTCGCAATCGGAAGATGTCCAGCAGTGCCATCAGCTCAGAACTGGCAGAAAACAGTGGGACCCTGGTACACCCATCTACTGTCCGGAGAAGTCTGGTCAGAAGTGGTCTTCATGGAAGACTTGCGGCCAAAAAGCCATACCTCCGACGTGGAAACAAGGCCAAGCGACTCAACTATGCACGAAAACACAGGAACTGGGGTGCAGAAAAATGGCAGCAGGTGCTCTGGACTGATGAGTCAAAATTTGAAATATTTGGCTGTAGCAGAAGGCAGTTTGTTCGCCGAAGGGCTGGAGAGCGGTACACGAATGAGTGTCTGCAGGCAACAGTGAAGCATGGTGGAGGTTCCTTGCAAGTTTGGGGCTGCATTTCTGCAAATGGAGTTGGGGATTTGGTCAGAATGAATGGTCTCCTCAATGCTGAGAAGTACAGGCAGATACTTATCCATCATGCAATACAATCAGGGAGGCATCTGATTGGCCCCAAATTTATTCTGCAGCATGACAACGACCCCAAACATACAGCGAAAGTCATTAAGAACTATCTTCAGCGTAAAGAAGAACAAGGAGTCCTGGAAGTGATGGTATGGCCCCCACAGAGCCCTGATCTCAACATCATCGAGTTTGTCTGGGATTACATGAAGATAGAGAAGCAACTGTGGCTGCCTAAATCCACAGAAGAACTGTGGTTAGTTCTCCAAGATGTTTGGGCCAACCTACCTGCCGAGTTCCTTCAAAAACTGTGTTCAAGTGTACCTAGAAGAATTGATGCTGTTTTGAAGGCAAAGGGTGGTCACACCAAATATTGATTTGATGTAGATTTTTCTTCTGTTCACTCACTTTGCATTTTGTTAATTGATAAATATAAACTATTAACATGTCTATTTTTAAAAGCATTCTTACTTCACAACATTTTTTCACACCTGCCTAAAACTTTTTGCACAGTACTGTACATCACACAAAAAACATCAGAGAGGTTTTCACTGAAGGTCTGCTGGGAGCTTGGGATATTAGCCAAATCGTATGACAAACCACAATTATTATGCACTTCACTGATTGCCTCAAGAACCACAACTAGATTTCTTAAACCTGGCCATCATACAGTTTACAGGATTCCTCAAATTTAATTATTCATAGTTCCTCACAGTTTCAGAAAGGAATAACACAGGGGCTCCTGAGTGGCGCATCCAGTAAAAGCACTCGCCAGAGTGCAGGATGCGCTGTATAGCCTGGACGTCGCCGGTTCGAGTCCAGGCTATTCCACAGCCGACCGTGGACGGGAGCTCCCAGGGGGCGGCGCTCAATTGGCCGAGCGTCATCCGGGGGGAGGGAGGGTTAGGTCGGCCAGTGTGTCCTCGGCTCACTGCGCACCAGCGACCCCTGTAGTCTGGCCGGGCGCCTGCAGGCTTGCCTGTAAGCTGCCCAGAGCTGCGTTGTCCTCTGACGCTGTAGCTCTGAGGCGGCTGCACAGTGAGTCTGCAGAGTGTAAAGAAGTGGGCGGCTGGCGGCACACGCTTCGGAGGACAACGTGTGTTCATCTTCGCCCCTCCCGAGTCAGCGAAGGGGTGGTAGCGGTGAGCTGAGCCTAAAAATAATTGGGCATTTCAAATTGGGGAGAAAATAATAAAACTAATTGGCAATGACTAAATTTAAAAAAAAAAAAAAAAAAAAGGAATAACACATTTTTACAGTTCAACTATGGCTCTTTGTTTTCAGTTTTTATTTTTGATCACATGATGTATCTTTTTTTTTTTGAGCACTTGGAAAAGTGATGATTGTGAAACAAGTTCACTTTAGTTTGTTCTCCCATAACTTGATTTAGAGTAGAACCCCTTTCACACTGGCACTCCTACCTGCGTCCTGGCTAACCGGGTCACAATCCTGTGCAGTGTGAAACCACGTACCCGGGTCCCAGTACCCACCTCAAGATGTGGGTTGACACGCTTTGACCCGGTTTGAGCGAGACAAAATGCTTGATGGCCGTTTGTGAGCCGACACAATAACAAACAGCCACGCCTACCTGAAAGTTTCACTTCCCACGTCTCAGTTGGCTCCCCTCTCTGGCTCCCTCAGCAGCACCTCCGGTGGCTGCTGAGCATCACCAGCAGGCTTGCCCTTGTCCCCTCCCAAAAAATTTCAGGGGTTCGGGGCATCAGCTCTTTCCCCTGGGGTCCTCCCCCCTGGAATCACGATCTCCTCCTGATGTCCCGCCTTGCCTCAGCGAAACGCAATATGTAATATGTAACAGGGTACTTGTTTGCGGGTGCGTGTTTTCACTGTTGAGTGACAGGCAGGAGATCGAGACAGAGGTTGAAGTTGACACGCCCCACAGGCACGCAGGTTTATTTACACACACACACACACACACACACACACACACACAAACACACAGTGAGAACAGCTCATGTGATACTACCAACAGTGGTAGCTCACTGAGGACATATGGCCAGCGTACAAAAAAGCAAAATAAACACAATACAAAAAACTATAAAATAAAAGGTGCCGCAAAAACAGCGTGCACTACTCCCTAATGCATGGAGGTCCTGCTTGCTCACCTCTGTATACTTTATAGGGATCTACCGTCCCCGAACTAATCTTTATGTATCAACACAAAACCCGACTCCGGCCGTCTGGGGTTTTGGCTTCTTCTTTTGGCTCCGATCCCGGTTCACCATCATGGCGAATGGAGGATTTCAGCAACGGATTTCGGTCTCTATGTTCGGGTAGCGTGGACGACCTTCAGCCCGTTGTCCTTGGCTGTGCAGCAGCCCTGAGTTGAGCAAACAGGACCTCTTTATACCTGATGTTGTGCTGGAACACACCTACCTGCTGATTATCCATAGCTGGCAATCGCACACAGCAGGCAGGCTCTCCCAGGAGCAGCAGGTACTTAATTAATCATTTACAATAGTTACACACATTTACGCAATACTATTTACAATATATACACAAAACCCACTCTTCATGTGCAGGGCTCTTGCCCTGCTACACCGGGGCATTGATACGCATATTGTTTACTTGTGTCTGTCACAGGTCAACCCTGCTTTATCAAAAGCAGTGTGAAATTGCTTCTCTGACCCGCATGACACCAGGTCCTACCCGGGTAGTTTAAGAAACAGAGTCGGCTCAATATAACTTTAAAGGGACATCACGTGACCAAAAAACAAAAACCGAAAATGATGAGCCCTAAGTATAATCCAATTTTAGCCAACTGGATTGTGGGTTACAATATAACGGTTTATTAAGCAATACTATTCTATAGAGGTGCTTAGGGATATACATTTTGTACTCTAAAAGGACAGCTTTGATAGCACTTACCTGAAGTGAGGTAACAGTTGAACAGGATGTGTCTTCCTTGAATAACTTGGTGTTGGAATGTGGGTAGAGGGGCGGGCACATTTGATGGCTTGGCATCCTGCCATAAAAGGAAGCCTGGATGCTGATGGTAGTCCGGTGAGGGCACCGCACAGAGATGTACTCCCCATCACAAGCATGCCCTGTGTAATTCCTCAACACTTTGGACAGGTAACCTGCCACAAAACATGGAGGGGAAATTAGAATTATACTGTTTGTCTTACCACATTCATCAGCAGATATTTCTGTGTTTATTTATTTAGGAACATCCATTGTTTAAGACATGCAACGAAAGCATACAAAATTGTAGTTTTAACTGCTTGACTGCATGATAGGATTTCCAAACCCTTCCAGCTGCTTCCTGTAGCATTTATAAGGTTGTTCTGCTGCAAGTAGTAGTGGGTCTGTGATGTTTTGGCTCACAGAATGAAAAAGAAGCAAACATGACCCAAGCAGGTTTCAAGATTAGGGAGTTTGTAATGCACTGCACCTGAAACTAACTTTTTGCAAATGTAAACAAACTGACAAAGTAGACTTTATGTTGAGACTGAACACAAAGAAGGCACAATGAACAATGGAATTAGTAGTAATTAAAAGTTTATATATTGGCATAAAAATAAAAACAGAACTGCACCTTTGAATACAGCACTTGGGTCATTCTCGTACATCAATTGTCCCCACCTGACCCTCTCAGATTCTTTTGATATCTCATATGAATGTACCTGGGAGTGGCTTATAATGGGATGTGACCGTAACAGATGAAAAGGAACACTTAAAAAGGACCATGTTTAAAACTACTGAGGTGATAACTACAATGATTCAGGAGTTCTGACAAGAACAAGATGGCACTTTTTTCTTGAAAAAGTATCAAGAAGATATCCTGAATGCTTTGACATGACCTCAAACGTGACCCCTTTTCAGTGCTTATTTTCGTCCGTCACAGGCAGCCCCCCATTATAGGCTCCTAACTTCAAAAATAATGAGAGTTGAGAGCAAATATTTTGGGATTCTTCCTAAAATGCTTCCAGATACATCCGTATGACATATCAAAAGAATCTAAGACAGTGAGGTGGGGAAGAGCCACAAATTCAGTCCATTTAGTGTGGAATGACCCACTTGTAAAGTAAAAATGTACAGCACGCATCAGCATTTCATATGTACTGTAACAACTGCTTGACGTGCTAAAATGTAACCATGGTGGTTCAATCAGAATGCGTACGGTGATCGTCACAGCAAACTATTTTGAGCTATACAATAAGCATACAAAGATTGTGATACCAGAACCTTAAGATTAACATTATATTCCTACATTTTTACAGCTGCTGCTGCTAGAATCTAATTAGTAATAGTGAATAAGCATGGATCAAAGTAGCCCACTGATTATGAATGGGACCCATGCTAAACTTGTGGATAAACCATTAACTTTAGTTTAAGAACATGGTCACACAAATCAACTATTCACTGTCACACTCCAGCTTGACTTTTTTTGTGAGCTGTCACCACTGACATCAGTTTAAAATTTTTAAACCTTAAGAATTGTCCTGGAATTTGAACTGAATAAAACAAACAAACAAAAAAACAACATTCTTAACAGGAATGGAACAGACTTATGGCTTCAAAGCCAAGAGGGAAGTTGAGCAGACCAAGAAAAACAAAATATTACCACTAATGGCTGAGCTATTTTAAACTGCTGTGAGTCCAGGAAAAGCTTGCCCCTTTTAAATTAGGATCCGAGTTTATCCCAGCAGAGCATGTTTTGAAATCAGTGCCCACCTTTGTTGACACAATGAAAGGTATATTTCTGTGCAATCTCTTATCTGTTTATTAAGGGCTCCTACACAGTAATCAATGCCATCTCCAAAATTATCTATTAATTGGAGGAATGTCTCCATTAACTCTTTTGGAGGCCTCCATTTTGATAAATGCTACTATTACATAGCAAAGTAATGACAGCATGACTCATGCCCTGTAATCCATGAGGCACTAACATAAGCTAGCTTGAGTTATTTCCACTTTATTTTAATAACCAAGTTCATCTACAAATATGATTCTTTGTGAGCACCTCTGCTGTCAGATTGATAGTGACTAAAGAAGGCCACATACACTTCAAAGGCAAGAGTTTACGAAGAAAAATAAGCATCTCATGTGACTGATCTCAGGAGTTTCTAATTTGTTTAGGCATGTCAGGCTGACAGGCCCAAACTGTTGACCGGTAAAAGGAAGTTTGTAGGTTTTCAAATACTCAAGCACTGCCAACCAGAAAAGACCTGCAGTGCCCCTTAAGAAGCTTTACCATAGTACTGTACATTTGTTCAGTAGTTTAACATGCTTTTACTACTGTGCTTAACTATAGCTTACAATGTGTATGTACTTCACTCTATCATGTTTACTTGTGCTTTAGCATGCTTTGATATGCTTTTACCATGGTTTACCAAAGTAAACATTTATAATTGGGAAATTAATCCAGCAGCATAAATTACACAAAAACAACTCGTGCCAAGCTTACAGGCTTCGATTTCTAACTTATGTCTGGTGAGCTATTAGGATGTACCCAACCACCAAAATGTTTCTTGGTTGGCCCTTCCATTACTACAGGCCTAGACATGGGCTGTATTTAAATCATTTTCTCCTTGAGCAATTTCCAACATTTTATCAGTAAGCCCAGCTCCTTTTTCAGTACCGAAAAACACTCCGAGAATATTTAAAATGAGCATTTGTGATTTCAACAGGAT
Source organism: Acipenser ruthenus (assembly GCF_902713425.1). Taxonomy (NCBI): domain Eukaryota; kingdom Metazoa; phylum Chordata; class Actinopteri; order Acipenseriformes; family Acipenseridae; genus Acipenser; species Acipenser ruthenus. The sequence continues at coordinate 71,649,698 of NC_081194.1, read as the reverse complement.
AATGCATGACTATTTCAAGGCGCAGACCACACTGAAAAATAATTGAGTTCAGCAAAACGACGGCATCTAAAAGCAAAGATCAGTGTAATGATCCACTGGACCATAAGGTATCTACTGTACCTCCTGAATACCTCCTGACTTGTCAGACCACTTGTGGCAAGTGGCTTGAGGCTAGGACTCACAGGGGTCCTCGGAGGGGATTCAGTTCTAGCCAGTTTAATTTATCAAACAGGATATATGCAATTTGGTGATATTGTCACAAGACTTGCATCCCGTGGGTATTAATTAAAGCTCTGATGAACAGAGAGAAGTTTTACAGTCCCATGGGAGATATTGTACAGCATACACAACCTACTCCTGAGATGAATGGTGAGAGCTGTCAAGTCTTATGATAAAGAGCTTTGCCCAAGTCCAATTAGTCCCCGGTTGGGTTTTGAAAGCAAACACCTTTGGGCTGCTGTAAGTTAATGAACATACAATGTCAAGGAACCTGGTTACATATTCCTGTCACACACTAAGCTCTGGTTGTCGTGATGGGTTTACTTTAGCTCACTGAGTAGATTAGAAGACTGATGGGACGAAACATGAAATACACATTAACAAATGAAAATAAGACCTAAAAAAGCAGGTTCCAGGGACATAGATATAGTCTACCTATGACACTGTTTTAGGGTTTAGGTTATGTTAAAACTGCATTTGTGTGATGAGCACCATTGCATTATTTATTTTAGTCCTTTTTCTTTACAAGTATGTTGCTTTAAGTACAAAGTAGCAATAGGATCCACTCTCTGTGCTTTTCCTATCCATCAGATACACATCGACATGGTGTCAGTTCAGTCCACTATTGACATTGTCAAGTAACACGAATAATGCAGGGGTGGGAGTGTTCCATCTATAGTCGATTTTCTGTCTTAAATATTTTGGGAACTGCGAAAAATGAGTGTGTGTTTGGAATGTGTACTGTAGCAATGGCGGGCGTTGGCGAGCCGAGTGCTGATTTCGTAAGCAAAAATGAAAAGTTGTTTTCAGCTCCTTGCAATTTACCATGAAAAATATGCATTTTATTTTCCTTCCAGTATTACACTATAAAGTCATACTTTTGTCAGAGCCATGTGTTGTGTCAGGTAGGACGCAAGACTCTTGTACTTATAAACGTTGTTGTTTATTAAATGTAAAAACAAACACTCAGTAACAGGTAGCTTTATATTAGACTGCCTGACTCTGTGTTCCTAGCCCACGCTGTCTTCACAGGACCAACAGCAGTCCCCCGCTTTACACAGTCCCCCTTTACGTCACCCCTGTAGCATCGAACATGCAAAACTCTAAACATAACATCCCCCCAACCCCCCTTTTTAAACACAATTAGTCAGTCACATAGTCCTTCATCCATGTAGGCTGTTATTTGGCCCTCTGAGGTCACTGAACAACTTGAGGAGCCCTGGGAGGTGCAGGTGGGGCTACAGGCCTGTTGTCAATCACAGCTGGGGGCTGCCAGGAAAGAAGTGAAGGAGTGCTCCCCCCTCCTTGTGCTTCTGTTTACAATTAGACATGTGTAATCATTGAAAAGAAATATGGGCATTATGGGCAGTATTATGAGTATTATGGGCAATTCTAAAGAGTTTCTTGCATTCATCTATTATTTTTAGGGATTGGCGACACTGGCAGCACGTGATCCAGCAACACATGTAGCTGTTTTGAGATTTTTGTTTTGGTTTTGCCTCGCTCTTATGTACACATGTAAATAGTTTACTGATGAAATCACCAAGTGCATGTCGGGAATCAAAAGCAGCATGGTACTGGAGGAGAGAGATTTATTACGGGATGTTTGTGTGAAAAAATGTAATAGTTATAAATATATATATATATATATATAATCTAATTTGTATTTTACTGCAGTGTCTTGCTGTGTGAATCAATACACAGGGTTCGCCTGTGTTGCTTGGGGCAGCAGTGTGGAGCAGTGGTTAGGGCTCTGGACTCTTGACCGGAGGGTCGTGGGTTCAGTCCCAGGTGGGGGACATTGCTGCTGTACCCTTGAGCAAGGTACTTTACCTCGATTGCTCCAGTAAAAACCCATCTGTATAAATGGGTAACTGAATGTAAAAATAATGTTATATTTTGTAACAATTGTAAGTCGTCCTGGATAAGGGCATCTGCTAATAAATACATAATAAGAAAAAGAAGAAGAAGAAGAAGAAGAAGAAGAAGAAGAAGAAGAAGAAGAATACTGCTGTACCACAGGAGTGGATACCATTTGCGCTTTACTTGTGTTACTGTTCTCTCTGGCTGCTACGAATCTGATCAGATTATGATATTTGTGTGTAATATTATCAGTATTACTGTATTGATCTCCGCTGCTTTCTCCGCAGTGAATCATAGCCAGGCGTGGATTGTGCAGCTGCTTTATTATATTTATTTATTTTCTCTCTCCCAGAATAAACCTCTGGTTCAAAAATTCTGAGGGTTCAGTGGCTGATACGAGCCTAAAAAACTAAACATTACGCAACGCAGAGCTTCATTGCAAGACCAGAGACCATCAGCGCAGGTCTGGATATTCTCGCTGTATATGTACACTGTATCCTAGTGCTGTTTTGGAACTACTGATCAGTCAGTTTAGGAAAGCTGTGGAATGCAACTGCAAGTCGTCGGCGTTGTTCCGATTTGCTTAATTAATACCCTGATGTTGAGGTTGCCTTGCTTCTATGGTTTAAATTCCCTGGTCAGAATGTGCCTGTGTCTGGAACCATTCTAAGACACAAACCTAAGAAATCTGCACAGCAGCTGGGACATGCAGATTTGAAATGCAGTTCAGGGTGGCTTGAACGGTGTATAAGTACAGTATTCTGCAATATGCTGCAATGTATGTTTCCTCAACTTGGTAAAAAGATTTCTTTTTTTTTTTTGCTAGTCCCCTGAAATTTGTACTACTGACAGTTGACTCTCTCTCTCTCTCATTATATATATGTGCACTGCTGCCATATATATATAATGTACACTGAGTGTACAAAACATTAGGAACACCTTCCTAATATTGAGTTGCACCCCCTTTTGCCATCAGAACAGCCTCAATTTGTTGGGCTTGGACTCTACAGGGTGTCGAAAGCGTTCCACAGGGATGCTGGCCCATGTTGACTCCAATACTTCCCACAGTTGTGTCAAGTTGGCTGGTAGTGGATCTCTACTCCGAATAGCTCGTTCCATCTCATCCCACAGATGCTCAATTGGATTGAGATCTGGTGACTGGGTAGGCCACTGCTGTAAGCTGAATTCACTGTCATGTTCATGGAACCATTCCTGGACAATCCTAGCCTTGTGGCATGGGGCATTATCCTGCTGAAAAAATCCATTAGCAGATGGATACACTGCTGCCATGAAGGGATGCACCTGATTGGCAATGATGTTCAGATATCCTGTGGCATTCAAATGTTGCTCCACTTTTATCAAGGGGCCCAATGTGTGCCATGAAAACACATCCCACACCATCACACCACCACCACCAGCCTGCGATGTTGACACGCGGCATGATGGATGCATGTACTCATGTGGTTTTCTCCATACCCTAGTCCTCCCATCAGCGTGGAACAGCAGGAATCGGGATTCATCAGACCTGGCAATGTTTTTCCAATCCTCCAGTGTCCAGTGTTTTCATTCCTTAGCCCACTGCAAACGCAGTTTCTTGTATTTTGCTGAAAGAAGTCAGCTGCCATACCCCATTCGTGTCAAGGTACGACGAGTTGTGCATTCTTTTATGGGTCTTTCGGCACCAATGTTGTACTGGACTGTCAGTTGACTAACTGTAGCCCGTCTGTTGCTCTGCACAATTCGTGTCAGCCTCCTTTGGCCTCTTTCATCAATGAGCCGTTTTCGACCACTGGCCTGCCGTTGGCTGGATGTCCTTTGGGTGGTGGACCATCCTTGATACACACGGGAAACTGTTGAGCGTGAAAAACCCAGCAGCGTTGCAGTTCTTGACAAACTCAAACCGGCGCACCTGGCACCTACTACCATACCCCGTTCAAAGGCACTTAAATCTTTTGTCTTGCCCATTTACCCACTGAATGGCACACATACAGTACACAATCCATGTCTCAATTGTGTCAAGGCTTAAAAATCCTTCTTTAACCTGTCTCCCCTTCATCTACACTGATTGAAGTGGATTTAACAGGTTACATCAATAAGGGATCATAGCTTTCACCTGGATTCACCTCGTCAGTCTATTTCATGAAAAGAGCAGGTGTTCCTAATGTTTTGTACACTCAGAGTATGTAACTGTTACAAAACTAAAACAAATATATTAATATATTAGATCCGCTTGCAAAAAAAATAAAAATAAATAAATATGAAATTGTAAACTATTTCAACAGTTAAAAATCCTATGGTATTATAAACTTATTTCAAGAAATTCTACGTCCCTTCAATAGTAAAGCCACCCTTGCTATTGGCAGATTGTCGGCCTCTTATTAATGGCCTTAATAGCACTGTATTTAAATAAACACCTTTTTTTTCCTGGCAGCTAGTAAACAGAATCAAGTGTGATGCCATGGACAGCATGAAGATGGAATCTGTCCAGATGAAAGAGGAGTTCCCTGAACTTGAACTTGTCCCCATTAGAGAGTTAATGGATTCCCTCCCCATTAAACAGGAGTTCTGTGAGATGCAATGTGACAGCATTAAACCAGAGGTCTCTGAGATTAAAGCTGAGCACAATGAATTGGAGATCCACCAGACAGAACAACCCCTTCCTGTCAAACAAGAAGAGGTGCTGGAAATTATCCATATTAAATGGGAGCTCCCTAAAGTAGAGTTTGATCTCATGGTACCAGGGAAGGAAGAATCCGAAGACTTTAAACCAAACATCCCTGTGCTGGAGCCTGTACGCCTGCGGGAGTGTAGCGTGGTGCTGGAGACAATCCTTTTCCAACAGCACACAAGGAGGTTGAAAAGAAGACGGGCAGTCCTATTCAGAATGCAGTCTAGCAAGTGAGTGACTCCCAGTAGCTAATGTCCACTACTGGTGAACTTAGAGTTATACTTATACTAGTCTGTACATTGACCTAGTGAATCAGTGGCATATATTATGTTACAATTTACTAATAATTTGAAAGTATCTGAAAATACATCCAAGGTTAGCTCAAAGATATTTTATTTAATAGAATATCTTTGGTTAGCAATAGCTGAGAAAACGCAGTGAAAACGAGCAGCCATATTTAGCTGGAAACAAGGTATTCTCAGCACAGTAATAAGCTTTTAGTTTTGGTTTGAAGGCAGCAGCAGCATAGCCTTGTATTTGTTTCACAGATGCCTTTATGCACGGTGACTTAGAGGTAACAAGTTATTACAATAAGCTAAGAAACAAGCAATACAGGTTTTTTGTTTGGGTGCTTTTTTTTAGTTTCTGTTTGCACTTTGTTTTGTAAAATGAAATGGTTTGTGAAATTATTGTGCACAGTGTGTTTGCTTCTGTAGGTTGTATACGCATATTTGCTTTGTATTTGTAGTGTGTAGGCTACATGCAACAACTGTTAAGATATAAACTGCTAAAAATGTTCGCCTTGCTTCACTCAGCACCAAACATTCTCAGTCTTGGCTACTTTGCTCTGCTCCCAGTCCTGATAATCTATTGAAACTGTATCTGCAGGTTAGCAACAAATGTCCACAAACAAGACAGCCATAGATAAGAAGAAGGAAGATGTTATCCTAAGTGGGACCTGTGTTACACCTACAGAACAATTCAGCATCTGTAGTTCCACTCGAGTTTAATGGCTATCCTCACAACAAATGGACTGTGTGGTTTAAGACTGGCTATTCTTCAAAACTAGTATCAGTTGCCATGATTGCAGCTCTTGTCCCCTTCTGTGCAGCAACAAATCCCCACCACAAGCAAAAGCAGATATTTCAGAGCAGTGTTTATTAAAGACAATAACTTTGGTTTAACCACAAACCCAACCCCTGTGATACACTACTGACAGGTAATAGAGAATTCATTTTTTAGTTAACTACTATTTTACTACCTTTCCATAAGATGGAAGACTCCCCACTCCTGGTATCTAGATTTAAAAACATACAGATACATGATTGTGTTATTATTACTAGCTTTATAAGAATGAGGAAGTGAAGTGGAATTACAGCATATGTCCAAAGTGTTAATTCAGGTCTTTAATTAAGGCTGTGTTCACACTGGGTCCGTTTAGAGGGTTTGGTCCACACTCGGTACAGTTCGGTATGTTTGGTGTGAAGTGTGAACAACAAAGTCCGCCTGGGAAACGAACCGTACCGAGTCCACCTGAAGAGGTGGTCTCAGTCCGTTTGGAAAACACACCAAGTCTTTCACTTGCTAAACGTCAATGTGAACAACTGCTGGACTCTGTCCTTTTGCACATAGGAAACAAACTATACAAGGTAACCTGACTAGGAAGTAAACATTTTTCATGTGGTTTAGTTCATATTCTGAGGAAACAAATAGAGCAATAACAATAAAATTGTAAATAGTTTTTTTTTTTTTTAAATTTAAGTACAAAACTGCATCAGTGTGCTCTAATAGCAGAGTAATGTTTAGTTTTTAAACTATTACTGTGGTACACTGTTATTTTAATGGCTTCAGAGTTGCTATAGCTCATTGAATTGGAGAAAAAAAAACTCCCAGTTTTTCACTGTGGAAATCTGGACAGTGGAAATTTCGTCAGACACCAAAATCCAAGCCGAACTGGACAAAACTAAAAAAAACAATCAAATATAGTCTTTTCTTAAATTACTTTGTTTAATGGTCGACAGTAGGAGAACTGTGCAGAACTGCGTGAATTGCATTATTCTCCTACTGTAGGCATTGAAGACATAAATTAGCGCTGTGCTCCCCCAGTGCTTTCTTCTACAGCAATATGTAATACTCTAAAACATGCTATATTAAAAACCAGAGCTGCCATCTTTCAATATGCCTTGCAGGATATTGTAAACATCTGGTTCACACACCATATAAACGAGCCAAGTGCACTTGCACACTGCATTGTGAACACAAACAGACTCGCTCCTGAAAAAATGGAAAAGGCCAAAAAAACGAACTTTAGTTCACATCCAAACAAACTCGGTCCCTTTGCTTGCAGATAAGTGTGAACAGCAAGCACGTTGATACATTGTTTCAAACTAAACGAACCAGACTGAGTCCGTTTGAAACTGACCCAGTGTGAATGCAGCCTAACTTCTATTTTTAAAAGAATTTAATTCACAAAACTAGAACCAAACAACTAATTAATATAATCCAAGGTCTCTTAAATACTTCTGTTTTCATTTGTAACATTAACGTGGAATTCTCATTTTAAAAATATTAGTTAACTAAGGACTTGCACAATCATGGTAAAAATATGTCCCATGGTCACTTTACAGATGATGGTTTTTTCAATTTATTTTTTTAGAACAGCAAACATTAAATTGACCGAACATATCTTTACAATATATGTTATTACATTTTGAAGCTTTCACATTAACTATATTTAAATTATTAATTAGACACAAATTGTGTTTAAATGCTAAACATGCACCATAAAAACCCTAATAACCCTTATTTAACTTGAATCCAATATGGGCATTCCTAAAACTAAATTGGCTCTCATTTCAAAGCTGGCATGGGGGAGATAAAGTGACTGGATCAAGCTTAGTTACTTAACAGCAGACTCATTTTAATGATACAGTTAAACAAGAAATAAAGTCATCTATCTTGACTAAACAAGTTTACCACGTATAATCAGTTGACATCTCCTAAAACGACACGAGAAGTTCATTATAGCATGTTTGCTGTGTAGCACTCGTATGTCAGTGTTACCAGCCTTGCACTGCCTTTCTGCATCTATCAGTCTTGTTTGTCAGGGACCACCAGGGCCAGCAGACCATTAGCCTTTATCCTGCATACAATTTATCTAAGGGGAGGTCACTTAATGGATCCAACCTTTTAACCCTGGTAACGTCTGTCCATCTTCAAAATAATTCCACTTGTCAAAGCATCATTTAAAACAGTTCAACAAAAAAATATGTTTATCCCCTCTAAACACTAGCAGAACGTCTATATTTAATGTCACAGGAAAGCAAAACAAACGGACCATTAAATACAAACCAGAGCTACCTACATTATATATAAAAAAGCAAAACAAAAAAGCCATGTAATCTAGTAAGCCTGTGGACGAAGCTGAAACCCACATCCCAAGACATAACAAATTGGGTGATTTTTTGCTGTTAGTACAAGAACAATAAATTTTGATGAGTATTCAGTCTCTGAAAATGCTACAGCTTCTTCTAACAAATATAGGAGCAAATATACTGCCTCCTGTTTTAGTTTATTTTATTATTTAGATACTACCATTGTAGTAGTAGTATTAGTATTAATAATACTTGTTATATTAATAGTACAATATATTATTATTCCTAAAAAGGATACATAAAAGAGAGTATGATATGTTTAAATCAGGGCTTCTCAAACTTGGTCCTGGGGACCCCCTGTGGCTGCTGGTTTTCATTCCAACTGAGCTCTCAGTTACTTAACTAGACTCTTAAATGAACTAATAATTCACTTAATTAGACATTTTCTACTTGTTTTCAGATCTTAAAAAATTGCAGTTCAAGTTACTTATAAAATGCCATAGCTAATTTGAAATATGCAACTATTCAAGAGCTGAAAACAACTAAAAAGGTCTAATTAAGCAAATTATCAGTTCAATTAAGGGTCTAGTTAAGTAATTGAGAGCTCGGTTGGAATGAAAACCAGCAGCCACAGGGGGTCCCCAGGACCGAGTTTGAGAAGCCCTGGTTTAAATGCTGGTAACTAAACTCTCAGGAGGAATACTTCAGGATATTCTTTCATATACATGTCTCTATATAGAACACAATCATTGAGAATACATCCTTTTGAAATGCACCTCAGTGATGATTGAGAACCTTACATACTTCTTCTTCACTTGTCACACACAGGTGTGCTGATCACCTTTCAGGTAACATGAAGACATAGCAGGGTGAAAAGAATGGGTCAAGGATACAAGTGTCATGTTGCCTTGTCTTTTCCTGCTCTGACATTATAACAGGCCCTACAGACCCAGTAATGGTTACTATCATCACTTAGTTTAGTCTGTTTCTGTAGCCTATTGTTAATCAACTGACACCCTAAATCCCTTTATTTATATATATATATATATATATATATATATATATATATATATATATATATATAGAGAGAGAGAGAGAGAGAGAGAGAGAGAGAGAGAGAGAGAGAGAGAAAATCCAGGGCTGGCAATAGAACGTGAAACAAGCAATGTGATTGGCTGACCAAGGTTCCAGCCGTATATTGTCCGTATATTGGATGGATATTGACAGTTGGACCTTGTCACATATTCTAAATCACTGCGCTGCCTCACAGAATTTGAAGTGTCAGACGGAAGCCATCTTGCTTTTACAGTTACAGATGTACAGCTGTAAATATGAAACTGAGTGACCAATTACCTGCAAAAAAATCCCAAAGTAGTAAGTAGACGATTTGGATAAATAACAATTAAATGAACTGGAAGATAGCAAAAATCGCTGTTTTTATACTTAGTCACCCTGTATTTTAGCGGTTTGTAAACGCTACAGAAAAACACAAAAAACACCTGCACATTATCCACCCCTCTGAGACACATACCATGAAAAACTACTGAAATCCAAGACATCATTGTATTTATTTTTATTCCTCCCATCTGTTCTGCTCAAACAGTGTGTCTGTTTCCGTCAGGGAAAAAAAATAACTTGGTGCCGTCTCAACTCTGCCCCCTGGTGTATCTTTCAATGGCAATGTCCACAATATCATAAAATACAAATTCTTTTGAATGTTCCAATAAAATTAATTTACTCAGCTTAACTTTGTGTGTAGTTATACATTGGACTACTTTATTGGCATAAGGATAATTTGCCCTAAACATGATGTATGCTTTTTTTTTTCTTCAAAGCCACTGTTTGACCTGGATTATAAATACAATAAGACCCTTCAGGGTGACCGTATATGTTGAATATACAGACTTCTCAGGGGTTGGAGGCACTCGACTTCGTCTCATGCCTCACAACGCCACGAGGCAGAGACGCGGGAACGAATTTCAAACCGGGGGTGCTGAAAATGAAAGGGGGGGGCACATTCGGGCAATATTTAAATATATACAAAATCGTCATTTTGTGTGCTTTTTGCCATCAAAATATGCACAGACCAAGTGAGTTTCATAAGGAATAAGACACAGCGGCACAAAGTCTAAAAATATTTATGTAAGATTCAAAGCAACAAGACAACGTATAAACTATGTTGCAAATCAGATCTACTGTCCTTAGATTTCTTTTTAAAATAAATACAAATAAAATACATTAATCTTCGGCACGAAAATGCTTTCATTCTATTCGACACGTTTAATAGGTCTATTCACACATTATAAATTGTGCTGGTCTCTAACGTAACACAGATCAGACTTGAAAACATGTTACAGACACCCATGCTAATCGGGAAAGTTCTGTAAGTTCTGTAAAGCTGTAATTAGCATTGTTTAATCATGGGCTGGATTAAATCAAGCTCAAATATTTTGTAGCTCTACATTCCTTAATGAAAACTGATGTCTTTTCTCTCACTGTGAGGAGGATGTGGACACACCTCTGATTTCGTAAAATACAGATATCCTGTCTGGATACACACGGCTTGTTAAACTTAACAAATAGCAAAATTAACAAAGAAATGACTTGAAGTATTAATTATCTTATGTGTTTGCATTAAAAGGGGTGCTATTTTAAATTGCAATCCGGGGATACAGAGCAATAAACCTGTTAGCAATCGAGCTAGTCGCGTTGCTTTTATCTGTGACTAATTCTTTAGAGTGAAAGAAAAATTTAAGTCAATATCGTAGTAAATTGATTTGTTTAGATTGTGTTTTTATTTCAATTGTTTCATCTCTTAGTAGTTTCACCCACTCCCTCCTTTATAAACATCTTGCATCCCTCCCTGCCTTCCTTTTATATACGTCTTGCATTTCTTTTTTACATTTTGGAACTCCCCCATTACATTGTGGTCAATTACAAACTATTCAACTCAGAATGTAACAATCAACAACGGAAAAAAATGGAAAAAAAAATTTCTACTGGAAGCTAAAAATGAAAATGGCAGTTTGTCATCCCGTAGCAAGAAACACAGTTATACATCCATTAAAACAGATGTAAGCTTACCTTGTTAATCTACCTTCCTTAATGATTGAACGTCTCTTCTGAGTTCTTACCGAAAACATAAAATGTCACTTTCTACTTGAATCCATACTAAAACAAATCTCAAATTCCAAATACAGTACTAGTATGAGCCTACTAATGGAAATTACCGTACCTCACTGGCCTGGGCTGTTGCAGTAACAGTTATAAATGGGCATAGTGAATTTTAAAAAAAGAACTTGACAGAGAAGACAGGAGTTTAGAATACGATTTCTATGGTTTAATTAAATTAAAATAAATGGCATATAGAACATGGACTGGTTCTTACTACGAGTAAAAAGAAATGCAGGAAGGTTATGATTTGTTTATTGAGAAATATATTGACACATGTTAACAGTTAAATATCCTTTATTCTCGACTGTTTAAATGTGGTTCTGGAAGTTACAGAGATTCATTTTTAATGTTTTGCCACTCCACATTGTTAAACACACAGTTATCACAGCGAAACTAGCTGCTAGGTCAGGACACATTTGTAAGTAAACACTGTCACTCGCATGACAGTGCTTGGTGCTGATACTATCAGTGACAGGTTGGAACAATGAACATCGCCCTCGAATAGCAATGCTTAGTGGTAATTGGTTGAAATACTAAATGACAGCACACACACGGCAATACTAATTGGTTGAAACATTGATTCATGACTTTATTGCAGGCAGTGCAAATGCTCATTCATAAACTAAAGTTAATGAGAAAAGTTGCAGGTGCGGCCACACCCCCAGCACCCCCACTTCCCACGTTCCTGCCATGAGGTTTCCGTATATTCGATGTATACGGACGGCCTGTCGGGCTTTATTGCATACGTATATGGTGATGAAATTAGCACATTCTAAATGTGAGTAACAGACACATCCAGAACTTAAAAGGTGTTTATCTATTTATGGAGCATGTGCATACCAAGTAAACACAATGTCAGGATTTCCATACCTAATGTTACTTTAGGTAAAGTAGTGTGTGAAAGACTGAAATGTGTTTTTGGCATAATTAGTGTTAAACATTTTATTTAGGAAAGTGGTATATGCTTTTGATCAAGTGCCTTATCATGTAGTATGTATCCAAACACACAAAGACCAAAAATTCTGGGGGCTCTATCTTTTGTGTGGGTAGAAATTACTGAGTCAAACATTCACACACACTCAGACATATGAAAAGCGAAACCAGAGCTGGTTTTCAGACAGGCAATGTTGAACAGAAAACCACTTATGTCACAATCAACTACAGTAATTCAAAAAGATAAGCATTCAAGGTATTTTCTTTTAGAAACCTGTAATTGATAATCATGTTGAAAATGAATGGAAAATCCAGAAATCAGACAATGGAGGAAAGTTAAGGAGCATGAGGGAGAATGGGTCTAATGTGGAAAGATGCCTCAAGTTATTCCAAGCAGAACAAGAGCGTTCCTTGTATTATCAAACAGTCAGAGGAAAGGCAAGGTGTAAAGACGACATCAAAAGATACATTTTGGAGGTCACTGAGGATAACAGAAGTTTAAGAAAAATGTGGCTGGATTTCCCACTCCCCTTAATACATTGTGTTGACAATGACTCTTCATTTAAGCTGCATAGTTGCAATAAGTGCAACAATGTTACATATTGTTTATAGGGTTTCCCAAACACTTTACTGAATACAGTCTGTACTGTTATTTATTTCTTAGCAGGCACCCTTATCCAGGGCGACTTACAGTTGTTACAAAATATCACATTGTAAACTATCACATTTCAGAATATCACATTACAGATAAGAGCAGTTATAAGGTACAGTAAAATCAGTAGAAAATAAGATCAAATTCAAATAAGAGCAAAATAAAGAATACAGTAAATAATTACATTTAAAAGCGAGCCACTAAGAGCAGTTAAACTTACAGTAAAAATATTTGCATATACAAGCACAGTCCATTAAGAGCACATAGTAAGTACGATACATGGATAAGGACAATTTCAAATAAGTACAAAAAATGTTAGTCCTGCAAGACTACACTCAACCCTCATGAATACTGCATTGCTTTATTAAAAAGGTACTGTGCTCATACTGTAATGCAATAGTATAGTGGCAGCTGTAATGGGTCTGTGGTCAAGAGGCAAAACTATCATTAATTCTCTGCATCCCTGTTGTTCAAACTTTAACTTAAACAAAGAGAGACTTCTAACCAAAAATGCACACTACTAAAGCCCAAAAGTATTGGTAGTACTGAAGTTTGTAAGCGCTGGCCATGATAATTCAACCCTCTGGTCATTAACTGTGCTCAGCAAGAATATAAAAAGCCACTAAAGCAGGAGAGTTCAGGAAAGTAAAAAAATGATTAGTCAGTGACAAGCAGGGGTCTCATGTTGCTGGATCATGTTAAATTAACTAAAATAATAACTATGAACCCAACAACCCTAACCTTCAGTAATCAAACAAATCCAAGATCCTTATAATTTCTTGTAGTGTGGGGAACATCCTCCCATTCCACACCTAATCCATTTGCCTCTTTAGACTCGACAGTGGATGTTGGTGAGCTTGGACCAGTATAGGGTAGTGAAAAGATAGTTCCTTACATTTTTGCCTCCCTAAAGTTCAAGAGTGGCAAAGCCAAGGTGACACTCCCTGTGGAATCACCAGCAAAGACTGGCAACCTGACTCCCCAGCATTCCCCTGACTCTGTAACTCACCCTGCACACCACATAGCCGTGCCTTTACCAGATAATCAACTCAGGACCCTTATAAAAGATTCTCATAGTAAAGGCATAGGTACGTATTCTAGTATAAAGCATTGCGAAAGCATGGGGGAAGAAATTGTAAATTACAGTGCGCAATTACTGTGCAAAATGACTGCAAATTTAACTTAATTGCTGTGAAGAATGTACTACCACAATGAAAAAGCTCAGCAGAATATTCTTTAAGTTTCTTTTTCACCTACAGTAAATAAGAAAAGTTGCAGCTAATTACATGTTTTTAAGTAACCAGAAACCAAACTTTTTTTTTTTTAAAGCTATGCTTACTTAAAAATGTAAATGTATCTATAATTGGACGCAGAACCCTACTTTTTTTCAGAAAGGCTTTAAAGTCAGAAAACAATATATGTTTCTATAACTGGAAAAATAAGCTTTCAATAAGAAAACCACTATGTAATAAGAAGACCACTTTATCTATAGCAATCTTTACATACTTTACAGAAAAGTTACCATTATATTTATATAATATACTAAATATAACTAAATTGACACAGCTGTTGGACAGTCACTCGTTCAGTCATATGGAAAGAAGATATGATTCTTCTTTGTAGATCATGGCAGGAATTCAGGCCACTGGTTCCGGCAGGGGAAATAAAGGATATTGGTCATGTTTTTGTTTACATCACAAAGGCTTTCTTCATTAGCAGTGATAGTGATAGTCTAACAATAGTAGCCTTAACTTGATCAGATGGTTGGATTACTGGATTACTGTCTGTATGACCTGTCAGAAATATGGTGTAAATCTGCACTGTTAAAATTAACTTCAGTGTATGACAAAGTGTTATCGTTGTTATCATTGTTCAGTCTAGGTCTTTGTTATTAAGTATTGACTTGGTTAAAGTAGTGAGATGAATGGGCAGCACTGTGGGACAGGTCAGCCTTTGAAGATGAGTTTCTTAGTCTTTAAACATCATGTTCTTTTGATTTCTTTCAATCTCAGCTGTGCCTTAAGAGTTTCCATGTTTATACAATCTCAAATAGCGGATCCCATGTAAATTTGAATTTCCCCCACTTACCAAAAAAGATAAACATTGATCAGAATAAGGTTTCCTGACCTTAAAATCCATGGTCTGTTAATCAGAATAAGAGCCAAGCCTGCTTTTCAGTTCAATAAGAGCGAGACCAGCACAGTAAAAACATTAAGGTAATTAGGCAAGGAGATTTGATGGGCACATGTTTTTTGTGGCCTCATGTAAGCAAGCTTTTTTCAGAATAATTAGACTGCGCTTCAGGGAGTATCACATGATTACAAGATTAGAAGGAGGGCAGTGACTCCTTAATGAGAACCCCTGGCGAAAAAATCTGATTGACGCCATGAACTTGCTGATATTGATGTCAGTTTGAGTGCTACTGCAGCTGGATCCCCAATATGAAGTCTGGATTTTTAATAACTATAGACAGGAAAAATAGGGCTCCCGAGTGGCGCATCCAGTAAAGGCACTCTGTGTGGAGTGCAGGATGTGCCCTATAGTCTGGACGTCGCAAGTTCGAGTCCAGGCTATTCCTTTGCCGACCAAGGACGGGAGCTTCCAGGGGGCGGCACTCAATTGGCCGAGCGCCGTTCGGGGGAGGGAGGGTTAGGTCGGCCAGGGTGTCCTCGGCTCACCGCGCACCAGCGACCCCTGTAGTCTGGCCGGGCGCCTGCAGGCTTGCCTGTAAGCTGCCCAAGAGCTGCGTTGTCCTCCGACGCTGTAGCTCTTGGCTGGCTGCATAGTGAGTCCGCAGTGTGAAAAAAAGTGGTCGGCTGATGGCACACACTTCGGAGGACAGCGTGTGTTCGTCTTCGCCCTCCCAAGTCAGCGCAGAGGTGGTAGCAGTGAGCTGAGCCTAAAAATAATTGGCCATTCCAAATTGGGAGAAAATAATAAAAATAATTGGCAACGACTAAATTAAAAAAAAAAAAAAAACTATAGACAGGAAAACAAGACATGCTCCAAGTTGTCTTTACTTCTCAGATTTCAAGTGTGGAGGGAGTGCCATTTTAAAAATCAACCTGTTTAATAGTACATCTGTTTAATACGATTAAACTCATCAGTGGTCATTATATCAGCTGGATATATTCTTTTTGTTGTTATTTTATTTTACTATCATATAAAACAGTTGAAATATACTGTAGCGCAGCATTGAGCCCTCATAATATCCCCTGCTTTACAAAACGAGTGCAGTACCTGGTTGAACTGCATTACGGATCAGTCATTGTTCTATGAATGGATTTATCTTATTTTCATTTGCCACTCTTATAAAAGTTTACCATAGTTTACAAAGTGTAATAAACCATAGCAAAAGCATGGTAAAGCATAGGTAAGCATTATAAACTCCAGAAAGATATGGCAAAGCATATTTTAAAAAAAACAGCCAAAAATGATAAATGCATAGTATAACGGGAAAACTGCAAAATTACCATGCAGATTTACCGTGGTAAACTTTTATAAGGGCAGTCAGCATACTGTAGTTTAATCAAAATCCCACAGGTATATAACCAGGGCTTCAGACTTTCTGTTTTAACTAATAAAAACACAGATAAAACACCCGATACAAAAAAAAATGAAATCGGTGTATAGCCAATAAACACCGTAAGGACTGGATTAGGTTTCTCAATTCATGTTGACTTCACCTCTTAAAAATACTAAAAATAAAAAATAACTACTACAAAAATAACTAAAATAAACTACCCTTCCCAGTGCAGCTGGGCAATGTCCCTCCTTCCTGACTTGTATCTATCATTGATTCGCTCTGAATACTTTAAACCCGCCCCAACTACTGAGTGGCAGCAAATTCCTAAATGTCAATTGGAGACTCCACTTGCAAGATTTAAAATGAGATGACAATTCGGAATGGAGGCTTGTTTGCGGGATTTAAAGCTGTATAACAGTTAAGATACGGAGGATTTAAAACACAATTGCAAATTGTGGCGAAATGTTAAAAAATGCCTACACACAAAAACCCCAGAAGAATGTGCCTGTGATCATTGTGGAAGATAGCAAAGGAAAGAAGGTACAACTTAAGTGTGCAAGTACTGTGGAGTTACTATACATATTTAGACAGAAACGCCCAAGCATTTTGGAAAGTAACCGAAAACAGTAATGTCATACAGTATATAAAAAGCGAAACCCTCTGGGAAAAAAAACAGATTTCCTTAAAACTTGAATATAGTTAAAAAAAAATAAAAATAAAAAAAAGCCCCGGAAAATGAAATTAATAAAAACTGAAAAACAGAAGCCCTATATATAACTAATCATTTATCCAACACATCCAACTTTGTTTGATGATATTGCAATACATTTGTGTTGCCCTAACCCACAACTCAGCCCACTCATAGTGATATGTTTTTCTTTTATAATTTTGTTGGTGCAGAAAATGTTGCAACAAACTAAACCTGATTTCTCTAAAACAGTAAATACAGGGGTGTGACAGGGTGACTGAGTCGTCTGACGTCAGGCAGAAGCAGGAAGGGAAAAAATACTGACACCACCAGGCAAATACTGCAGTTTAAAGTGGCGTTTGCCGTTTTTATTAATAACAAAAGTAAAATAAATATTTAAACAAAAACACACTGTGCTCACAGAGCAAAATAAAAGGTTTAAACAAAAATAATCACTAACACAAAATAATACGATCCCAGGTCAGGCTGGGCAGTTGCTGTCACTGTTCCAGGAATCTTTCTTTAATTTTCATTTCGTTCTGTTTTGTTTTGTTCCTCTCTACGCACCTAAAACACCCACCTCGAGTACCGAGAGCTGCAGGCTTTTTATATCATGGCCGAGGGGTTTAACTAATTAGTAATCATCCTATTACCCCTCGGCCACAATCTGCACGGGTTTATTAATTGTGTTGTGGATGGGGCTACCCATCCACGCTAAACAAAACAATTGGCTACGCCGTCATTTAACCAAAACAATAACAAAACATACGACGCTTCGCTGACATAAAAATAATAAAACAAATAAACAATACAAAATAACACAGGGGCGGAAGGGGACCCCGTTCTAAAATAAAATAAACAAATGAATGTACAGGGCACCTCGCCCTGTTACAAGGGGTTTCAAACACTTATACTGTGCTCTGATACTGTAAGCACTGGCTTCAGGCTGAAGTGGATTTAAAATGGAAAAGAAATAGAGGATACAAATCCACCAGTTAAGTGAGATCTATAGCTGGCTAAAAAAACATGTGAAAGATATGTCTGAAATGTATTCTGTTTGACCTGCATGTATTGCTGGAGGACTTGCAACTGGGTTTATTGCTACAATTGAAATGTCTGAAAACAGGTATGCGTTCATAGAGAGTCATTGTTTGGGTGGTCGTTGAGAACAAAAGCAAGATGGAACACTTGGAAAAGTTCTTCAAAAAGAAACACCATCCAATGAGAATGAGTGTTTAGAAGCAAACCCAAGCCACTATAGCCAAACAATGCATAACTATATAAGCATCTGCAAAGTCCCTAGCTGCGTGTTCTTTTCACATGGAGGGCATTTTATGTAAATCAATGCTTTACTAATTTTCTACCACTGATTTACTTCCTTTGTCTTCATTGACAGTAAACACTGAATTCTCCAAGGATACTACCCACTGCTCTCACAAGCTGGGAGATTATTTATTTATTTATTTATTTACATTCATATAGTGCCTTTCATCACAAGGACCTCAAGGCGCTTTACAACATTTTAAATAATATACATTTAAAAGGCAAATATAATTCCTATAAAACAGTTAGACAGTAAAACGATACACAGTCAGTGCTAAACTGATGGTATTTTTCTTTTATAAAACTGGGTTTTCAATGCTGTTTTAAAAGTAGAAAGATTCCCTGCTTTTTTGACTGAAGATGGCAGAGCACTGCACAACATTGGGGCTTTACAACAGAAGGCCCTCCCTCCCACACCATCTTTATTCACTCTCGGAACAACCAACAGCCCCACATCCTGCAATCTTAGAGTTCGACTTGGATTGTAAGGGATCAACAGTTCCTGTAAATAACTTGGTGCTAATCTATTTAGAGCTTTATAAATTAAAAGCAAAATCTTATAATCAATTCTAAAACTCACAGGGAGCCAGTGCAAAGAAGCTAAGACAGGGGTAATATGCTCATTTTTTTGGTTTTACTTACAATTCAGGCAGCAGTGTTTTCATCACACAGTCGACTCAGCTGCCTCCTACATTAGTATTTTCTCCATTGTCAGCTTATAAAAACACACCAGCACAATGAGCACATCGACTGAATGGAATGAGCATTTTTAGCACTATATCAACTTTTTTGCCTGTTCTTCTATAAATAAAAGACTGGACTTTTAATTGCTTCATGTATTACATGCTCCCTGTGCATTGTGTGCAAGACTGAGCAGTTTTTATTTTTTCAAAACATCCCTTGAATATAACGCATTGAAGTATTCTAAACGGTGAACATAATAGTCTGATAACTAAACTGAAACAAATCTACTAGGGGTGGTTGAAAAAAAAACTCTTGCTATTTCTATGCTGTAAGTTTATTTAAAGAAATTTCCCAGAGAGATGCTGTAAATGCCGTATGTGTTTCTTTTCGAGGCTTACTGAATTGTAACCTGTAACCTGTAAGTTTTTCATATTTGCCAATGCAAGGCTGTGTTCTAGTCTTGTCTGAAAATTAGCCCCATGGAAGAAATTAATAGGGGACGACAACATGTAGACTAGCCAAACCCACATCTTAATGCAGCAAGACTTTTTTGTCTAGTCTCCAAAAAAAACTTAAACTGGAGCTGTCAGTGTGAGGGAGTGTGATGTGAGGGAGTGGCACAGAGAGTATTATTTGACTCTCTCAGACTTTAATTGCCAGCCCAAGATACACAGTGAGAATCGCCAAGTTGGAATTTGAATCCAGGGTCTCTTCGTTCTATTATCTAAACACACTGTTTCCGCCCTACTGTTAAAGAGAGGTCAGCTGAGGAGGCTTAAGAGGTCAGCTTTTGTTAAAGCATTAAACAATATGCATTGGCAATAATACAAATGTTATTTACAGTAACATAGAGAGGTCACATCACTGGCATGTGAATTAAACAGTATGTGTCTCTCCTATATTCATTTACAGCTTGTCAATTAATTAAATCTGTCTTTGCCATTCCTGAGAACTTGCCTTTGGTTGTATTAAAACTAATGAGTTGAACCGAAAGGCGTTTCAGCCTGAGCACATTCCCATTAAAACGCTATCAGTGTGCTCATGACTTTCTACACCATTAAGCCTAGTATAGAGTCCGATGCCCATTTGGGCTGCATCCATGGAGTACAGCTTGCCATGGATCTCACATAAGCTTTACCGTTTTAAAATGAAAATTCGATGGAAAACACCACAACTGGTCAACAGCTGGCATCTTCCTTTACAAAACAGAACCAGTAAATAATTGACCACTCCTGTGAAAATGTACTATAAATAAATAAACAAATAAATAAATAAATGCTTGTAGCCTTAATTGACCCTTTGCAGTGTGTGTCCCGTCCAAGTCATGTGAATGACTAAAAGAATGGTTCACATTCCAGGTCGGCAAGGAATAAAGATATTAATTAGAGAGTGGACAATTACTTCCTTAGCAGCTAATCCTTCCATCTGCCCAACCTGAGATCAACTAAAGCAACCGGCCAGCAATCACAGTACAGCACACTCTCAACTCGGATGGCAGCAATCCCGTTCATTCTATTTGAGGGCAAGATGCTTTCAGATTGGCTCCGCACTACCGAATATAGCCTTGTGATGAATCCAATATGCATAGCTGTGTCTCAGGCCAGCCTAGTTATTTTAGCGCAACAGTGACCAATAATGTGTTTCTTTTCATCTATAAAAAAGGAATACAGGACATATCTTCTCACATGAATGATCACATTCACAAGGACATCCTGTTGGCAGCACATAATTCTGTTTCTTGTTACACAAACTGTGTATCTAATACAACACAAACACAATGAGTAATCTGCCTGCCAAGATACTCCTAGCAGCATTAAACGTAATGTTGGCACCATACAAATAGTGTACAAATGTACTGACAGTCTGTTCATGCATTATCCATCAAGGGTATTTTCAGAAGATGTCACAGGAAATATTTCCTCCTGTACCCGTACTGCCAGATTCATTGTAGCTTCAAACCTGTGGGAAGCACATATGTGATTATGTGGGTATTTAGGTATCTTGTTAAGCATTACAGATGTCAGAATTCATTGAGAAATCTGAAGCTTGCATTCTCATTCTTCACAACCTTGGTTCCCTTTGTACCCAGCTGGATATTGAATGCTTTTTAAAAACTCACTCCAGCAGTGTGGAGCATTCTATTGTTCTGGACCTGAAGTGGGCCACTGCAAGACCCAGCATTCATTAACCACTTTTCTACTGGTGAAACAACCCTACACTAGTACCTCAAGCAGACCCTGAAGAGAACATTTGGAGGACCACTTATTCAAATCTTTTTTAAAACATGTTTTTTTTTTAGTTTTTTATTTTTAGTTTTTATCAGCATCCAGTTCAAAGCTTCTTTATGTTGCGTCCGAGTTTTGTCAAATGTCACTTTCTGTCACAGAACACCATTTGCATAATTTATAGTCCTGCTTAACGGCCATCATATAGACTTTAATATCTCAATGGACCCCCTTGGACCCCCAATGAATGATGGATTCTTGCAATGCCAATTATTAACCTCAAAAACTTATACTTAGATAGAATTAATGCTCTCATTGCATAGCAGTTAGACATACAGGTTTTACTGCATCTGAGGAAACAATAGTGATTAAATGCTGCAGACTGTCTCCAAACAGGCTGTAGAAATTCTGAGCTCAATCAGTATCTGCCCAGGCTGTTACTTCAAACTGGGTACACATCTACAGTACACCACAAACACAAGTAAAAGCAATACATTAAAGAATTGTATGCTACAGTACAGGTGAAAAAAATGAACATATTTTAAGATATCCTGTTGCCTAATTTTCTTTAATGCAAGTGCTGACAGCTGGGCGCTTTTAATATTGAATACCTCAATTTTAACTTCAGCACTCCTTGTCAATCGTAACATCAGATAAACAATATCTCAATGCAACAGAATACGTTCTCTGCATCACTGAACCACCTACACAATAACACTATACAAGCAGTGACATGCAAAGCAATGCTTTCTTATTTAGTTTGAAAGGAAAGTTCAGAAAACGATGTAACTGTTTTTTTCTAGGTTGGAAGTGCTTCTTTTGTGTGTCACTGAGAAACCTCGGCAGTCTTTTTACTCAGCCAGTGTCCAATCATAATCATTATGCATGGCTAAACAAAAGATGATTCATTTTAAAAACATTAAGATGAATACACCATGTAACAATTTTTTTTTTTTTTTTTGGTTCCTGGGTAGTAAGTGTTATTTCCTAATTGCTTATGCCTCAAAAGTATAGAATGGCTATTATTCCCCACAAACTTTGCTTTTGTGACCATGACAGTGATATTTTGAAATTGACCTATTTCCATTGAGAAAACGGGCGAATTTGTGTCTTTTCGTTCATATAAAGTCAGAAAAAAACAACACATGAATCCAAATTAACATGTATTTATACTAAAGTAATACAAAAATGACTACAAAAGATTTAGAAGTGAGTAGTTTTTCGAGATTTACGATTATACTGTAAATCACTTTCAAGAATCAGCCCCCAAATGTAGTCTCCCATCATGTTCTCGTTATACTGTCCTTCATTGACAGCTCATCCAGGAGCCTCAAAGCCGTGCTGCTCCATAATGGTAACAAGTACCCGTCTCTTCCCCTGGCTCACTCGGTGCACCTCAAAGAGGATTACAACAGCATCAAGACCTTGCTGGACGCCTTGAAGTATGATGAGTACGGCTGGGACCCCCGGAAGGTGCTGATGCCACCACTGCACATCAAATTGGGCCTTATGAAACAATTTGTCAGAGCTCTAGATAAGGAGTCGGCAGCCTTCAAGTACCTTCAAGACTTCTTCCCTAAGCTGTCTGAGGCAAAGGTCAAAGCCGGTGTCTTCGTCGGACCACAGATAAAGAAGATCCTGGAGTGCAATGAATTCCCCAAGAAGCTCACTAGTAAGGAGAAAGCGGCTTGGAACAGCTTTGTCGCAGTGGTTCGGGGCTTCCTGGGCAATCACAAGGCCGAAAACTATGTGGAGCTGGTTGAGACTCTGGTGAAGAACTACGGCACAATGGGCTGTAGGATGTCCCTCAAAGTCCATATCCTTGATGCGCATCTTGATAAATTCAAGGAGAACATGGAAGCGTACTCGGAGGAGCAAGGCGAGCGCTTCCACCAGGATATACTGGACTTTGAACGCCGCTACCAAGGACAGTATAACGAGAACATGATGGGAGACTACATTTGGGGGCTGATTCGTGAAAGTGATTTACAGTATAATCGTAAATCTCGAAAAACTACACACTTCTAAATCTTTTGTAGTCATTTTTGTATTACTTTAGTATAAATACATGTTAATTTGGATTCATATGTTGTTTTTTTCGCCCATTTTCTCATTGGAAATAGGTAAATTTCAAAATATCACTGTCCTGGTCACAAAAGCAAAGTTTGTGGGGAATAATAGCCATTTTCTATACTTTTGAGGCATAAGCAATTAGGAAATAACACTTACTACCCAGGAACAAAAATTGTGTTACATAGTGATATCTGAACAGATAAACCTCAATATGGAGAGCTGAAACACCATGTCCTATCACCTCCTCTATAGAAGACTTGGGGGAGGGTCTGAGCATGTAAGAAATACCACATTTGTTCTGTGTTGTATTTCTTACTAATGTATTTGTTACATCCACTGAGGACAGAGGGACAAGTTAATGGTTACACTCTGGTGTACCATCTCAACCAAGACATGTTTAGGAGATGTAATGAGACCACAGGAGCTCTAAACTTTTTTTATTTACAAAAAGTGACCAGGAGGTGAGGACTAAAACAGAAAATGAGATACAGGAAATCTAAAGAAAAATGATAATACAATTGTTAAGGCAACTGACATTTCTGTATCCACCTCCCCCCCCCCCCCCTCTGAGAACCAAACCTTTTTTTCTGAACATCATGAGAGGAATGCTGACTTAAAAGGGACAAAGGCCGACCTTTCCTGCTCCCAACAAACAGCAGGTTTCAATCATCTGCAACCCTTCTTTTTGTTTTGCAATTACTTGGGGGTCTCTCCTGAAATCAACAGGGTCTTGCTTGACTCCCACGTGATCAATCACTCCAGTGGCTGCTCTGACAGCCGGTACTGTTCAGACTGTTAAAAGACGGACAACCGTCTGCTTCTGGGAGAGCCTCCAGTGAAGCTGTGCTGTTGAGTAGACTTGCGAGCGGGGAGTTTGTAGAAGGGTTAGCAGTTTACAATGTAGCCCTTTCTTACCTATAGTTTTTATACTGTATAACTAGGAGCTGGGTGCTGGAAGTTTAATTCAACGTGGTGTTGTCAATGGTTCCTCGTGTAATAAAGGGGACAGAAAGACTTTGGTTCAGATTCAGCCTCAGGGTACAAACTTGTAAATGCTCCAATTACCAACACCCTATATTTAGAAGGCGATGTGCATGGATGAAACTTAAAAATGAGGTCCAGTAATATGTGTATTGTGGAAACCAAGCAATGCTCACTGAAGAAGAGTCAGGGGAGTGCTGACCCCAGTGACCTGGTGAAATTCTCCCACAGAAACATCACATCATTAGAAAAACACAGGGATCCATAAAAGTGAAAGTATGTTCCACGATTCTTTAAGTACAGCAATTTATCAACCTAATCTCACTAAATCTGATCATAGCAGTAAATTAACTCAAAGGAAATATGTTATGTAACCATAGTGGATCCATGTACAGTATTTGATAAAACTGACAATTTCTCCAAGGGACACAGGGAGCTGCTGCTCACGAGAATCCAGCTCCTTTGTTCTGATAGCTTTCAGACAGCTTGGGATGTTTGGAACAATGGATGGTAAATCTATATAATAAATACAATATTCTGTGCTTGGAGAGAGTTGGGATGCGTTATATTGCTAAAGCAAGGCGATCAATAAGGAATACAATATTATCGCTTTTTTATTTACATTATTGCAGTTCTTTTTTTAAAATATTAGAAATATATAGTATGTGCATGCAGGCTTTTTGTTAACTATATTCCATCTGCAGAGTTGGAATTAAAAACGAAATCTGTTTGTATTTATTTGCTTCACAACCATATTGTTAATGGTCAATAAAGCAAATAAATATAATTGTTTTTGTTTTTATTGTAAAACCAACTTTTTGTAGAGTTGTTCAAAGTAACATTACAGGTAAAACAAATAACCGCCTAGTTTTCTCTTGCCTTTTTTCAATGCATATAATTTAATTAATAGAAAATAAAAACAAACTAAACAACTAGATAAACCTTTACCAAGCTCTGGTCTTGATTTTAAAAACACCAGCTTTAGCCATAGATAATCAGAAATCCCAAAGTGAAAAGAAAGAGAAGCTTCCAAACGCTTGGATACTCTCTAAACCTTTCCTACTCACAAGGGAAAGTCCCTTCACATGTACAGAGGTTAGGTGGGATGAAGTTCAAAAGATAGTTCATAGAGGAAATGAACAATGGCAAGTCAGAGCCTGCTGGGTTTAACAGCAGAACAGCGTTGAGGGCATAACTTTCAACTAATCCCTCTCTATTACAATGCTAATGAGACTGCTTCCCATTACACCAAAACAATGCTAGGGTGACTCAGTAGAGTAAGTCATTAAAAGGCAGGATCTTTCATTATGCATCGTATTATTGTTAAACAGAAGTAAGACAGCTGTGGGTTTAAAGTAATGTATATTGCTAGTCACATTAGGCTGTGCTGTTTTTTGGGTTTTTTTTTCAGTGGTTGAGATATTACATGGTAATGGCTTTGTATTTCGTAAGACGGCTAAAACCTAGAGGGAGGTAATGTTACATAGTGTGTATTTCGATGTGATCTAATCTTCGAAATCTTGAAATTCAACTGGATTTACTTGAAAAAAAACCTGGATGTTGTGTTTGAAAATGTACCTCACATTAAAACTATTACACCATATGAACTAGCTTACTGAAGTGTGTATTTATTCTTCCGAGATACATACAAAAGGCTCCATAAACAATCTTGTTATTCTGTAAAATATTTTTAAACAGAACAGGACAATAGTGTCATTGAGGTGTTTGAGAATGTAGTATTCCAACAATAAATGAAGTATACAATTAGTATTCTGGATGTGGTACTTTAAAAAAATAATACAATGTAGTAGTATTGCATGCTAGTACTAGATTAATACTATTGCAGTAATAACATTGCAGTATATTTTGTATGGGTGTCTGTCTGGACAACCAATTTAGATATTACATTGATTTTGAAAAATAGGTTTTAAAAGCACAGCATAAACCAGTATAAATATTCCAGCCTTGTATAAGACACTGTATCAGTTTTCTCAGAATGAATTGCAGTTAGTCCTCTGTTGCCACAGACCCCACACCTGGCTGCATGTAAACACAGTCAGCACATGCAATATCAGCCTCGCATGTACAGCACTTCCATACAGAATTCCAAATTGTTAATTACATACTGCTCAATCAAAGTCTTTAATTAACAGTGCAGGGGTGGGTGGTTTTTGTGATAACTACAGCTGTATTTACAGACATGTGGTACCAAAATATCTAATTTTGTTTATCAAAACAATCTCCTCTACCCCCTCCCCTCTGGCTGTATTTTAATACTAAAGTTACTGTCCTAGTGTGAAGATTAAACATAAAAGCGCTCAGGGGATCAAAGCGGTCACGTCTTCTCTGTACCTTGAATGCTTGTTTTGATTGTCAAGTTTTAACTGCTATTAATTCTATCCTGTTTTAAGTAAAGCACTCTATTCTCCCATTGGTAAAATGTGGGGGCATGATTTTATGGTTTAAAGTAGTAATATTTAATTAAATCAACTAAAACAAAATGTGTAACAAAGGCACAAGGTTGTTATGAAAGGTGCATAAGTTTAATATTATAAGAGAGAACACTAGGGGACATGGGTACATATTTTATTTTACATGGGTAACATCCTGAAAGAACAGCAACACTTGCTTCCAAAGTCCCTTTTAACTCGACGTCAAACTTGGAATCAGTCTTAGAATCAACAGCCTTTTCCCTCTTTACATCACAGAGTTTTAAAGTCACCAATCATATACCACAAATTAGGACAACCTACAAATCTCAATCTCTAATCCTGGGGTGGCATGCAAAATGACATCTAACAACAGGGCAGCAGTGTGGAGTAGTGGTTAGGGCTCTGGACTTTTGACTAGAAGGTCGTGGGTTCAATCCCTGGTAGGGGACACTGCTGTTGTACCCTTGAGCAAGGTTCTTTACCTAGATTGCTCCAGTAAAAACCCAACTGTATAAATGGGTAATTGTATGTAAAAATAATGTGATATCTTGTAACATTTGTAAGTCGCCCTGGATAAGGGTGTCTGCTAATAAATAAATAATAATTGTCCTGGTATGGAACCGTACAGCAGCTTGTGTCTATTCAATACATGTACAGGAGTAGCTCTAAACACTGCCACTGTGTAGATAACTCAAATACAGCCTGTTGCGTGCCTTGGTTAAGAAAATCTGATAGGATGAACTTAACAGATAAGTTATATTTGGCTTCACACAAGAAAGCCAACCAGGTCCTTTCTGTTGCCCTTGTCTTTCCTTTTATCTTCCTCTCCCTTGGTTTTCATTCCTCCCCTTGCTGGTCAAGTAGATACTGTTGGAGTATCCGGAAGGCTCCTCCATTTTGTTCACAGTTGGGTATCGAATGTATCATTCTCATATCATTAAGCAAACCAGAGTCTCACTGCTTTGCATCACTGACTCTCTTAGCCCCTTAATCCTTCAGTTCTGGCTTCAAACATGCAACAGCGTTTTGAAGAATTCACATTCAATTTGTATAAAACTTGTAACCAGCCAATTTTGTATGTCAGTGTGACATGAATAGACCTGTTTGATAAGATATTTAAAATGACTACAGCCTATTTATATATAGCATGTGCACACAACAGCAATATACGGTACTTCAAAAAGTCTCAATGTTGGGGCTGTTAGGCGAAGACTCAAATGCAGTCTATTTAGAATAAGCTAAAAACAAAACACATCTATTCAAAAGGGTTAAAAAAATTAATAATTAAAAATAGAAAGTGATTAAAAGCTTTTGAACTTGAAGAAAATATTTTTTGTTGGTGCTTTTAGCATACAATACAGTTTACCTGAATGTTAACATTCAATTTAACCTGAATGTTAACATTCAAGGTAAATTTACCTGAATAGAAGACAAAATGAGTGCAATGAACTACAACTGAAAGATGGACCCATATCAATTATGTATAGTTATTTCTGTATAAAATAAAATAAAAAATATTCATTATCATCAACCACTGAGAATTCATAATATAGAACAGTTTGTTGAAAAATCCTAGGTTAATCAATTTCACTACAGTTTATTTTAATATCTGGAATCAGAAACAGTATTTTTTATGTCAGTAAATGCTCAAAAAACTGGTTAAGTTGAAACTTGAATAATCCCATCATTGTGGTGATTCCCTGTACCTATCCATCTCAGAATCATGTGAGGACTGAAATGATGATGCTGCCTGCACACCTTTCCACAAGCTCTTTATTGCAATCACTGTCATATAACATTGTGTGCTTTATTCATTTTGAAAGCCCTGAGCCACAGTGAAAGTGATACCTTATGAAATGCTTATTACAGTTATAAACAGCTGGCATCACATTTTAAACGATGAACCTCCCTCCCACTTCTTTTCAATACAGTTCAAATTCAATATCTTAAGTGTTATTTAATGCCCGTTTAAAAGCTGCTAACACATGGATGTCACTGATGATACAATGAATGGGGTCTGATAAATGCTATCAGAGGGAAGAAAGCGTACTTCACTAGAGGCCAGGTCATAAATCATGTCAGACACTGGAATAAGCATACAGAGCCACTTAGCAGGGACGGTTTACATATTAAACCACCCACAATAAACAAACTGATGCAGCCTCTCACTGCTCCTAATAGCAATTCACAAACGTATGCCACCTTGCAGGAACAAGAGCAGTGCAGCACTTTAGCAGCTGTACAGTACAGTACTTTACTGCACATGGGGAATCTTGCCTACCCCTAGAATGTACTTCCAGTCCTTCCAGTGTACTAGCAATGGCTGTTTGCAGTGCATTCTCACACAACACATGACCTAGAGGCCAAAAGAAATGGGTTTAATACATGTAAAACACTGAGGGACTCCACTATTTGATGCTTAATTTAAATGAAAATATGGAATTATGGGTTCCATATTTTATAGAGAGGTTGTCCAGTCTATACACATAATAATCAAAATAATACAGCCTAATATCAAGAAACAAAAAACTAATTTTCAAGCAAGAACAATGCAAAGAAAAAAGCATAAATCTTGAAGGATTCTTGCAGCTTCTTTACACAAAATCTCACTTCTCCAGCAATGATCATTTTGGAAGAAAAGAAACAAAATCGGTGGATCCTGCTTTTAAATAGTTGGAATTACAATGCTAATGAGACTCCTTCCCATTACACCAAAACAATGCTAGGGTGAACCAGTTGAGTAAATCTGCAAATTATATCACTAATTATAAAAAAAAGTGTACAATTTAGATGAAGACAGTTGACTTGCAATTCGTTGCGTTAAGTTCAAAATGGGTTGATATACGTCCACAATTCCAGCAACTTATCAATATGCAGTTGAACTATAAAAGACAGCTCTTGGAATAAGAAAACTGCATGTACATAACTACTATCGTGACAGTTACAGTATATCACAGCAAGCGTTTACACTGCCACACACTCAAATAACCTGCTGTCTTTTTTATGTGGTCAAACTGAACACCGAAAGATAAAGACGCAAGTGTTAAATACAGACGTAACAATATGTTTGCCCTTCTTACCTGATGAAGATATAAACACTGACCGACTTGTATTTGCACTTATCTTTGCAGTAAGACTAATAATCAGCTGTAATACTGTAGAAGAAATACATTTCCAACAACATTTTTTAAAAAAAGGTTTTGAAACTATTCGTAATGCAACAGGTATATTGATTTTGTCTTACCTGAGAAGTCAGAAGAACTTTTGGTAAAGTTGCTGAAAACAGTCAAACAAGTTATTCCCAAGACAAGTGTGTAATTCAAAGATGAGGAAGACACATCTGGGGCAAACATCCTTAAAATCACGTATGGAGTTATTTTCGTTTTCTATATTTTTAAGGTTTAAACTGTAGCTCCTAATATATGTGATCTACATTCCAGTGTGTACATATCCAGTCCCATTGCTGAGAACAAGCAAGGTTGATCCAATTCATCAGCCCCTTACACACAGAAGACATGGAACGGCAACTTTACTACGACATGTTGAAACTTAGGAACTCCTGCCTACCTGAAGTGGGTGTTTGTCCACATGGTCCTAATGCCCACCGATCCAGGTGTAAAATAATAGCAGCTCAGCCCATTACTCTGCTGGATTAGTTGTAGTCCACAACCTTTCTACATGCGGAAAAACGTCTAATAAAGTATCACTTTGGGTTCAAACTAAAAATAATAATAATAATAATAATAATAATAATAATAATAATAATAATAATAATAAAAAACACGACTTTTTTAATAATAATAATCAACATCAGTAAAATTAGAAATTGCTCGACGAATAATAAATAAATAAATAAATCATATTTTAACTTGCTGAATTTGCATTTGGTTATTAAGAAAAATAAAACTCACGTTGACCAGGTGTAATAGTAAATGCATTGGCATATAATATTTGTATTTGTTTTTTTATGTATTTATTTTCTTAAAGGTTATCTGCAAAGCCAATACAATTCCTGCAGTTTTGCAGTTGGTCTGAATGTCATTGTTATTGAAAAGCTGAATAAAAAATAACACTACAGATAACACTACAGTACTTGAAAGTCAAATATCATATATATATATATATATATATATATATATATATATATATATATATATACGTGTGTGTGCGCGAGCGTGTTTCTTTTAAAAACTGAACATTTGAGACCTAAATACGGATGTCAGTGCACAATTGGTAAGATTTAGCATAACACCCAATTCATTTAAACTGGTTTTAAATAAAGCAGAGGTTCATGACTAGAGTCAACAAACTAATGTATTCTTCTTCTGCTTCTTGAATGTCAGACTGTTAGTGTCTAACTTCACAGCTGTAATATTGAATATGCTCACCCATTATACTTACATTTTCAAGTTTTCCTGATGCTCATTGCATTTTTGACAAGTTGTTTTGACAGGCACCTAAAATATTAAAAGTACTTTAATTTGGTTCAGAAACAGAAACAAAACAACGGGTGTTACCAAAGTAAGTATATGATTCGTCTTCATGTAAACACTAAGATGTGAAAGTGGGTAGATCTTTTTTTTTTTGACACAGAATAATAAACATCATAAACATGTTTTTAAAAAGCAGTAGCTGTCCTGAGGCTAACTATGTGATAACAAAATGCAGGTTAACACAGCCTTCCAGTTCCAGTTTCTTTTTTTGGTTCCTGGGTAGTAAGTGTTATTTCCTAATTGCTTATGCCTCAAAAGTATAGAAAATGGCTATTATTCCCCACAAACTTTGCTTTTGTGACCAGGACAGTGATATTTTGAAATTTACCTATTTTCCAGAACATTCCAGATAGATTCAGTGCTGAGTAAACTTGGAGTAACTTCTAGAACTTTCTAGAACTTTCCAGTAATGATTTCCATTACACGAGAGTAGATGTTAAAACTTCATGCTGATTTGAACTCGGCTATCGCCAAGATAAGCACCAACTAAGACGTAGCTTTACAGTAAACTAATGTGATCCATATGCGTCTCCATCCATTTACGTTTCCTTCCATATGATGATGTAGATATCCTTCTGTCTGGTGTTAATGGCTGAAGTGTAATGCTGGCTCCAGGGATCAGCTTATTTTGCCTCCCTGGCGCATCAGCACACACAACGGCTGCGATGCTGGCTCCGGGGATCAACCAAAGTGCGGCCTCCCCAGCGCATCAGCATGACAACCGTCTGGATTGAGCTAAGTAGGGTACATCTCTGGGGTTTTCAAGTGGGCACCTTCCATCCTCAGTGTTTCGTCGACTAGCCCACGACACCTCAAGAGGGCTCGACGGTGATTCTGGCGTCCCAGCATCACCCCCCTCCGTCCCCCACTCAACTCAGCCCAGCTTAATATAAATAGTAGTATAAATACAGGGGCCTTAAGCCCACCAGTTCAGTTTAGTTCCAGCTGCCTAAGTGGATACATATCTGCATTTTTCTGAGATGGCATCAAGGTCATAGGAGACTTCAAAATGGTGGCATTCCTGATGGGTCTCCAAGGCGGTTTTACCAAGTTTCCCTGCTATCTTTGCCTTTGGGACAGCAGGGACACCAAGGCGCACTACCACAGGCGGGACTGGCCACAGCGGACCGAGTTAAGAAAGTTTACAAACGAGAGGAGGCCATTCAGCCCATCTTGCTATTTGCGTGCAGCTGCTCTGCACACTGATAGGCTGTCTGTCTGCCACTGAATTGGGTGACGTCTCCCTCTCCTGCACCCTCTCCTATTGCAGTCATGATCTGACACATGTTTTAACCTGAAGAAACATTATTTTTGGTGGTCCTATTGGCTATGATAGCACCACCAGAATGTTCACTTTATTATTATTATTTATTTCTTAGCTGACACCCTTATCCAGGGCGACTTACAATTGTTACAAGATATCACATTATTTTTACATACAATTACCCATTTATACAGTTGGGTTTTTACTGGAGCAATCTAGGTAAAGTACCTTGCTCAAGGGTACAGCAGCAGTGTCCCCACTGGGGATTGAACCCACAACCCTCAGGTCAAGAGTCCAGAGCCCTAACCACTACTCCACACTCTCTGTGGGGAGGAACAACGTCAAGTGGGAGCCACTGGTGGACCCCCGGAAGGTGCTGATGCCACCACTGCACATCAAATTGGGCCTTATGAAACAATTTGTCAGAGCTCTAGATAAGGAGTCGGCAGCCTTCAAGTACCTTCAAGACTTCTTCCCTAAGCTGTCTGAGGCAAAGGTCATAGCCGGTGTCTTTGTCGGACCACAGATAAAGAAGATCCTGGAGTGCAATGAATTCCCCAAGAAGCTCACTAGTAAGGAGAAAGCGGCTTGGAACAGCTTTGTCGCAGTGGTTCAGGGCTTCCTGGGCAATCACAAGGCCGAAAACTATGTGGAGCTGGTTGAGACTCTGGTGAAGAACCACGGCACAATGGGCTGTAGGATGTCCCTCAAAGTCCATATCCTTGATGCTCATCTTGATAAATTCAAGGAGAACATGGGAGCGTACTCGGAGGAGCAAGGCGAGCGCTTCCACCAGGATATACTGGACTTTGAACGCCGCTACCAAGGACAGTATAACGAGAACATGATGGGAGACTACATTTGGGGGCTGATTCGTGAAAGTGATTTACAGTATAATCGTAAATCTCGAAAAACTACTCACTTCTAAATCTTTTGTAGTCATTTTTGTATTACTTTAGTATAAATACATGTTAACTCTAGGACATTCACTTTCTTGTTTCTAAGCCACTCCAGTGTTGCTTTGGCTGTGTGCTTGGGGTCATTGTCCTGCTGAAAGGTGAATCTCCGTTCCAGTCTTAGGTCTTTTGCAGACTGAAGCAGGTTTTCCTCGATTTGCCTATATTTAGCTCCATCCATTTTGCCCTCTATCCTGACAATCTTCCCAGTCCCTGGAAAGCATCGCCATAGCATGATGCTGCCACCACCATGCTTCACCGTATGGATGGTGTTACCTGGGTGATGTGCTGTGTTGAGGTTGCGCCAGACATAAAGCTTTGCATTCAGGCCAAATAGTTCCATTTTTGTTTCATCGGACCACATAATCTTTTGCCACATCTTTTCAGTCTCCCACATGCCTTTTTGCAAATTCCAAGTGGGATTTTACATGGGCTTTTTTCAGAAATGGCTTCCTTCTTGCCACTCTTCCATACAGGCCAGATTTGTGGAGTACCTGAGCTATTGTTGACACATGGACAGTTTCTTCCATCTCAGCCATGGAACCCTGTAGGTCTTTCAGAGTTGTCATTGGCCTCTTGCTGGCTTCTCTGACCAATGCCCTTCTTACCCGGCTGCTCAGTTTGGGAGGACGGCCTGCTCTAAGCAGATTCTGGGTGGTGCCATATAGCTTCCACTTCTTAATGATCAACTTGACTGTGCTCCAAGGGATATTCAATGCCTTTGAAATCTTTTATACCCCTCCTCTGATCTGTGCCTTTCCACTTTATGCTGGAGTTGTTATGAAAGCTCCTTGGTCTTCATGGTAGTAGTTTGCTTTGAATGCACTACCCAACTGTGGGACCTTACCAAGACAGGTGTATTTAATCTGAAATCATGTGAACCACTTTTATTGCACAGATGGACTCCTTTTTACTTACTGTGTGAATTCTGAAGGCAATGGGTTGCACCTGAGCTTATTTAGGAGTGATATAGCAAAGGGGGTGAACACTTATCTAAGTTTTTTAATTGATTTGTTTTTTCACCCCCCCCCCCCCCCCCATTTTTCACACATTGAAAGTCTAAATCAATATATATATATATATATTGTTTGTTTCCAACGTTATGGGTTATAAATGTCATCTTATGTCTATGAACATTGAAAAGTAAATTATTCTGCCTCAAGTGTTGCCTTTTCAATGATGTGGAGCTGGACTCTGGTAAATGAAACAGACAGGATTGCACCAATGGGGAGTGTGAGCCCTCTTGTGGAAAATTGTTTTTGAGTGTGAGCCCTCTTGTTGAAGATTTTGTTTGGACCATTTCTTAAGCACCACCTCGAAAAAAAACACCCTTAAGTCAGACTGATAATATTGCTCAGGGCAGTAGACAAACACATTAGTCAATTTAAAATGTATGAGCATTAACATTGTCAAAACATCTAGCTTGCATAGGGTTTCACCACAGAGTACATTATTGACCACAAAAATGATTGTAAAGCTAACAGTAGTGGTCTTCATTGTGCGCCCCGCCCAGGCCCCAAAAGGTCTTGTGGGCTCATTATATACAAAACGATTGATTATTTTGTTACAGATAATGCTGACACCTGCTGGTGTGATACAAATACGCCTTGTAAATACACTTTTTAAAAGTGACAGACCCTTCTTTACAGTGCAGTAGTTTATAAAACAGTTGACTTGACATCATGATAAACCTTTTTTTATTACCAATCCACCTTAGAAATGATGTCATATTCAACACTGACTGGATTTCACTAAGTCTGTATTTAATCAGCAATCTCTCTTTTCCAAAACAATTAACTCCTCTAAATAGCAATGTGTAGTAGTTCATCTGAATTACCGGTATACTGACTGGCATATTAATCATATGAATCCACAAAATAAACAGCTCATGTTCATAGCCAGTAGGAGATGTTGTTCTCTACCAACAGTATTTACTTTCTGAAAGAAAAAAATATAAACAAACTAATTCAGTCTTGTGAAAAAAAGTAATAGCTAATTTATTCTACGTGTATATTAATTTTTAGTCAATATGAACCGCAATTATTTCGATAACGAACTTTTTTTGAGTGGATTCGAAATGTGACACTGAATTTGTTTGTCCTAGTTGGGAAGCCCTCCACCAAAGCTGTTCACGTGTTGTGTGATGTCACAGTGAGGTACAGATATGGCAGCTTCCAGAACAGGCTTCTTTTGCTGTTCATTTATCATTAGTAAGACAGCGCACAGTAACCTTCAACAATGTGAGTTACTTTTAATTTGCCTAGTTTAAGATGTTTGAAGTAAAAAAATAGCTTGGGCCATGAATAAAATGAGCATCATGTCAACTGCCTGACAGTGTGCAAAGTCAAGTCAGGCTGAGAATTGTTTGACAATTTAAAATGCGGTGCACCGTTGCCAAATTGATTCAGAAAATTCAGAAAAAAAATCCAAGATTGATTTTATTCTTTTATCACGTTTAATTCTGTATCTCGGGGGACTAATCAAAATATGTCCTAACATAGTGTCGAAGCGTTGGTTCATTCTAGCGTGAGAATATAAATTGTTTTATTATTGTTTTCTGTATCAAGGCTTGCTGTCAACATCAACCAGACTTCTCAGTTCGGGCAGCGGAGATGGACAGCCACCGAAATTCCTTCCTCCACCGAAACCCGTTATTGTGGACAAGACAAAAGCTGAGGCAACCCAGAGAAGGTAAGGAAAGTCTGGATTTAGAGAAGTATTTGAGAAGGAAATGCATTATTAGAATGTAGGAAATTACTAAGCCTCCTGACATTTTTATACACTATATTTCAAGTGAAACGTTTACATTCTGGTAAAACTCAACATATCAAACTCGTATTTATATTAAACATACATTAGATACGAAGCATGTGGAAACCAGTCACAGGGCTCAAATTTGGAAATTCTTTTAAACAATCTGAAGTTTGTACTTGTTTGTTTCCTACGATATTGTTTGCCATGTTCTCGTAAATGTTTAGTACTGACTTAGGAGAACTGCATACACTAGGGCTTAAACAGTCCAGGTGATTGTGGTCTGCTCTTAAAATGTGTTCTTTTTGTATTGTAGAACTTTTACAGATTTAGTTTTTACCTATGTATCAAATATTAATCATACTGTGGCCAAATTGGGTGTGGTATAGAAAAAACAATAAAAATGCACCACATGTTGTAGAATAATAAAGCAATATAAGCACATTAAAAAAACTTTTATTCACTATGTGGGTTCAACACATTTGCTTAGAGTGGGTGTTATTATATTACACATAGATGGTGGAAGTAGCAGGAGATGAATTGGCAAAAATAAATGTGGGGTTGCCATGGCATCAGAGAAGCTGACAAAATTAGATTTGGGATTCATTTACATGAAATAAGAATCCTAAAGTTTTGTTATTTCAATTTAATATTTCTACTGTTAGGAATGCTATATGTTTAGATGTTCATATCTAACTATGAAAAACATATTTTCACTATATAAGGTTTATAATAATTTTTAAGCTGAACATAATACAACAACAAATAAAATCAACTTTATTAATGTTTACATCTTGATTGATGTTCCAGATTTTTTAAAATTCTTTTTATGTTGCTCAATAAATGAGTTTTAACCGGGCAGTCATCTAATTTCAAATATATTAAAACTCAATATTGGGGATACAGACACATTTCTTCAGCTATTTACTTATTGAAACTGAAGGATTAAGTAACCTTTCCCCAATTAATTGATGCCAAGAGTTTTCAGATCTTCCAACTGGTATTCCCTGATGATATCCTCTGCATGGTCCAGAGCTTTGATGGTTACTAGAAGAACCACAACATCTGCTGTAATCTCCCTACAATAAAAAGAACAATACTTTTACAAAATCGATGAAACTGAATGCTTTCAAAAAAACACACATATACACCTTTACAAAACACAAAGCAACATGTCAGTTATGTTCCAGCTCAATTACCTGATGCTGCTTTCATTGACGTTCTTGCACAAGGTATGTGCAGTCTGGAGCAAATGCTTGCTGAAGTTCTTAAGCTGAGGGAGTGTAGACCTGCTGTTCACATCTTTAAACCAACTCTTAGGAAAACATGCCACTGTCTGTAGGAAAAAAGCACAACTATAGCACTGATACACTGATGGTAAACTACAGTGTTACAGGCCTGGGGTAAATTGCTTTCTGTATATGCCATGGGTCAGGTACCTGGGAACTGTGTATAAAACACAATGAAAGAGTCAGTTCTTGGCATATGTTTATGAGTGACAATGAGGGACTTTATCCTCAAGTTTCTAACGTAAAAGTCCTTGAGCACAAAGAATCCTAAATTGTAATTGTATCCACATTTCACTTGTTTCTCAACATTCCATCCTAATGGAGGAAAACTCTCACACACTATTACAGCCATATAAACTCCTCTAGAAAGACCCTTATTACATAATTATAGATTCTAGGTTGCACTAAATAAAAAATACCCCAATTTGTGGTTGTGTACTTCAACTTAAACACACACAATACCTCTCTGCACTTCTCCACACTGTCTCTTCCAGGTTGAGTATTCAGAAGAGTTATCAGAACATAGCGATTGAGAAGCTTGTCCAACGCCAGTTCTTTTACAGCCTCCTCTGGTACCAAGCCATCCCACTGCATAATATTACCTAGAAGCTAAATTATTAATAAAAAAAAAAATATGCAAGTAAAAACCTTGATAGTGATTGATGATTTATAAATATCAACTGCATATGCATTCACTATAAAGCCATTCTAATCGACCACTGTTTTTTACCCAGAAATGACATTTTAATGCATGGGCTGTGTGCTTGGTGGCACAAGTAGTAAGCATTATGTAAGAGCAACAGGCTGAATCAGTCTGCTCCTAAAGCCTTCATCAAAAATGTCAGGAACAAAGTTTTACCTTTTTCTTAACTTACATAAATAAACTTCCGATCAAAAAGAATGACTGACTTTCTTACCTTGACAGCTGACCAGAACTGCTTGTCCTGAAACTGACATTGCAATGAATTTCTGTCCTCCAGGAACCTGGTGTATAAATAAAATAAAAAGATCCATTTGATATGTACCATGCATGCAATGACAAATAAAAAAATACAATACTTAAGACAACTCTGATCTTTCATACCAATTAAAAAAAAATACAATGCGAGAGCCTGTTCCCACTTGGTTAGTTTGTGCAGTTTATTTGGAACCAGGTGCGGTTCATTTTTTTGGTTTCCCAAACAAACTGAACTGGGTTTTATTTGCAAATACATTATATGTGGCAAGGCCCAGTCACACCACATACAAGTCACCTCTGTCATTAACTTACTTTTTAGCATAAAGAGGAATAAACACATCTTCATCAACTGAACTTCTCATTCTCAAGATTACAGCATTAACAAAATCCTGTTTAGAAAAAAGGTAAAACCGAATCATTATCTGTAAGTTGTAGGATGGTTTTCCAATACAGATTCAGAACCCTTCAATGAGACTGCAAAGCATCAAGGTAGCTAAAACAGCTTACTCTATACAAACTGTCATTTAAATTTATGGGCATATTCCCCAAAAATGGCATTTTAAAAATAGCCTTTAATAAAACTGGTTTTACAATTCTTATTTGGTGGACCATTATTAAAAATCAAAACTAAAAAACTAAACAAACTGGTTTTAGGTGGAATCAGAAAGTGTTTTTTTTAACCTGTACTGCTTTCTTCTGTGAACCCTGAAACAGTAAATAGCCATCTTCCAGCTTCCTACAAAGCCTCACTAGACATTGGGTCTGTGTTGATGAATGAGGGTCCCAAATATGTTGCACAAAATCTGCAATAAAATATTTTTTTTTTTAAAAGTATTTGTCCTTTTTTTATTTTTTCATATAACAGTCTTTTAATGTTGGGTAATGCTGTAGGACTGCACATTTTATTGTATTACGTTTTTTGTTTGTTGGTTTGCCGTTTACTGCGATGTACTTTGTCTCATTTAACATTTTCAATGCTGATTCTTCCATCTTAATAAAACTTAAGATGGAAGAATATCCCCAGGAGGAAATAAAAACTGTACAGAAATACCCCCCACCCTTTATACATAGAGTAGGGCTGTCTTGTGAAGAACTGACCTTGAATTTTTGGAATTACTGTTTTCTCGATGACTGAGGGCAACGTTTTCATATCAGGGTTATCCTTAATCTCAAATCCTTCATGTTCTCTGCCATAACAAAACTGCTCTACAGCTGTGTACCAGGGCATTGTCTCAAAGTCTTCACAATCTTCCTGCAATGCAAATCCATACAATTATACAGCATAATGAAGACAGACTTTCAAGTGCTGTCAGGTAACTGAAATGATTGGAAGCACCCCTTAATTTAGAAAGGTTATAAATCTAAAGATAAGACACCTGTGTGGAATTTAACTGAAGTTCACTATTCACAGTATTTATTAGCATAAAATGACATATTGGCATAAACATTCACTTGCCAATAATAAAACATGTTTTTCTTTGGAGTGTGCATGTGACTCCATGCAAAGCTGTTTGTAGCAGGGTTGGGGTCAATTCCGAATGTGTTGGTAAACTCCAATTCAATTCAAGACAGTATAGGTTCTTAAAATCTCTATGTATAGATCGGACCACAATATGTAACGCAGTACTGGTGTCAGCAGTAAATGATCTGTGTGCTGAAGCAGCAGCTAAATTTGGAAGGACATGTCAATCTGAAAAATCCCATCCCATGCTCTACCAGCCTTGGTCAAGAAGTCTTGACTAATGAACCACAATACCGTAATCAAGAGAAGAAAATCTAGACTTAATAAATACCTTCAGGGGGTTCCAGTCAACAAGTTGATAGCGGATTAAAGGGCCGAGAAGTTTAGGAAGACAAAGCCCAACGTAAGCATCATAGTAGGAGTCAGCAAACCTGCCTCTCCACTGATCAAACTTTGAAAGGATGTCCTTAATGTTATGGAAGTCCTCGTGAACATCATCGAAGATCTTCCGAGACTCGCATAATATGTCATCTGGGCATTAAAGTAAGAATAGTTAATCAGACACATATGTTGTCTGTCATCTGCTTTCTAAACAAATATGCCAGTGATGTATACCCCCTACCACAGCTGGAAATACAAAATTTAGGCCATCAGTATCATGAAAAAGGAACCATGATCTTTATGTGGCCTACCATTAAATAATAAAATAAACTTTCAGGGTCAAAACAGACAAACCCAGGGTCATCTTCTGTTTGTTACATCACATACCTCTCCTTTTCTGGAAATCAGCCATTTCAGCTGGGTCTACTTCATCATCACTAGATAGGCCTTCATGATGACCCGCTTTGTTCTCATTGAGCTGCCTTCTGCGAGCCCTGAAAATTCAACACCAGAAGCAAAGACTAAGCTTGCAATTTGGGGGACGGGGACAGGCTTTTTTTTTTTTTTTTTTTTTTTTTTTTTTAACTGATATTCTTTAGCTCGACCTCTACTGAAGAGAACATGCGAAAAAAAAGGTAACGACCCTGACAACGCTGCCACCCAACAGATTTTATTTTCAGTATAGCAGTCAGCTGCAGGAGAAATATTGGATGTGTTCGGTTCAGATGAAGAATATCCTACTTTATTTGGCACAAGGACACACTTCTCTTGGAGCACAATAACTAGTTTAAGTGTATGCTCAGGGCAGCAGTGTGGAGTAGTGGTTAGGGCTCTGGACTTTTGACCAGAGGGTTGTGGGTTCAATCCCCAGTGGGAGACACTGCTGTTGTACCCTTGAGCAAGGTACTTTACCTAGATTGCTCCAGTAAAAAACCCAACTGTATAAATGGGTAATTGTATGTAAAAATAAATAAATAATGTGATATCTGTATAATGTGAAATAATGTATAATGTGATATCTTGTAACAATTGTAAGTCGCCCTGGATAAGGGCGCCTGCTAAGAAATAAATAATAATAATAATAATAATAATGCTGTCAATGCTGTGTGTAATAAATGCTATACATTTGAAGATGAGTGTGCTTTAGTAGTTTGAAATGTGGCATCTAAAACCATAATAAAAGAGCAAATGGAGCCAACCGTGATGACAGGACTTTATAGGCACTTGGCGACTCACCCTACCAATAACAGAAAACTCATTCTATCTACATTCAATATATTGTAATGCTGTATTTCTTCAAAATGCAGCTTCACCAATTTACTAGAATTCACATTCATAGCCTTCACCAAAATACGCAGCCAACATTACAGGTTTCAGAGTATTACTGAGATGTTCACTTACCTTCTTTCCTTCTGTTCTACAAGGCATTTCTTTCTATCACCAATATTAGATGAACTAGTGTTATCTGAAAAGGGATCAAATGAAAAAGGAATACTTCTGCACTCTGAACAGCCTATGTAAGAACAGTAATGTCTGCCATTAACACAAGAACATATCTGGTTGAGGCCAAATGTTCAGACTTGATAATCTGAAATGAAGAGTTTACGTTTAGCTCTCCTTGTGTCCAAGTCAACCCAGCAAAAAAGACTGCAGATTACAAGCAAGGATAAGGATTTCAGATATGGCCAATACGACTATACAAACAAATGTTAATTTGCATGAGACTGAACATTTACCTATGAATGAATGGTTCTGACAAAATAAACACACCACAATATTTTCAGGTCCCAACGGTACAGGTCAATGCACAGTCTAACTTCTTAAATGAAACACAGCAGGATGCATCTCTTGTAACGTTAATCTTTTCATAAAGAGCATCCATCAATCATAAAACTTTGGGACATTCTGTGCAGTATTCATGCTTTTTATTTGTAATCAGTTGTATACTTTCAAAGCTGGAACTGCAGTAAAGCAAACACCATCTGCATTGCAATGCAAAACTAGCTGAACACCACTCACTCGTGATTTGCTGGATGTATAAAGATTCCTCTTTGACCTCCTCCCGTCTTCGATTCAAAATAGCTTGTGCTTGGTGTTTTAACAAGTAATGCATCTCCGATTCTACTTCACTTATCATCTGGATCTAAACAAACAACAAAACGTACAAACTGCAGTAAATTATATGGTTTGCTGGGGCTAAAATGCAACTGATCTGTCCTAGGTAGTGGTGCAACAATTAATCAATGCATCGATTATTGATCATCTGTCCTGAAATTTTCTGAGCTTCGATTACATATTGGTGAATCGATGCATCAATGGTTGTGTGGTCCAGTGGTTAAAGAAAAGGTTAAAAAAGGGCTTCTAACCAGGAGGTCCCTGCTTCAAATTCCAGCCGTCACTGAATCACTGTCTGACCCTGAGCAAGTCACTTATCCTCCTTGTGCTCTGTCTTTTGGGCGAGACGCTGTTGTAAGTGACTCTGC
Organism: Acipenser ruthenus; assembly: GCF_902713425.1. Lineage (NCBI taxonomy): Eukaryota > Metazoa > Chordata > Actinopteri > Acipenseriformes > Acipenseridae > Acipenser > Acipenser ruthenus. The sequence goes on along the minus strand of NC_081194.1, from coordinate 71,606,846 downwards.
AGCTAATGCATAGTTCACACACCCTAGTCTCTGAGTCGCCTTGGATAAAGGCATCTGCTAAATAAACAAATAATAATAATAATAATAATAATAATAATAATAATAATAATAATTAGAACCCAGTTGAAGCCTCCTGTTGCCGGTGTGCATAAAAACCTTGAGTGTGTGAGAATGTGCTTTTTAGTGCTAGTACAACAGATAAACAGCGACCGCACATTGCTATGATACACACTTCAGGCCTTTACATTCTGGTTGGACAAGCCAAATCATAAGGCCTATTGTATTCATGTTTTATTGATTTAAAAATGACGGCAATTTTTTTTCAAATGGAAGAAACTGACAAAGATTGGTCATTTTTGGGGGTTAGGGTTAGGGCAATATTATATGAAAAGAAGCTGAATTTAGTACGGCAGTTAAATTAGTCAGGATTTGTGAGATTAATTCAAATATTTTGCTTTGGGCATAAAATGTTAACAGTAATGAACAACCATAGTTCACAGAGAAATGACTTCTGTTAAAATAAAGTATTTTTTATAATTCCAATGTTAAAGGGACATCCGAGGCGGACGCACGCATATTCTTTTCTGTTAACTCAAGTCCTTTGTATTTATTTTTTTATAAAATCGTAAGTGTTCTAATTTGAGTATAAGTTGTGCCTTTGTTTAACTATTATGCACAATACTGTTTTTAGTTATTGGATCTTCGGTTTAAAAAAAAAAAAAAAAAATGTTTTCTTTATTTTGAAAAACAAAACGTCAGTGCATCGATTATTGTTGATAAATGCCTATACGATAATCGCATGAGAAATTAGGTTGCAGATTACACCACTAGTCCTAGGCGACTATTTAAATTTACGTTACCATTTAACATGCAAAGACTACATTCTCAATTTAAAACAGTACACCCGTAGGGAACTGCATGTTACTGTAAAACATCAGCGGCAGAAGTGTACTGTCTGAGAGGCAATGATTTGAGGTATCTGAATAAAGTAATTTGTTAGCACTCCTACTACCCACCCCTCCCCATCCCAACATACCTTTTCACTGAGGCAGTCTACCAAGTTTTGTATATATATTCTCATTTCTTTATAGAATTTGTAGCGCAGGTCTCGAGAGGTATCTTCCAGGTTTTCTAAACAGGTCTTAGCGCTCTCAATGTCCTGCTGAATTTTTTCCTGCTCCCTCTGGTGTGCTCGATGAACCTGCTCTACAGATTCAAGCCTAGTTGAAAAAACACAGAAAAATCCATATAAAGAGCAAATTGCTCCTCATGTGTCAGAGCAGTCATGAGCCCTTCTGTTGGAATACCATTCACAGTTTTTAATTGTGATCCTTGAAGTGTATTTAAAGTCAAAGTTACTTGTTTTTGGGCTGTATCTATTATTGTGACATTTGACTGATTTTGTAATGACCTAGTACATTCGTAATAAATACCAACTAGAGTTTCAGAAGTTAAAACAATTACCCAATGGCTTGCAATAATACATAATGATTATTATTACTTGCTTTTTAGTTAAGCGCTTCTTTATGATTTCTAGGTTGACTGGAGGAAGGGATGTAGCAGAATTGAAATGTTTCACAACCTTTCTGGAATTATCAATATCTGTAATCTGAAAAAAAAAAAAAAGAATTCAGAAAAGAAAACTGTTAAATACAAAGTTAGGATGCACAATAACATGGTCATACTTGCCCCACTTATGTTCACCATTAAAAGTCCACTGTTTCTGCTTTGTTTTCGTCTTTTTATTGTAGTGAATTTAATTCCTTGATCTATTTATAAGCAGATGTTGCCACTGTATAGACCCCATACTCTGTGTTGGATGTTTAGTAATGAATGATACCACAAAACAAAGAACATATATAAATATTTTCTCACTTCTCAACCCTGACACTCCTTTAGTTTTGTTTCAGATACATTAACCAAATGAAAGGACATTTGATGGCATTTACTTAACACATAGGAGACAAATAGAAAAATAAAGAAAGTGAGGCAAAATTATGTAATTCAGTTTTATATAAAATCACAGGTAACACAGAACCTGTAATACATATCTCTCCTCTTAGTGTAAGCTGAGCTGTGGAGTGTCTTTTTCCATTGGGCCTAAATGTCAACCAAACATTTTTAAGGAACAGATACTGTTTCACAAAAGCACAAAACATAATAAAAAGGTGTCCTAATGGCATAACAAAACATAATATTGTACTGAAAAAAGTAAAAAAAAACAAAAAAACAAGTTGAGTCTTTGCTTGCAGGGACTCGAGCCAAGTCAAGTCATTTGATGGCAATGACTCAAGTCGAGTCACGAAAAATTTCGTTTTGATTCCTAGTTGAGTTGAGTCATTGACTTGAGTCATTGCAACTCTACAAAAATTACAAGTGTGCAGACTTTAATGGCAAACAACAAGGAAGAGAATGACCTACATTGGACAGCTGTTCCAACGCTCATTAAATAGCTCTGGTTCACTTAACCCTAAGCCTAACACTAAATTGGGCAATTAAATAATAACACCTACACATCACCAATTCGTAATGTCTCCAAAAAAATAATAATGAAACAGTAACTGTTAAAGGGTGAAATTGTGGGCTATTCCTGGAATGGGACCAAGAAGGGATGGCAGATGTGGTATCCTACCTGTGGGATGTTTGTCCCTTTTCTGATCTGTTGTTTCTCCCACAGATTCTGATAATCATCTTCCTGGCTGTCGGTCATCTCATCTTCACTTTCACTCCTACCTACAGATAGCAAACGACAAAAGAAACAAAGAAAATCCTCTGTATAGAAGAGCAAACAGATGATATTTTAGTTAGAAAACAGCACATACACTGTGCGTGTTGCAACTTGAGAAGATACTCCAACACAAACCACTTTGGTGTAAAATGAGAATAAAACAGCATAATGCACACATTTCACTGTGCAGTGCTCAAATTGAAAAATTAAATTCTTGTAACCTGTTGTTACACATTTAGCAGTTAATTGTATTTTCTCCTACAGGATTCATAGAGAGAGGATAAAGGCACCGGACAGACTCAGATTTAACATGTCTAATGGAGTGATTCACAAGTTAAACCATTTTGCTGTGCAATAAAATACATTTTACTGTAACTCACCAATCTTTGCAGCTATCCTTTGTCTTAAGGTTTTTGGTTTTGGTGTAAACTGGATCCTTCGCTCATGATCATCTGGTTCGTTGTTGCTGTCTCCATCTTCTTGATCCTTTACTCCAGGGCTATTCCCCCGGGTTGTGACCAAGGAAATGAAGTCCTTTTGGGCTCTAGCCAGCTGACGTTGCCTTCTCGCTGCCTGGATTCGCCATGCATCAGGGATATCACCTGCACTAAACAAAGCAGATGTTAAGAGTAAAAAACAAAAAGCCATATCGGTTAAGAAATATGTTTTTGTCTTCTTATCGCTTTGATCACTAATAAAACCACAGCCTTAAATCTAATTTTGTGCCAAATGGACCACATTTCAGAACTGGCCCTTCAGGATCTTTAGTGGTGCAGCAGGTTTTAAATCCTATGATCTAAACTGATCAGAGAGAGATCTGTAAGCTGCTTAACACTTAAAACTTTTCTCTGACGTGTTTCAGGTCATTTTATCTGAAACGTAGACTTGCTGCATTTTAAAAAATGTGGACTATTCTAAAATTAGTCGAGGTGGCACACAGTACAGAAAGATGTTTAGACACTTGCCAGTGCCTGAAGTCCCTTTTCCTCTATGTTAAAATGTGGAACTAACAAGTGCTACAAAAAAAGAAATGGTTAGAATTAAAAAAAAATACAAAAATAACCCTCAGTATAATTGTTCTCATAATGGCTAGAAATAATAATAAAAAAATAAAAAACATAAGTATATAGTTTTCATTACAAACCTGCCACAGATTCTGAAGAACTGGATCTACTAGATGTCTGGGAGCTCCTGTCATCATCGCTTCCTACAGACATCTCATCTCCTTCAGCATCATCACCTTCTTCTCCAGAGCTGCTCTCAGCTTTCCGATCTTCCCGACCTAATTGTAAACAGCAGGCACATATGAGTTAATCTATTCAGTCTGAGAAGGTCTAAAAAAAAGCTGAAGGTTTTGCCACTACCAAAGCAACCCCGTTAAAGTAACTAATAAATAATGTGGTGCTGAAGCTGGAGAAAAATGCATTATAAACCATAAACCTGAGAATCATAACAGCCGATGTTTAATGAATACATGTAATAAAGTTACTTTTTACCTTTAGATTGTACAAGCTTTTTATCTGCTGGTCGAGTTTCCTCTTTCTTCTGTGCTTTGAAAACAATAGTGTTTGCAGTAGGCTTCTTAATCTTAAATTCATTTCCATACACTGAAAAGATTAAAAAGAAAATAGGAATACTAATGTTTTCAGTGGACACTTCTACTATGATTTTGCATTAGTATTAATTCTGTAAAATGTGGACAGTAATAGTGTACATTTATTTTTATTATTGATATTGAAACTGACTGACATATAGACTACACACAGGCATGCTTCTGTATTGAGCAACAACATAATTAGCGCTTACCTTTATCATCAACAAAACTCAACACACTTTTCTTTTTCTCTTTGTTTACACGTTTCAGTTTATTTTCGACGGTCTTGTCTTCCCCCTGTTCAGTTGCTACCTCTGAAATCTGATCATTTAAGTCGTTCTCCAGCTGATCGCCTCCATCCCCTGAATCCAGTTTGGAGCTCACCGACTCCCGCTTAGAACTACAGGCGATGCCCCTGCCCAGCTGCTGCTGCAGGCTCAGCCGGGCCGGGGCAGATACGTGGACCTCTTCTTGTGTCCCTCGCCCTTCACCTTCTCTGGTCCTCTTTATCTCATCTTCCTCGCTCGAATCAGCCCGTCTCCTCCTAAAATTCCGGTTCGGTTTCTTAAACATCTCAAGTATAAAAAAAATCAGCTAACTTGAGCAGCAGAAATCGTTCTGAACACGTTTGGGGCTTTCGAAACTGAAAACACAGGGAGGTAAAAAAAAAAAAAAAAATCTAATTTTAATTGCACAAAAACAAAATGTGTACACCGAAATATTTTAATAAATGTTTTGGTTTATTTTTTATAATTCTGTTCGCCTATTCGGTGTAATATTTTGTCATGGAGTAACTTAAGTGTATATGATACATATATATATTTTTACCTCTTCAAATTATTAGTCTCCTCCAGTAACCGTTTGTGCAAGTGCGTCATGGGTGTTGTAGTCCATTGCGTAATCCACCCCAATGCTGCAGGGGTCACAATATGGGTGCGTTCACGATATGCAGACTTTGCTAAATCTGCGCAGATTCTGCGGAAAACCTGTCCAAATTCATCGTCTGCGTGAACTCAGTCGGGAAAGATGTAACCAGGTCACACATCCACGGGCTTAAAAGTCTGCACAGCCGCGCAGCTTCTCAAGAGGTACTGCGCTGGCGCAGCCGCGGCTCAAAACAACAGACGAGCGTTGGCTGACAAAGAAGTGTGTAGCAAGCAGATACAATCCTCACTCCGTGTGCTACTGCCACATAGTCAGGGGGTGTGAATCGCCTTCGAGTCATGTCATTAATTATCTTATAAATGATTTGTAATACAAATTAAAATGATTTGACTCTTTTTCCACACAGTTATTATACTTTTCAAATATTCCGATATTTATTCTAAAGGTTTAAACATGTAAAAAAATAAAATAATGCTAAACGGTTGAAACGAACCTAAAACCGCTGTTATTTTCAGCAGGTGTAATTGGTTATTGATGAAAGGCTATCAGGGACAGGGAATAACCTACTTTGAATTAAGCAAAATAAATCAGCTTTAATAACAGGTAGTTGAAGTGAGATATGTGGCCATATGTTCAAGTATTTGAACTATTTTTGTCCCAGATCAAAATACTGAACAACCCCTTTGTGAGAGGGCCCCCCCGTTATAATACTCATTAATTTGTCTCACATCACAAAACATACGTTTATATTATCTCTTTCTAACAGGGACTGTTTCTACTACACATTTTTCAACACCACCTCCATTTCGGTTCTGCCAGAACTGTGTTGTTCACCTACCAAAGCTGTCCACGCTCCGTCTGCACAGACCGTGACGTTACGCGCAGACTCCCGTCTGCAATCTAGCCGGGAAAAAAGTGTCGTGCACGCACCCTGTCTTCTTAATGACCCGTGTTATAACCAAATACTATCTTCGGAGGAAGTGTCTCATTTGCATTTAGCGCGCACGCGAATTCATTTGCGCATGCCTAGTTTGAATCTTTGAATCTGGTCTGCTAAAAACGGTTTCATTTCAGTGGTTTTGCATTGAAAACTTTTGAATAATGTAGTAAACACAAACAATTGAATTATACAGTAACATTGAACTTAGTTGAGGGACACCCTTCTGTTTTAAATAAAACCTATCTTACAGTACATCTTTAATTATCGTCTAAGAACACGTTGCTGAGTATCCTTTATATATATATATATATAAATAAACGTTAGGTGTATTATACAACTTTTAAAAAAAAAAAGAATCTAAAAAAAGTGTCGAGGACTATTTTTGCATCCTGATAGAACTAAGGTAATTCGGTCCGTAATTATCTGTACAATGTTCTCCAATCTTACAAAGCAGAATGTAAAACAAATGACATAACCAATCAATACGGTTATACAATATAGTGCACATTATTACCTTATTACAAAAAATTGCATCTGAGTGACAAATACGAGAGTCTTTTGGCAAGGACAGTATTTAGCACCTAAGGTGCCAAATACTGTCAGGAGACTATTTGGCATAACACCTGAACAACAATTGAGACATGAATGTATGAAGAATGGTAATATGATACCGGTACGTACTTTTTTATTTTGACCAATACTAGACGATGCATTATTACATACATGCCAACATCTGCTGACCACTAACTTATGCAAAGGCAAGAACAATTCAATATGTCTATTTTTACTTTCATGAGGTCGTGTCGTGTCGAGTTGGACGGGATACGTTTTATATTTGCGTATGACTCCTCCTCACTGCTTGTAGTTCCTCTTGGGGTTAGTCTAAAGTCAGGTTTTAATATTTATGCATCAGCCTTGTTTTTGTGGATCAGACACAGACCCTGTTGTAAATTCAAGTAATGACCAGTATGGTTTTTTCCTAAATTTACGTGATGCGTCGTTGCAATCTGAATTTAGTCTAATTTCTGTAAATATGTGCTGGAGTTCATATACATTGTGAATCCAAAAGAAACCAGTAACAGCTACTGAATCCAAATTGCTGGTGAAGTTTCAAAAACGCTGTACCTGCAAAAAAAAAAAAAAAAAAAAAAATCTATCTATCTATATTCTTGTTCACCCATCCTTTAGTTTCCGCGCCTGCTTCACACAAAGCATATACCCCTTGTATATTATTGGAGCTCTCTAGTCTGCTCTACTTGGTTTCTAAACAATGGTGGCACTGTTTGCGAAGGACAGTGCTGTGAGGACACAGATGAGCACTTGTTTTGTGACAATGCTATAGGGATTTAGAAAGGTACGCACGCTCAATGTGTATTTGCGTATTTATTTTAATATGAACGGGTGTGTGATTCTTACCTGAGCAGTGAGAGGGCAGTGTGACCTAAGATTGCTCGTCTTCGGTTTCTCCTCCCATCCTGTGGTTGGATGGTAATCAAGCTCGGTACTCGCTGTCAGCCATGTTGTTGGTGTGACACTAAGCGCTCCAGTCACAGCAACAGGTACAACACAGAGAACATTTTCGTTATTTTCTGAGGTCAAACGTTCTCACTCCTGATAGGACATTTCCGCAAGGTTACGTTATCTGACGATGGAGTTTCGCTTATACTGGGTTTAAAGACAACACGAAACATTTTGTCTGTTTTTTTTTGTGAGTCGCAAAAAAGGTAAGACATGGAAATTAATTTTAAATCTAAACAACCTTCACACACTAGTACTGCTAGTAAATATACATTGACTCACTTGTAGTTGCAATACGCCTGGAAACCCGTCGTCATTGAAAATCTCAAGACATTTTGACGGAAGTTATTTTGTACACCAAAGTGCATTACTAAATCGTAAACTTTGACAGCCAGTTTCGTGGTTTTGACCTGCCACTGTGCCCAGTGATCAGACTGGAGCCGGCTGAAGTGTTTTCTGTATAATTCATAACTAATTAGTTGAACCGATTGGGTATGCAGCAGTGGAGAAAGAACCACGTATTATTATGTATTTGCTTAATTTCACATTAAATTACATTTATAAAGTGGAAGTGTTGTTAAATATGTATTTATATTGCTGCAATAAAGAGAGAAACAAGACACGTGATGACCTGAACAAATGGCCCTGTCAGTACTCGAGTCCAGGAAGGGTTTTATGAGCCCCAGTTTTTGATAATGTTTAAGTCACTTGACACATAAGTCTAGACTAGTGTTTCAGAAAGACTGCACACTATTACATGCTGTAATTTCCAAATATAAAACTTTTTCTAAAGTGTTGTCTGGCTTGTAGCCTATTTCTTTTTCAGGTATTGCTGTCTCACACAGTACATATTTGAAAGTAAAAGGAATTTGAAGTCTGTAGAATGAGATGCTTTTCCTTATTGTACAATTCACAAGATGTAAAGTCGACCCTAGAGATTATTTTTTGTTGGATTAATAAGGTTTTTGGTTTTATGTAATGAATTATTATTATTATTATTATTATTATTATTATTATTATTATTATTATTATTATTATTATTATTTACCAAAACCATTGTTACCTTTCCTGGTCAGATTATTGGACCATTTGTTTCATATAATCAGCACAGCATTCAATGGAAGTCAGATATCAACATTGCTTGTCGCTTTGATAAATAATTGTTTCGTGCATCAGTGAAACCTCTTGATTTTCTTGGTTTTGTATTTGTGACATTTGGGAGAAGATAAATAAATAATTAAATAGACAGATAATCCCAAAGAAAAGATAAAGTACCAATCTGCAACAATCATTGGGGACATAAATAACTCTCTGGCATTGACACTGTTGGCACAGAATGCAGTGGACTGTACCGGTACTGGCACTAGGATTTACTGGACCCTGGTGTGCAAGACTAAAGTTCGACATATTGTAATTTTTTTTTAAATACTGAATTTTTACCATTTGTTGGTTAGTATAACATCTGCCATGAAAGCAATCGCATGCCCTTAACACTGACCTATTGCCAGAGCTCTCGCTCTGCATCCCGCCTCCAGATAGACAATCTCTTAGCTCTGATTTGCGAATGTGTGTTTTGATTGACAGTCCACCAATACTACCTTGCTATGGTTTATTTTTCTAATCCCAGTAGATTAGACGGCACCTATATATTTTTACGTTTAGTCATTAAAGTGGGCTCAGAAAAAAACAGAAATGGACCCCAAAGGCTAGACCCGGATTGCAGTTGCGTCCTGATGCTGGCCCTGTACTGCACAGTGCTGTTGACACAGCAGAATTGAATAGACCACATGTTACTAATTACTGTATATCACACACCTTTGTTAGCTCTTTTGCAAGTCAAAGTGAAATGTTACACACTGTGCAGTACTTTTATGATTAAACATTAACCACTGTTGCTGCACAAAACACTGTATGAAGGCACCAGTTACACTTCTGTTTTTAAATCTGTCTTTGTCTGATTTATTATGTCACATAGGGTTTTTTGGGAGTTTTTCAAACTATGCTCTTTTATATTCAGTCACTAAGGAATCTTAATCTGCTGATACTGAAATACAGTACACAGATATTTTCTGTAGGTTTGATGGATGATTTGAAGTGCAATATATGTGTAATTGATAACAGGAATGATAATATGATTTTTTGCATTAAAAAACAAATCCTTCTAGACAAGAGGACATTGAAAAGACAAGAAGGTGAGATGTCTGGTGCTACAGTGAGAGGTGTTACAAAAATTGAAGACATACAAATCATGATACGGAACAGGGTGGACACATACAGTACTGAATGAAGGTGTGGTACGGCTTACTGCAGTGATCTGGCAGTTCCGGCAACTTTTCAAAAGAGGATTTCTATACATTTTCATTGTCATGCAGAATATTGTAACACATGTAGGAAACCAGCAGCTTTTGTCCAATTGCTAGAGAAACCTGTACAGAAAGTAAATCTTGCATACTCTATTACTGTACATACTTCAACTATTTCAAGTTGTTTTCCATTTGGAGGTTTCTGCTGTCCGCATTAAATAGCTGGCATTTTATGTTGGCATAAAAATCATGGTTGCGGTTCAATACTAAATAAAATGCTCATTGTTGTGGTGGACAAGATAAGAAAGTTATTTGGTCAGTTTCAGAATCCACTGTAGTCGGTGTTTCTTTAATGCTGTCAATGTTCTGGTTCTGTAGCTTTTAAAGCCTAGGGTAGATATTCAGTTTGTCATCTGGTGGTTAGGAAATCTAGTTATTTTCATGACCTTGAATAATAACATTATCACTTTTTTTTTTTTTTTTAGTTTGTTCAGAAAGAGACAGCAGTTTTTACTTTTTACTTTTAACCTGTAGCATACTGTTTCCTGGAAAAAGTGGAGAAGCAGAGATGATGTCCCTAAGATAATAAAAGTTAAGCATCTTGGTTATTTGTCCTTTCAAACATTTCTAAAACAAAAAAAACAGCCAAAATAAAGTTTCTTGCTGTATAATTGCTGCCCTGAAATCTAGATGGAGACCGTTGCCCTGCCGGTCTACAATAAAAATAAAAATAAAAGTGCATCCAGATTGGTCCTTCTCACAATGTTAAACAATCACCCCACTTTCTATGCAAAGTAGACCTACATCTTTTGTGTAGCCAGATAAAAAAGAACCCTTACAGGAGAAAGGTTTTTGAATAAAGTATCCATCCTTCGTGAAAAAATAGCTGTTCCATTTTTAATAGAAGTCATCCAGGAAACAAAATGGCAAAACAAACACTACAATAAGTACCTCGTTAGCGCTAAACACAGTAATTATCATAACACTGGCCAGGTTGTAACAATAAAGTTAAGTTTAATCGTATAGCCGTTTTAAAGCAGATTAGGTTAATCCATTTAGAGTCAACACTAGTGTTTTTTATGTGTATTTGACTGGTGCACAACTGTAAAAAGTGTCCCATGCTTCTACTGTATTTACTCTATAAAGTGTGCAAAACTGTCCTTTAAATTGACATTGCTTGTGGAACAGTAGGCAGGAGTGGTTGTTTCCAATTCCACCCATGAGACTTTATTATTTTATATCTATTCTGTAAATTCTTCATAATCTCACCCAGCTCCTGTATGTTTCTCATGTTTATTTTCTGGCTAAAGTACAGTATATGTTGTTTGGATTCATGTTTCGGTGAGTTGTGATTTAGGCGACTTGCAGTACATGTCAAAACACAGAAAAAATATAGGCCTCTATATGTATTGTATTTGCGTATTGTGACAAGTAAGTTGTTTATAAAACCTGTGGCTTACAGTCCTTATTGATATTTTTACTAGTAAACTATTATTATACATGTTTTCAGCTACATGATTTATCAATTGTTTGGTTTCATGTGTAGCTACAGTACACAGTTCTTGTTTTGAGCCTGGGCTACTAAGCTACAGTACAGTAGCAGCATCATATGACTTTTTTAATTTACACATGTAGTGGCTTTGATGTAACAAGAATTCAATGACATGTTGTTAGCATGACTGGTGTACTGTGATTATATGGAAATTGTACATAAGTGCGTGCTGTTTGCTTCAATTCATATTTTGTTTATTTAGCAGACGCCTTCATCCAAGGCGACTTACAGAGACTAGGGTGTGTGAACTATGCATCAGCTGCAGAGTCACTTACAATTACGTCTCACCCGAAAGACGGAGCACAAGGAGGTTAAGTGACTTGCTCAGGGTCACACAATGAGTCAGTGGCTGAGGTGGGATTTGAACCGGGGACCTCCTGGTTACAAGCCCTTTTCTTTAACCACTGGACCACATAGCCTAGTTGAGGCCAGTTGGAATGCTGTGTGCCTCTTGCTAATCAGCTTGTGGTTCAGCAGTGAAAGTGTCCACTATATTTGGAGTTTTTTTTATGCCCTGCTTTGTGGTTTGGGGACACTGCTTAGATCAGTGGTGGGCAACCTAAGCTAATCGGAGGACAGCAGGTCCAGCCCTCAAACAACTCCAAGGGTCGCATGACCCCCTTTACTGCAATTACAAGGCAAAATGATACATTTTAATTTATATTACATTATATAAACATTAAGAATGTAATAGAGGATTGAACACATCAGCACAAAAGAAAAAGCATTTAAAGTCATAAATGTACTACTTGCTTAATGTGACTTCTGTGTGATCATATTTTCCACCAGCTTTTAGAAGTTAGGAGTACTTTGCAGGCACATCGCATCTCTGCAGTGAGGTTTCCGTCTGTCAGTCTGTTGCGTTTGTTGTTTTTGATGTTTCCCATCACAGAGAATGTCTGTTTGCATGTATAGGCTGAACCAAAAAATGACAACAGCTTTGCAGCGCAAAGGTGGAGAACAGGGCCTGGAACAGTTTGCCATAGTTGGGGAATGCCCACTTTCTTCAGCTGGTTGATGACGTCTTCATCCAGTGCACACATGTGAAGGATATCCTCCTCGAAGTTTTTCTTGTCAAGACAAGCCTCTGGCACACAGTTCCACTGTTAGCAAAGTCAAATCCAAATTGTTTGTAAGCAATGACATGCATGGCTTCAGCTCATTCAGTGATGAAAACCGTAAATGTAGCATGAATTTCCTGACGCTGGCAATTAGGGTAGGTAGGATGTGATTTTTTCCCCTGCATAGCCAAGTTTAGCGTGTTGAGACCGGTGATATCAATGAGAAATGCCAAATCCAGCACCCAGTGTTCATTGCCAGGTTCACCCTGTGCATGGGAACACTAAAGAAGAAACTGGCGGATAGATGGGAGTAGTACAGTGAAACGTTCCAGTACCTTCCCCTGCTTAGCCAATGTACTTCCGCGTGTAAGATGAGGTCCCCATATTCAATATCCAGTTGATTCAGAAGTTCGAGTGGTCACGCTCGTCTAAAATTAACAACATGCACCACTTTGTCCATCACAGCTTTCAGTCTATCTCCCTTGTCTAGCTTTGCACAAAGTGCCTCCTGGTGGATTATGCAGTGCACCCTGAAAGTTAGGTACATGATATCTCAACAATGTCACAAATCGATCCATTTCTTTTTTCTCAACTATAGTTATTACCACAGCAGGGTTCGAAATTAACACCCGCCAAATGCGGGTTAATTTGGTCTGTGGCGAGTAAATTTCACATACTGATACGCCATAGTGGTGGGTACGTTTATGTACACTTAACACTTTGAATGCCAGCGGCTCTGTGCCAGTGCTGCGAATTTGTGACCGCTGTACCTTTAATAAACAGAAGCTGTTGGCTAAAACAACAAGAAACTTGAAAAAATGATGTCACCACAATAAGCACCACAACTTATGCTTTCGATTGGTCTATTATTTAATATATGCTGTAATTCAAGTTTATTTATTTATTTTTTTAAACTAATCACATATGAAAGTGATGTTGCTGACAACCAAAAAAGATAGAGAAGGAGGCGGTGCTTGCACTGTGAAGTGACTAGTTTTCCGTACAGTCCATTACATTTAGGGCTGTACTTCCTTTCTCAGCGTGATTACTTTTTACAAATAAAAATGCAACCACAGAACAGCAAAAACAGTTCAGAAAAAGTTGGTGAAAATGCTGAAAATTATTTTTGCTGATGAAAATAAGATCGCCCTGGCAGTGCTGTCTGTTTATGTCTTGAATACACTGCACTGCAGGCTGTTGGTCTTCTGTTTGCCGACCAAGATAGTGAGCCCGAAAGTTCCTCAGGACAGTTTAAATGTATTGTATGTAAGTGTAATCATATTTGTTCTACAGATCTACCAAATGAAGACATAAACAAACTCTAGGGTGTTCTAGTATTTGTTGCATTATATCTGTATGGCTTACATGCATCTATTTATCTTTTTAGGTACAGTATTCTTATTCTTTACAGCCATGTTTTCTGTTAGAACCTTTCCAATCTGTAATTTATATTCCATTCTATTTTATTATATTTTATAATAAAAGAAAATAATAATAAAGTTTAGCAAGCATTTGAATCACATTTTTTGGGGTAACTGCAGAAAATAATGATCCGACTTGTGAATAAATATTAGGCTACTGACAAACTCATACTGTCCAGTCTGTAACGTCCCAATTTTTCTGTGGAGGCTTTTTGTGTTGAAAACAAAAAATTTAAGGCCAATTAATGACTCAAATGTGTCATTGTTCGATAAACTGGTAATTTTATTCATTAATTTATTTATTTGTACTGAATGAAGTATGAATTATATTATAATAGGGGTCTCTACAACATTTAGTTTTTGGGTTGTACAGTGAAAACATTATTGTATTATATATAGGGCTTCTGATTTTCGTTTTAACCGCTATAACCCGATAAAACACCCCCAATACAAAAAAAATGTAATCGGTGGATAGCCAATAAACACCGGAAAACACAGTAAAAACTGTGGAAATGGTTAATCTATTCACGTTGACTTTACCCTTTTGTCATTAAAAAATAAAATCTACTACAAAAATAATAAATACATTTCTCA